>NC_063335.1:106043876-106101187 GCF_021869965.1 Rhincodon typus | reverse complement strand
TGCTGCTTGGCCTGCTGTGTTCATCCAGCTCTACACCTTGTTACCTCAGATTCTCCAGCATCTGCAGTTCCTACAATCTCTGATAGAATTTCACGAGAAACCTCTTTGCCCAGAGAGCTGTTTGAAAATGAAACTAGCCGACATGAGGAGACACTGAGCTTAGGTGTCTTCAAGGAAAAATCAGATAATCACAGCAGGGAGGATGAAATAGAAGGATTGGGTAATGCGTCTGAATGGAGAAGTGTGGAAGGAGACTTGGGAGCACCCTAAACACAGCCATGGACCTGATGTGTCAAAAGGCCTGGTTTTGTCCTATGAATATTATCTAACTAAATAATCAAACTTATCTTCCCTTTTGAAAGGTACACAAAATGTCCTTTGTCTTCCTACTCAACAGCTCTCCATGGTAACCTGTAACAGTACTCTGCCCACCAGCAGAGCTGTTAGATTTTGATTGGACAAGTTTCAAATTGAAGTACCAGACAGTGTTTCTAATATCGGCTGCAAACCTAAAATGTAATTGAATTGTAATTATTGCAACCCTAGCATGAACTTCCTTTATCCCAATAGTACATTTGTGTTACTAGCAAAACTCGTCATTTGGGGAATGGGGTTTGGTTGGGGGGAAACAAATTTCAAATCTCAAATCAGTTTCAGAAATGCCAATAGGTTCATCACTGCTGTCAGATAGGCAAACAGATACAACTTCATTTCCAACCCCAGTACTATTCTGAGAGCCACGAATGAAATGAATGTAAAGCAAATGTATCTCATAAGCATTTCTCATTTATGTGGTGTTGTCTATTGTTTAAGCATTTTTCGAAGGCAAACCAGGGCAGGACTTATACACCTAATGGTAAGGTCCTTGGTGAGTGTTGCTGAACAAAGAGACCTTGGACTGCAGTTCATAATTCCTTGAAAGTGAAATCCTAGGTAGATGGATAGTGAAGAAGGCGTTTGGTATGCTTGCCTTTATTGGTCAGTGCATTGAGTATAGGAGTTGGGAGGTCATGTTACTGCTGTATGGGACATTGGTTCGGCCACTTTTGGAAACTGCTTTCAATTCTGGCCTCCCTGCTGTAGGAAGGGTGTTGTGAAACCTGAAAGGGTTCAGAAAAGATTTACAAAGATGTTGATGGGTTGGAGGGTTTGAGCTATAGGGAGAGGCTGAATAGGACTGGGGCTATTTTCCCCAGAATGTCAGAGGCTGAGGGGTGACGTTATGGAGGCTTGTAAAATTATGAGGGGCATGGATAGGGTAAATAGACAAGGTCTTTTCCCCTGGGTGGAGGAATCCAAAACTAGAGGGCATAGGTTTAAGGTGAGAGGGGAAAGACTTAAAAGTAACCTAAGGTGCAACTTTTTCATGCAGACAGTGGTGCATGTTTGGAATGAGCTGGCAAAGGAAGTGGTGGAGGCTGGTACAATTACAACATTTAAAATGGGTATATGAATAGGAAGGGTTTAGAGAGATATGGGCCAAATGCTGGCAAATGGGGCTTGATTTATTTAGGCTATGTTGTCATCACAGATGAGTTGGACCAAAGGGTCTGTGTCCGTGCTGTACAGCTCCATGACTCTATGGCCTGGCAGAAACCATAACAAAGTGCCTCACCACATTAGGACTAGACATTGCAAAACCTTTCTATGATGCAGATTCATCCAAATTTAATAAGGTCGGAAACACAGTCACAACCAGCTTTGCCTTGTGATCACAGTGGTGTCTTGTGTGAGAAGTTATGTAAGTTATTGACTTGCTGAGCCTGCTGGCAGTTTTAAAAGAATACTGCAGTTTCTTGGAGATAGCACAGCAGGTAGATCTATAAACCCTCCAGGATTAGCCTGGAATATGACAGCAATTCACTGAATATATTTCAGAGGAAAATAATTAGCTTTTTACAGGGTACAGTTGACAAAGTGAATAGGTGGACAGAGAGCGTGTGTGGTGTTGAAACTGAGGATGGTCACATTGAAAGGGGGAATTAGCTCAATGGGCTGAATGGCCTACTGCTGCTCCTATCTTCTATATTTCTTTTAAAGTCGAATTACTGCTGTAAGCAACTCTAGGAGAAAAGTCATGGGTGTATTCAAAAAATGATTTATTTTCAGTTTTAAAGGTAATGGAGGTTGAGAAGAGGGTCTGTTTGAGAGGGGACTGTGGTTGAAACGTGTGATAAAACTTCCAATATATCCAGCCAGAGTTGGCAACATATTGACTGTTGTCTGGTGGTCAACCTGCCATGTGATACCACAATGAATGGCACACAGAAAGATCAAACATTTGCTTCAGCTTCCAAGAGTATTTCGCCTACAAAAACTAAATGCTGGAAATCTGAAACATAGAGAAAAGATTCTGGAAATACTTAGGTGTCTGACAAGCTGAGCATTCACTTATGCTTTCTCTTTCCACTCTTCAACTAAATTTGGTTTCTTGTGGCAAATGAGTTAGTCATTATCAGCTTGGTGTGGAATTGGGACTTGTGTGTCCAAGACAGAAAGGTAACTCCAATCCAGCAGTGATTTGCTTCTAAGGAAATGGCAATGATGAGGGACCTGGCAAGAAGGTAGTCAGATAAATGGTGAAGGACGGGTCAAAAAGTGGAAATCCCTGCAGCATTGGGGCTGCACAATTCTGGACTCAGGACACTCTCAGCTCTGCTAACATCTTCATGTTCATACCTGAAGCTGACATCCAAATGGTTTTGATTTTCTTCCAAAGCTCTTTTGAAAGTCCAAGACGAAGATGACATCTGTTTAACATGAATCTGAGGATATTTCTCTCGACAGGCAGATCCTGTCTTATCCTTGTTATTTTGTTTAAATTGTGATAGACGAGTGCATTAAGTTTTCAACAGCAATGCAAAATCTCACAAACTTAAACAACGCAGTTCCAAGTGTATATCCTATCAGCGAATGTTCGGTATTTATCACAATCTGAAACAATTTGACATTTTACATTTGCAACAAAGCGTGGCTGCCTCAAACAATTTGTAGAGAGTCCCCTGTGATATATGCATCATGTCATAAAATTTGCATTCCCCTGCTTAGAAGACACAGTGAAATATTTTCAAGTACTGTAATTATAATGTATTTTCTTTTGCTGACTCAGCTATTTTGAGATGGCTCAGCTTTTTCATAGCCCTGACAGCCAATAATGTGTTTATTTCATTGGATCAGCAACCAAACCAACTAAAATTAGCCATTGCTTACAGCTTATTTTCTCTTACACAGACGTAATGTGGAGTTCTGCCCAGTGCCTCGGAACAATTATCTTGCCAGGTAATATGATTGTACGCAGTAACAGATTCCTTCACATTGTGAATGATGATTAACTATTGAGCCACACAGTAATTTCTTGTTAGTATGGATTGTCTGCAGCCTTCCAATGATGTTTGTTTCCTCAACAAACGTTAACAAATCCTTCACTTTCCAACTGGCATTCTGTTGTGGGCATTAATTTAGAGTAGAATTCTACTGCACATACCCTACTGCTGCTTGGCTTGTGTGAGTTTGTCTCCAACAATGTGTTTTATCTGATGTGATGTTGAGGTGCTGGTGTTGGACTGAGGTGGACAAGGTCAGAAATCACACGACACCAGCTTATAGTCCAACAGGTTTATTTGAAAACACAAGCTTTTGGAGCCTCAGTCCTTCTTCAGGTGTTAGAAAGACTGAGGCTCTGAAAGTTTGTGTTTTCAAATAAACCTGTTGGACTATAAACTGGTGTCGTGTGATTTCTGACTTTATCTGATGTGGCAATGCTTATGTTATCTCCTGTACGATATGAAACTGCAAAAGTATATTGTGGTATTGAAGAATCCAACAGACATTTATTCCAATTAACTGTTATATAGTATTACAATTAACTGTTATATATTATCATATATTCAGTTGACAATTGGCTATTATATATTGTCAATAATATATTGCATTTCTCAAACACAAGTGCCTAAACTAAAATTAAACTCGTAGATTACCACAGAGCAGTGCATTTCTGGCAGAGTGTCATGCTTCCAGTAGTCTAAGGTAAGATGGAGGTAGACATTTATACCCTCAGCACGTCAAGTTAGTGATCATATGATGAGCATGTCTCTTAAAGATAACGGACATACTGCTCTTGAGACATAAGGCAACATAGGGGCTTTGTGTATGTTTACCACCCTCCAACATGCACACAAAATAGTTTTAATATTAACAAAAAGGTAAGGAGACATGTAGCTTTCTTTCTACTGGTACTCATGCAATTTTTTTTAAAACTCACAGTAACACAAATGGTATTATTACCCAATTGCATTCACATTGAATGCACAATTGTCTGTTATTTCTAAATGTTTGTGCTTTTATGCTAAATAAATACTATTTCTTTATTCATTAATGGAATGAGGGGCATCGCTGGCTAGACAGCATTTATTGCCCATCCCTAATTGCCCAGAGGGCAGTTCAGAGTCAACCACATTGCTGTGGGTCTGGGGTCACATGTAGGCCAGACCAGATAAGGATGGCAGTTTCCTTCCCTAAAGGACATTTAGAAGGACACTTCGAAATTGAAGCGCTGATGAATTTTGCCATTATTGAAGTGATGTTGCCTGGTTAACTGTGGCTCAATGGGTCTCTCATTCACTTCTTTCAGTCGTGGGTTCACTCTGGAAACGTTTCAGAGACTTGAGCTTATGAACGCAGTTACCACGCCAGTGCAGTACTGAGCAAGTGTTGCACTGCCAGATAAGTTTCTAAAAATTAATTCATTAATACAACATGTGCTGCTGGCAAAGCCAGACTCATCTGCCTTCTCAGATGGAGATAAAAACACCAAGGGTGAACAGAGGAGCTTTCCTGGCAAAACTTTAACCTTTGATTGGTCATTTCATGGCTGTTTTTTGTATCCAAAGTGATTGAAAAGCATTTCTGCATCAGGTACACCCTAGATATAGGAGGCAATTTTAACCCAATTTCCAATCGCCAGAAGTTAGGTATTTGGGAAGTTAAAATCTCTCACTTGATTTAACAGCTCTGGAGCCAGTGTGATCTGACCTATCACAACTTACATTTCGGCTCCCCAGCAGATGTAAAGAATAATCGTCTTTCTAACCTGCACATGTCACATCCTAATGATGTTGCCACGACCTGACTGCTGGTTTTACAAGGTAACGTGAACAAGATGTGACAGTGTAAGTCCCAGCAGACCATCAAAGAGGCTCAAAGGCTAAGATTTATAACTCATTATTTAATGTTCCTCATTGGACCAGGCGTTATGCAATTTCACTGGAACCCTCAATGAAAGCTTCTGATTCATCTGTCTTAATCTCATCTGCACCATCCTAATCACATTGACCGCTCCCCTACCCCACCCTCCACAAGACAAGCCAGAGTCAATCCCACCACTTCCCAGATCTCTGCGCCACACAGTTTCAGTGTTATCAAAAAGATTAGGAGACATGCAGCTTTTTACTGGTACTGATGTAAATTTTTTTTAAAGCTCACAGTAACACGAATGCTTCCACTGCTTCCCATTTCCCACATGGATATCATTGAATTTAGTATTGCTCAGACGAGATGGCATAATCTCAGTACCAGGGTAATGCGGAACTTCTCTCAGAGGATAGTGAGTCTGTGGAATTCTTTACCGCGGAGTGCTGTAGAGATCGGGTTATTAAGTATGTTCAAGCGTTAGGGAGAAAAGGCAAGAAGGTGGAGGTAAGGATATTGGATCAGCTATTGAATAATATAGCAGACTAGTTAGCCTACTTCTGCTCCAACGTCTTATAGTCTAACACAAAAAAAGTTGTTGCTGTTTAGGGAAGCTTTGGTTACGGCAGCTCAGTTGCCTAAATAGCTTGAGCATGGTTCAGACTAATGCCCGTGATATGAGCTCAATCCATTTATGAGCTCTGTTGTTTATGGAGACCCGCATCCCTACTTGCCCCACACTTGGTGTCCTTCAATAGTATGATTAAGAATCCCTCTCTAAAGGATGCCTTTATTATCTCCTCTGTGGACTATGGCCAATTCCTTTTGAAGCTGGCTAAAAGGTTTCGTCTATTAGCTCTCATTGACAGTCATACATAATTTTATAGCTGACAAAAAGTAGATGTATTGATGATGTTCTTAATGATGTGCGTTAACTCAGTCAGGCATTTTAATATAAATAGCAATGCATTAATAGACCAATTGATTGAACGTACAAAGAAATAATTTTGTTTTCAAAACATGAAAGAAAATATAGATAACACAGTGTGGAGATGGATGAACACAGCAGGTCAGGCAGTATCAGAGGAGCAGGATAGCTAACATTTCGGATTGGGACCCTTCTTCCGAAATGAACGGTCCCAACCCGAAACGTCAACTTTCCTGCTCTTCTGATGCTGCCTGGTCTGCTGTGTTCCTCCAGCTCCACACTGTGTTATCTCTGACTCCAGCATTGGCAGTTCTTACTATCTCCATGCAAGAAAATATATTTTTTTGTTCATTCATGGGATGTGGGCATCACTGGCTGGGCCAGCATTTATTGCCTATTGAGAAGGTGCTGGTGAGCTGCCTTCTTGAAATTTACAGTTTGAAAGTCAAGATTACTACTTCTTACTTACATGTACTCATTAATAGATTTGTAGATACACATCTCAATGGATCAATAATGTCATGCATGTCTGGCTCAATTACATTCAAGAACGGAGTTGATGGAAGAAGGCCTGTTACCTCTATTCCTTTTGCGTACTGTTCCTACATAAGACCTCACAAACCAAGGCCTCAATGTTCTTAATAAGACAAAGGACAGATACATTAGAGTGAAGGTTTCCTCAATTATGGTCCAACATGTGCCTTGACCACAGACCACGAAGAACACTACACCTGCATCAGAATATCATTTCCAGCATTCCCAACTACCATCCTGTAAGATCTGAGGCTAGTCAGCTTAGACTTAGGTTATAGCTAGCCTTCAGTTGCATGCAGATCCCCATTATGAATTGACTGAAAATGTCTCAACTTATTTAACTTGGCATCCCTACAACCGACAAAGAAACGAGACTTTCAAACCATTATTAAGGGCTGAATTTACAATCCAGCCTCAGAGGAGGAAGAACATTATTTTATATCAGCGTCCCACCCAATCCTTTAAGAAGTGACATTGTAAATTCTGAATGACTGCACACAGCAATGTAGCAAAGACTGGAAGACTTCACTAATAGCCCATCTTAGATGGTTTCCCTTGCAGGTTTGAAGAGCTGAAGAATGTCTCCTTCTGATAAACAATCCCACCCTAAATTTATCCTGCATGTTTTTCTTCAGATGACAATAACTCGGGGATAATATAGGCACGTCTGACAACTTGTCAGCACCACAGCTCCCCAGCGTCAGTGTTTTTTTGCTGAATCTTTCTTATCTTGTGCCAGGACTGACACTTGTCCTTCATAAAAGTATATTTTATTCCTCATTAGGTTTCATTTCCTCCATTAAAACTCAAATATCATTTATTTTATGGAAGTCAGCTCACCCCTCTCTACCCAGGGAATGATGATACTATTCAAAACATTTCCCATCTAGACAGAATCTAGAAGATAAGATATTCATTCTGTGAATTCCGAAAGGTTAATATTCCATCTTCACAGTGTAACATAAAACATATCACCTTTTTTTAGAATTTAATCAGTGCAGAGGGCAAACTTTCTCAGACAGATTTCTATCTACTTAACAATCATATGAAGATCACTGGCTCACGGATTCTGTTAAGGGCTCAGAAACGTGGGGTTTAATTTGATTCTTGAATGTAATTTTTAAGGAGTTGAATTTTTAAAGAATCCTAGACAAGATGCAAGAGAGAAGACTCATTCTCTGATAAGTAATTGTCCTCTATCACCACTTTCTCTATCAGAATCTTGTTTCTCTTGCCATTTTAATAACGTTAGAATGATTGAAAAAAAGCAGGTTTATCTGAAACAAACACCTTTGCACAAGTGAGTTTTGATTTTGAAAGCATTGTTTGAACCATTGGTTGAAACAGATTCAATAAATCCTTTGAAAAAGATTTGAGTAAATGCTTGAAGAGGGAAAAGAATTTCAGGGATAAGAGAAAATAAAACAGGAAAGTGAGCCTAATTGGATTGGTCTTTCAAAGAGCTTGCATTGCACAATTGGTTGAATGGCCAATTTCCATGCTGCATCATTGACTCTATGTTCACCGTCTAAACTTTCCTGACATAACCCTCCAAATACTTTTGTTTGCTATTATATTGATTTGGATGAGAATATAGGAGTCATGGTTAGTAAGTTTGTGGATAATACTACAACTGGTGGTATAGTGGCCAGTGAAGAAGGTTATCTAAGATTAGAATAGGTCTTGATCAATTGGGTCAATGGGCTAAGGAGTGGCAGATGGAGTTTAATTTGGATAAATGCAAGATATTGCTTTTGGGTAAAACAAACAACACTTATACAATTAATTGTAGGGCCTTGGGTACTGTTGACAAACAGAGAGACCTCAGGGTTCAGGTATATAATTCTTTGAAATTTGCATCATAGGTACACAGAGTGGTTAAAAAGGTATTCAGTATACCATTGAGTGCAGAAGTTGGGATGTCATGTTGAGATTGAACAGGATGTTGGTGAGGCCTTTTCTGGAATATTGTGTGCAGCTCTGTTCACCCCGTTATAGGAAGGATATTATTAAGCTGGAGAGGGTTCAGAAAAGATTTACCATGATGTGGCCGGGAATGGAGTGTTTGAGTTGTAAAAATAGGCTGGATCTTTTTTCACTGGAGCCTGGGAGGTTGAGGGGTGACGTTATCGAGGTTTTATAAAATCACAAGGGGCATAGATAAGGTGAATATCAAAGGTCTTTTCCCTAAGGTAGGGGGCATATTTTCCAGGTGAGAGGAAAAAGATTTAAAAAGGACATGACGGGCAACTTTTTGTTCTACACAGAGGGTGGTTAATGTGTGGAATGAACTGTCAAAGGAAGAGTTGGATACAGGTACAGTTACATTTAAAAGATATTTGGATAAGTACATGAATAGGAAATGTTTGGAGTGATATGGGCTAAATGCAGGCATGTGGAACTGGTGTAGGTTGGGGGCATGGTCAGCATGGACTAGTTAGACCTGAAGTGTCTGTTTCCATCATGCTGTATGACTCTATGACTCTGTAGAATCCTTCATTCTCTACTTCCCGTCATTTCCACTTATCCATTTTTTATGGGGGCATCAATTCTTCAACAAGTTTCTCTCACCCTCCTGTTGTGTTCGATCTTCTCTATCAGAAGCTCTTTTTTTCTAATCCATTCGTGGGATGTGGGCTGAGGTCAGCAATTATTTCTCAACCATACTTTCCACGGAGGAGGTCAGAAGTCACATGACACCATGTTACTGTCCAACAGGTTTTTTTGAAATCACAAGCTTTCGGAGCGCTGCCCCTTTGTCAGGCAAAGTGCACCAGCTCTAAGACACTGCCAAGCAGGTGAAGCAACGGAACTACGCCACCTACATGCACACCAAGAACAGGAAACTGGAGAAACTCAGCATCACTACCATCAGTAACCAAGAACCACCGCCCCCCCACCCCCCACTACCATGGTTGAAACCGGTACCACCACAGGGAAATCCATCATCAACCTGTCTGACCACACCCTTCAACCAAATGATATCAGCCATGGGCTCAATTTCCGTCCCACTACCAAAATGGACCCCATTGGTCTCGTGGCGGACAAGAAGAATTTATCAGGCGAATGAGGCTCTGGGAATTCTTCCACAAACACCAGGATGTCAGCAGCAATCCCAATGAGAAAACCAATGAACTGGAAGATTCGACAGAGAGATCCGCAGTGCAGTGACCAAAGAAGAAAGAGTTGAATCGGACGCCTCCAGAAGGCTCCTGCCCTAGGCTCAACATGTATGCTCAGGCCATCAGGAGATGTGTTAAAGCCAGAAACATCAGCTGTGCTGACAGGATAACGCAGAACATCACCCAAACACAACACAATGCCACCCAGGCTTCAAGACCAATCGCAACATCGTCATCAAACCAGCAGACAAAGGAGAAACCATTGTCATACAGAATAGAACAGACTACTACAAAGAAGCATACCGACAACTGAACAACCACAACTAAACTTGTGCCTTGTAGATGGTGCACGTGTTTTGGGGAGCCAGAAGGTGAGCTACTAACTGCAGGGGTCCTAGCTTCTGATCAGCTTTCATAGCCACATTATAAATGGCTAATCCAACTCAGTTTCTGGTCAATGTTGCTTCAGCTCCTCAATTTTTTTTTCAATTGATAACTTGCAACTCTGCTGTGCTTCCATTTGCTAGAACTTCTACTGGATGTTCTTAACTCCCTCGTGTGATACCCAGTAAGACAGATCAACACTCAGCCTTTCCTTCCACCTCAAAGTGACCATTTTTAAAACTTAAGTTTTCAACCATTTAAAGACTACTTCTAAGATGCACCATTTCCTCTCTTAGCCTATTCTACTTTCGTATTGCCTACATTGTGGGCCTCAATATTTTATTTAAGTTCCATCAAATGTGGATGCTGGAGGTTTGAAACAAACACGGACATTGCTGGAGAAATTCAGTAGTTCTGGCAGCAACTTTGGGGAGAAAACAAACTCTTCATCATCACTTGAATCACCAGAGTCGAAACCTTAACTCAATTATTCCATCTTTTCAACCAGAATCATCTTCAGTGTGCCAATTCATTTGTGGTTCTAATTTTGTGCTCTTAAAACTTGATTTGAGTCATGGATGACCAATTCATGCTATTTGGGTAAGATCAAAGCAATGCTCTCCAGCCCCTGGCAGTAATTTTGTAGCTTAGTAACTGGTTAACTGTTCTCCTGGCCACATACTCGTTCTGAGCCTAATACTACACAGAGCCAGTGCCCTGAACTGATATTCAGGCACCTCAACCTCCAAAGCCATTTGTTTCCATAGTACACCTTACCTCCTTGCCAACCCTTACTGGAGCACACATTAATGCCTTTGTTACCTTCAACTTTGGCTGCTGCAAGGTTCAACTATGTTCCACCTTGCTTTATCCCTAAAAGAGGTGAAATGTAAAATGCTTTGTCACCTATTTTGTGATCAAAACCATTTTTTTCAAATCTATGTGCAGGATGTGGCCATTGCTGGCTAGACCAGCATTTATTGTATGGTTAAGAGCCAATTATATTGCTGTTGGTCTGGAGTCACGTGTAGGCTAGGTAAGGATGTCAGTTTCATTCCTTAAATGACTTTAGCGAACGAAATGGGTTTTTCCCCAGACAATTTACAATGATTTCATAGTTATTATTACATCTTAATTGCATATTTTTATTGAATTCAAATTCCACTATCTGTAATGGTGGGACTCAATGATGGATCCCCAGAGCAATACCTGGGTCTCTGGGTTAATAGCGTAGTGATAATACCACTAGGCCAACACTTTCCCTCCCCCTCATCTCATTTGTAAGTCATGCCACACCTTTCTCTACCTCAACATCTCAATCCACACACCCTGTTCTGCTGACTGTCATTTGCCTGCTTCAATATGACGATGGCAGAGCCTTCATGTCTGTGACCTGGAATTTTCTTCCAAATCCCCTCTCCCCTACCTTTAAAAGTCACTGAGCTGTCAATCACCTCCTCAAACTCTTGCGCCATTGCTTGCTCGGTGCTTTATTCCCCCTTCTGAACCATCTATGACTCTATCTCACTCCTTATAAATCTCTGAAGAATGGTGGTGGTATGGCTGCTGTTAAGCATAGCAGGTCATTTCCCATTTTTTCAGTTATTCCATTCAATGGCCCTAACATCAATTTGAGAGACTGTTGGTCTAAGGTCATGCATTACATTAAACTGGTTGACCTAATCATTTCCATTAGACTTGTAGAAAATATTGTTTGATGAAGACAGAGATAAAAATCTATTAAACTGCACTGGTCGAATGCTACAAGCAACGCAGCATTTTTATATTGTTAATTTGGAGAGATAAATTAGTAAGTAGTTATGTTAACGCAATTCCCTGGCACATACAAGGGCAGGAACCTTTCTTGCAAGGGGCTGGGGGTGGGGGATAATTTTAAAGCATTCATTGTTCACCATTAAACAAGCTACAATTTAAGCAAAGTCAATTTAATTAGTTCTTGCCTGGATAGCATTTGACAAGCCACATTTTTATAGTATGTTATAGGACATTATTTATTTTTGTTGACATGTCACCTACTTTTCTCTTCTGTTTACAAGGCAGTAACTATCAGTAACAGTGACTGGCTGTCCTTTGGTATCTCTTCTCAGGGTATGGAGAAGAGATACTCTGAGATGTTTCTTTTCTCAGAGCACAGTGAATCAATGGAATTCTTTACCCTGAGGCTGGGTCGAAAAGTATATTTAAAGATGGGACAGACAGATTTTTTAATCGGTGAGGGAATAAAGGGTTATGGCGAAAAGGCAGGAAAGTGGAGTTGAGGATGATCACATCAGCCACGATCTCATTGAATGTCAAAGCAGACTCGATGGGCCGAATGGTCTACTTCCGCTCCTACATTTTATGGCCTTTCCCAGACATCAACAGGCAACTCCACCCAGTGGAAATACAATCTTCACTCAGTTAGCTTCAGCAGCAGTATTAATGGATAATGGGTAGGCGTGGGAATCTTGACTCAAGTGGGAGAAAGCAGACTGCTTTTTTCACACTTATCTTAATCAGTTAAGATCGCACTGCGCCTCAGCTACTGCAGTGCGGGTTTTTTTTCTACTTATTCGCGGGGTGTAAGCATCGCTGCCAAAGCCAACGTTTATTGTCCATTCCTAATTGTCCTTGAGAAGCTAGTGGTGAGCAGCTGACTTGAACTGCTATATTTGTTGTAGGCCCACAGTGCTGTTAGAGAGGGACGTCTAGCATTCTGCTACAGCTTAGAAATCTTAATTTTGCAACGAGAAAAAAAAAACTGTTTTGATGCAACTTCCCATTAAAATGGATAAATTAATTTATCAAAGTTCTGGGGGTGGGGAGGAGAGGAAGTGGAGGGAAAGTGAGGAAAAAGAAGCTATGTTAAAGGAATGCCTTTTTACTTCTATGCAAGCCTTCTCAATACCACAATTACAGATATGCTCTGATGCTAATATGGTTGAGTGCTTGCTGATCAACTCTCAACTAATATTAAACATATCACTCAAATTTGTCCCAGTGAATATGCAGAGAGCTTAGTTATATTGATCCAAGTGTGATGAAGAGCCAGCACATGCAGTGTAACCTCCTTCCACATCGCTGCAAAATAGGTGGTAATCTCTGAAAGGTATTGTAAGGTTTACTCACAATACTAATTGGTATTAGCCTTTGATTTCCCCACTTCATGTTCATCTTTCTGACTGGATTGCCTCAGGAACAGCTTTATCCTCTGTAAACCGCAATAGGACTTGGCTTACTCTGGCCGAGAGGTCCAAGACAAATTGGACAGTTAGGAGGGATAAAGGAATTGCAATAAAATCCCGCATTTTTACCACCCAAAAATGTTAACACTACAAAATGTGTCGCAAAATACAAGTTTAGCAAATAGGAATGAAGGCATAGGATACTGAAGATACTGAAGAGGGACGATGAAGATGTCAGATCGAGTAGAGGATGGGAATTGAGAGAAACGGTAAGAGTCATGCTTTAGTCCTATCTCTGTAATCTCCTCTCATGTCCTGAGCTTTCCATTGCTCTGATTCTCAGCTCCTATGAATTCTGTCTGACCTTCATTCTGTGGCTGAGGTGTCCAGACCCCAAGATCTGAAACTTAATCTCTGAACTCCACATTGTCTCTATCCTTTCCTCCTTCCTTAAAATCCTCCTCACAGAACAGTCAGCTTTTTGTTCCTCTGTAATCTAATATTAGTATTGATGGTGTAAAGTGACAGCCATGGCATTGAATGTCAACAGGAAATTTTCGACAGCACTGCGTGAAAAAGAGACATCACCGTTGCGCTTGATCCTGATGATCCTCCCAATGTCTGCACACATGTCCCAAACCTCCCTCCCATTGAATTCAGCCTTACTTCTGTCTAGCTTGACATTTTATGCACAAAAGCCATTGGTGGTGTATTTAAATGATTTATGCTTTGCACAGCTTTCTTTGTATTTAGCAAAACTTATAATTTTTCTATTGGCTGAGTAATGATTTAAACTGTGACTTAATTTCCCAACAGAATAATTATTCAGATATATGTTTTGCAACTATAAATAATGATATGTATTTTAACTGTAATAAAATTTATTCAACTGTGTTTACATTTTATTATCAATATCATTTAATTAACTGCTTCTTCATTTTGTTACAATACATTGACTGTGTCAAGGATTAGTTTATCAAATCTATGTTTTGCTGTCAGATTAATAAACCACAAATAATTTACTCTATATTTGCTGTTTTTTTTCCCATTTGCACTAATTAGCCTTTTAATTTATGAAAACAGATTTTAAGAGCTGTTTCACAGCACCACTACCAATTCATCTTAATCTGTGACATGTATATATCCATCAGGGAACAGTTAATGTAATTAGAGACCAGCAATTGCTTATGGAGACTGGTAGACCTAAGCTATACTGCTAGTTCTATTACTCTAGTTACAAATACAAAGTTAATTAATTTGCTATGTTTTAAGGTTGTCGGTTTAATTTAAGTTAAGATGAAATAGAAAAGCTGGTCTTGTCCTCATTAAGTCTCACAGGCAAATATTAAGCATGTCAAGTTTTATAAGTAGTTATACTTTAAACAGTCCATTTAATTCCAAAATGGAATAGAGTTTGAGGCATTAAAAATAGCTTTTCACCTGGATACAAGGCCCACATGATTCACAATGCCATGGAGATGGCCTCTGAGAGAAGAACAAGTCTTCAAAAGCTGTTGTAGTATTAGCTTACAGGATTTTCTTAAATTATCTGTGCACTTTAGATTCATATCAGTTTGTAAAAACCTCTGAGAGCAGAGACACAGAGACAACTATTGTCTACAGCTCGTGAAGCAGAATGTGACCACGAGCTCACGGTCAGGTTGAAACAATTGAGTTCCTGAGCGTGTCAACAAACCTGAAAGATTTGCCTAGTTTTGATGAGTGTGAGAAATCAGTTTAAGCACTGACTATATGAATGTTGGAAAACTCCACAACACCTCATTCTAAATAGGCGTTCATAAGTGTGAGATTGGCCCTCTAAATTGAACCTCTTTGTTAACAGAGGTAACATGATCTAGTCTTTAGTCAGTGTGTAAACAGTGTTAGTTTTCACATGTACGTTGATGACACCAACTCTATTCCTTGACAGCCCCTCTCCAAAACCTGTTGCTACATTATGAAACTTATCAAACTACTTATCCAACACGCAGTACTGGATGAGTCAAAATTTCCAATTAAATATTGGGAAGACTGAAGTTATTATTTTTGGTCCCCACTCACAACTCTGTTCCCCAGATCCCAACTCTATCCCTCTACCTGCCAACAGTCTGGGATTAAGACAATGTATTTGTAATATCGGTGTCACATTTATTCTTGAGTTTAGCTTCTGTTCTCATATTTGTGCTTTCAGTAAACCATTTATTTCCACCTCTATAAAATCACTCATTCAATCCTCATTCATCGGTTGCTGAAGCTCTCATCTAGACCTGACTATTCCAGTGCAATCCTGCCTGATACCCCATTCCCATCCATAAACTTGAGCTCACTGAATCTCAGCTGCCCTGTCCTTACTTGCAGCAAATCCTATTTCCCTATCACCTCATCCTCACTGAACTATACTGGCTCCCGGTCAAGAAATTCTCAAGCTTTTTTGAAATTCTTTTGTGGCCTCCCTATTTCTCCTCCTGCCCGAAACTCCACTGAAATATCTATGTTCCTCAGATATTAGCCTCTTTTGCATCACAGCCATATTTTGTTCTTCACTGGGAGTTGTGCCTTCAGATATCTAGGCTCTAAGCTCTGAATTCCCTCCCTATGAATCTCTTCCCTCATTTAAGATGCTTCCAAAAAAGCTGACCTCTTTGATCATGTTTTTGGTCACCTGACCTAATCTCAATTTATGCAGCTCTGTTTTATATTTTGTTTCTTAATACTTCTGCCTTGTGAGGTTTCCTTACACTAAAAGTGCAATATAAAGTTATTGCCATTGTTCTACCGATATACAAGTTGTTGCAGTGAGTGCAGCCGGGTATCTCAATGTGTCGGATCAGTTAGTTTTCCACCATATTAGCCTATCAACTTGTAGCGATGTCACAATCAACAAATCTTTTATCTGAAAACCACCAAAGAAGTGAAAATCTAACATTTTTTTCAATCTTACAGACACTATCCAAAAAGAACAATGAGCTTAGATAAAATTGAAAGCATATATACTGTGCACAGCAGATTTCAACCTGGTAATCTGGGTTCATCCAGTGACTTTAAACCTCTCAAGCCTTGCTCCCTGATTTGTGATATATTTGGAATGCCTCAATTAGATTACTGCCTCACAATAACTCTCAGATCCTTTCTAAGTCAATATTTCCTGTTCAGTGTTCCGTACTGATATGATTGTGTTCCTATGACCATGCTTTCAACCACATACTGATCTACTTGATATGATGTAACTAGTCCAAAGTCATCGATTTGAATACAGTTCGACGTTTGGCGTGCAGAGGTCTTTAGATGATTTGCATTGCAAACCTGTCGATGGTGAAATAATGGACTCAATTTACATTCCCTAATTTTATTTACCATTGAAGTCAATTGGATGTAAAGTAAAGCAGGTGGGCTCATTCGTGCTATTTTTCCCATCCAGAAAGCTAATTTCACCTTATCCTAGTCAATCCCTCACCATCTCCACTTCCCAATGGGTGCAGCATAATAGTTACTGCTTTACAATTTAAATGTATAAAGTTTTCCAGTGTTCTACTGAAACAGTTATGAATTATTACACTCACCACAGGGTCAATAGGGGGGCACACTTGTGGTGCAGTGGTAGTGTCCCTCTCTCTGAACCAGGAGGCCTGGGTTCAAGTTCCACCTGCTCCAGAGGTGTGTCGTAATATCTCTGACCAATGTTTCAAAAAAAAGAATCAATAGAGCCTAGTCAGTTCTTTGCTAAGTTGAAAGAAATAACGATAATGTCAGAGACTGCTGATCACAGTTCTGATCTTTCAACTTGATAACACATTTGCAGGATTTCACTTTCCTCCAAGTAGAGAGGAGTGAGGTGTAGAATATTTGAGGTGGTTTATAGGGTGAAAGAGAAGAAGGTGGAAAAGAAAGAAAGGGAAGAGGCTAAAGGGGAAGGGAAGCTACAAGCCAGTCAGCCTCTAACTTCCTGAGCGGCAGTAAAAAACTAAGGCAGGTGTAATCCCTGTAACCTCACGCCTTTTTCCCAATTCACCAACTGCCTCACACTCCCTACCTCCCTCTATCACAGACTATCAAATTGTCTACTTGGTCACAATGCAAGAAATAAAATTCTGCACAATATAAACATTTCACAAACAAACTTATAGATAACATGTTATTGTGGACCCACTTCAACTATTCACCTTTAATCGCTACTTATTTTTTTAATTTGACACAGTTATCACCAGCTAGGCCTGCTTTTATTGACTATCCCTAATTGCCCTGGAAAAGGTGGGGGTGAGCTGCCTTCTTGAACTGCTGCAGTTTATGTGATGTAGGTACCCCACACTGCTGGTCAGGAAGGAGTCCCAAGATTTTGACCCAGTAGCACTGAAGGAATGGCGATACATTTCCAAGTCAGGGTGGTATGTGACTTGGAGGGGAACCTGTAGGTTGTTGTGTTCCCATGTATCTGCTGCCCTTTTCCTCCTAGATGGAAAGAGTCATGGGTATGGAAAACGCTGACAGAGAGGTTTTGCTGAGTTACTGCATTGCATCTTGCAGATGGTATGCACTGTCGCCATTGTACATGAGAGGTGAAGGCACTCAATGTCCAAGATGTTAGATAGGGCACCAATCAAGCCGGCTGCATTGTCCTGGGCTGTGTCTAGCTTCCTGAGTGCTGTTTGGGCTGCACTCATTCAGGAAAGTGGAGAATATTCCATCACACACACCTGCTTTGTAGCTGATGGACAAGCTTTAGGAGACAAAACGTGATTTACCACAGAATAGCCACCGACCTGCTATTTTGGTACTGTGTTTATATGGTTAGTTTAGTTCAGTTTCCCCCCAATGACAACGCCCAGGGCATTTCAGCAACAGTAATGCTGTTAAATGGCAGGGGACAATGGTTAGATTCTCCCTTGTTCATTCAGAAATAATCATGTTGTGCGAATGTTCCTTGCCACTTTTCAACCCAAAATCTGGATGCTGCCCAGGTCTTACTGAATATTGACACAGTCTGCTTCAGCATCTGAGGAGTCGTAAACAATGCTGAACATTTTGCAATCATTGGCAAACGTCCCCACTTCTGATCTTATGATGGAGGAGCTCAAGATGGTTAGGTCAGGGGCATTATTCTTCAATCTACCTTTGTCTGTCCCAGTGCTTCTGTGCAGCGCTATTCCAGTAACTGTTGGGAAGGCTGTTGATTTTCAATGGAGGAGATGGTGACTGGCCTTGGGACTCAATCTTGAGCAGCTCAGGCCAAGAGGGTCCAGTTTCTGGCTACAGCATCTCGCTGGCAGCATCTTGGATTGACTGGTTGAGAGGGCAATGACAGAGTGGCAGTGGTGCCAGTGCTGTCACCCTGACAGTATTGGAGCCATTGCCATTCCCATCCCAGTCATCCATTGGAGGATAGATTGGTAAGTTGGTGTAACATTCACAAGCCCTTGTGGTGGTGTGGCGCAAATGGTCTGGGCTTGCCGCACAAATGGAGCGAGCTTGAATGTTAACACCCTAATTTAGGCTAAGCTCAGCCTGAGTTCCCACTCAGACTTCGAGTAGAAGCTGCTTATGTTCCAATGAAAGCTGAAATGTTAGCCTATAGTGGGAAAAAGAGGCTCAAAACTGTTGTGCCAAATTGGTACTGAACTCATCCATGCTCCTTGACACCAGCAACAGGTTTGCTGACAGTATTTCTCCATGCACAAAACAGCCTTCTTCAATAGTTTGACTCAATGTGGTTCTCCTTTGAGTCATCTGCAGTAGAACTTATGGGATGCCTTGCTCTCCAGAAACTTGTGTTTGGACCATTCTTGCCTTCTGCCTCTCGGCCTTATCCACTGCATCTATCTGCTCCCACTGCATTGTCATTGTGTTTCTGGAGAGGGCTCCCAGTCCTTTGCAAATGCAGGATATCTCTCCACCTTATCAACTCCTCCGGTGCATCATTGCAAACCCTGGTTGACCACATACTCCCGTATTCCACCATGTTTTCTCATTCCCAGGTCAACTCACAGAGCTCTCTCTGCTCCTACTTCAGACACCATGCCCCTCCTTTTAAAAGTTGCAGTCTAGCTTTAAGCACTGCAGACCAACTTCAATGAAGACATCTCAATTTTTGGATGGCCCAACTAATCTGTGCATTCATCCAACATCGCAGTTAGCCCTGAATGCATGCTAATGCCACAAATGAATATCCAGAATTATCCATCACACAGCCCACGTCTACTTGCAAGGGCTATACAATATATCCTCATTTAAATACTGAATTTATTTTTGTTTGGCACATCCTCATTACCCTCACCAAGTCAAAACAAAGTCAGCCAAGTTTCTTCTGCAATCTCATGAGCTACAGAGAGCTGACAGAGATGTCAGAGTCTGTCCCATCTTGAACCCAAAATGAATGAACCTCATATTTGACAGATCTGACTGTCACTTCACACGTTTATCCAGGAAACATGCCACTGAGTACCAATTTGTGGATGTCTGACAAAGATGAGTTCAGGCTCAGTTATGATGCCGTACGTAATTAAATACTGTATTGACACTCACTGCCTAGCTTAGGAGAGGCAGATGACAATATCTTGAAATGAACAGGGACCTGCAGCAATGAAAGAGAAAGGATTAGGAAAAATTAGGAGTCAAGTGTATTTTTAATTGTAGCCCTCATCCTCACACAAATTGCATTCTTAAATTAAAAAATAAACATAACGTTTCTTGAATTATGACATGCATGTAAATTGCTGTTTATATTAAAGCTCAGAACAAGAATAATTACCATACATCTTAAAAGTTTTAAATCTGTTGGAGGTAACAGATTTAAAGCCAATAATTTTTAATGAAAGCCATCCAGAATTTTCATCCTCTGAAATCCTTCAGGATTTCTTTGAAAGACGATTGACGAACTTGTGAGATATAAGAAGGTCTCCCTGTGGATATTTTGTTTTACAGACAGACACTCCAGTAGAATTACTGCTGGTTTAGTTGGGCTCATAAGACATTGTGTTGCAAAATCCAATTTTATTGTCAGATTTTTCTGTCGCATTATTACACAAAAATAATTTAATATTGATTAGTCGTAGGCTGCTGCAGTCACTAAAGATTTTGTCTACCTTATTAGTCATGCCAAAAGTCCTTAGTTATAAATCGTCACATCTATGAAGCTCCCTAGACATCTGTACACACAATCCAATGTGCCTCACTACCCTTGTAAACTATCAGGTTTTCATCTCCGATACTTAATAGCAAGGATTTAACCCAGAGTATCTTTGCACCACAATGACTATTTTTATTGCATGGTCACTGAGATAAGAAGATTCCATCAATAAATTGCTCCCCCGAGAGCTGCACTCATCTTACCAACTCCAATTGAAAAAGCCCGTGACAAATCAATCGCTCCCCATTTAATGAACTGCTGTATTTAACCTGAATATATTACCTATGATAAAGCCAGATAACCATGCAGTGTATAACATCTACACTATCAGACTGCAAATGCACTTAACTAAGCTCCCCAATCCACTCCTACACTTCATTTTTCGATGTTACCTCTTTGTGTCTTTCATCTGTCTGTCTTCAGAGGAAATCTGTATATAAGTGCTTAAATCATCTGCGTGGCAAAGTCATGTATGGCAGATTGTGTCAGTGCCCAGCTGAAATCTGACATTGCCCCATCCTACAAACCTAACAAAAAGAAGTTAACCTCAATTCCTGGTCTGCAGCATTTCAAAACCAAAAGAGAAAGATGTAGAGCCAGCTCTATACTCAGTGATGAAGGCATTGGAGAGAGTAGAGAGTGGATTCATGTGAATGTTTGCAGGGTGAGGAACATCAGTTATGGAGGTTGATTGGAGAGAGCTTTCAACTGTCTTGGAGAAGAAAGAGTTGATTAAAGATTTGATTGAGGTATTCAAAACATAATCAGGCAGAATCTGGGCAGAGTAAACAGAGAGAAAAAGGGAGAAACGGTTCCCATTGGTGAGAGGATTCAAGGGAATTGCTATGAGAAACAAAGGAGACATGAGGAGAAACCTGCTCATGCAGTTTGTGATCAGGATCTGGAATACACAGCATTTCAATCCATGAGATGCAGGTTCATCAAGGCTTTTAAAGTGAATTAGATAATTATCTGAAAAGGAATTTTTTGCAGGGTCACAGGGAGAAGCCATGAGAGAGGTAATGGATGAATTGCTAATTTGCAGGTTTGGTGCAGACATGAATAGCCTCCTTCTGTGCTGTAACCATTCTGAGAAAACATTGCAGCTTCTGGAAGGTCTGTGACATGTTGGAGTTTCATTTCCTCCATTCCTCCTCAAATTCACTCCACAACCTGCAAACACACCATATCTCAACAAAGAAGATAGGAGGTCTAATGGGTTAGACAGAGACGTACATCACTTCGTGATCCAGTTACTGGCCTGATTTTCACGCACTTTGTGAGGAAGGTTAGACAGTCTTTAGGCCCTCATTCTGGTTGTCACCCCTCAGGAATGGAGATGGGGTTGTCAACAGTGTGCCCCCAGTGAACTGTACATAGAGTATTTAACCAGGCTTCGATATATCCCTGGAGGTTTCCTGATGTGGCCAATAACAATAAGCACCATTAACATAATTAAACATTTGACATACAGCCACACAAGGAGATATTGAGACATTATTTTGGCCAAAGAGGTAAGTTTTAAGAAATAGCTTAAAAGAAGAGTGGGAGGTGGGGTGGTTGAGGGAGGAAGTTTCAGATTTTAGGTTTTTGGTCGCTAATGATAGAACCAAAAAAAAGTCAGAGTTGTGCAAGATGCCAGGATTCGAACAGTATGAAGATCTCAGAGATTTATCAGCCCACCTCCAATTTCTCTATCCACCTCCAAACCCCTGCTATTAGTCACATCAAAAAGTAACAAACAAAAAAAGACAAAACACTGAGAATGCTGGAAATCTGAAACAGACACAGACGATGCTAAAAAACTCAGCAGGTCCAGCAGCATCTATCGAGAGACAAACAGAGTTAACATTTCAAATCGAGTGGGACTCATCTTCAGAACTCTGGACTCAAAACGTTAATTCTGTTTCTCTTTTCACAGATGCTACCAGACCTGCTGAGTTTCACCAGCTTCCTCTGTGTTTGTTTCATAAAGGAACAAACTTTTTATTCCTTCACTGAATGATTCTTCATTGTCAGTCAACTTTCTAATCCCATCTATGACATTTTTGTACCTGATCAATGTTAATTTCAGAGGAAAAAATAGGCTAATACCTTTCATGTTGTTTTATGGTTTATGGCATTGTCTGGGGAGATTAATCTCTGATTCGGGGAAACTTTTAAGGTTTAACTCTAAAATGACATTATAGCAATTCTTTGTGGCCAACAAAATCAACTAACCCAGCACAGAATGTTATAACATTCAAATCTATGGGCTAATGCTGGAAGGTAGCGTAAGTGTAGATAGGCCGGAGAAGACTTGCGGGGCTGAATGGTCTCTTTTAAGCAGTATGACTCTATGAGAATTGCTGCATCTCTCTGGTCTGATAGTTCAGAACCATGTTGGTTCAGGAGCTAAACAACTGAATCACTGAGGCTCTCTTGGCAATAAAACCCATGGCAGGAAGATTTCCCCTGCATCCTTTTTGTGGCAAAGTTACAGACCTTTATCATGGAAATCTTACTTTCACATTCTTACGAAGTCAAAAAAGATACAATACTTATCAGTTTCCAAGCATCAATGGTTTATTGAAAACTACTGCAAATCTGATATGCTTATATGAGACATGAGTACACAATCCAGGTTGGGACCCCAGTGAGGCACAGTAAGAGTGTCAAAGGTGTTGTCTTTCAGATGTGACATTAAGCTGAAGCTTCGTCTTTCCTCTCAGACAGACTTAAAAGATCCCACAGCATAACCCACCGAGGAGCTGGGGAGTGTATCACAGTGCCCTCGTCATTATTGACATTCAACCAACAGCAGTAGAACAATTTATGCAATGATTTATTTCTTTGCTGTTTGTGTGATGCCACTATTGGCAGCTGCATTATTTTAGTTCAAAACTAGGGGGCATATTTTTAAGGTGAGAGGAGAAAGATTTAAAAAGAACATGATGGGGCAACTTTTTTTTTTACACAGAGTGTGGTTCGTGTGTGGAATGAACTGCCAGAGGAAGAGGTACGGTTACAACATTTAAAAGGCATTTTGATAAATTCATGAATAGGAAAGGTTTGGAGCGATATGGACCAATTGCAGGCAGGTGAAACTAATTTAGTTCGGGAACATGGTCAAGCATGGACTGGCTGGACCGAAGGGTCTGTTCCCATGCTGCATGACTCTACAACTCTTGAGTAAAACACTTGAGTTCATTTCAATAGCACAGTGGAACCCAGACCTAAGGCACTCACAACTGACAGATGACTGAAAAATGTGAATGTGTTTTGACAAGTATTACATGTAATAAAGGATCACAAGAGGAAGTCTGAAACTAGTTGCAAATTTCAGACAGCCTTCAACATAACAAATCTTATTTACTGAGGGTGTTTTACACCTTAAAATTACTGGCACTTATCAACTTTTAACAAATTATGCCTATTTAATAGATGCTGATTACAATTTTGTTTCCCCAAATCTTATAAGCATGAAATAAGAACCTTAGAAAGTTAATTCCAGGAAACATCTAAGACAATGCCTACTATATCCAAAGGTTAGCATTTGACCAAATTTATCAACACCTTTAAGTGGTTTCTTTTATTTGACCATGGGATGTAGGCATTGCTGGCTAATCAATGGAGTCACATGCAGACAATGTAGATAAGGGCAGCAGATTTCTTTCCCTAAAGGACATTAAGAAACCAAATCAGTTTTTACGCCAATTGATAGTGGTTATATGGTCACCATTGGGCTAGCTTTCTAATTCCAGACTTTTTTTGTTAATTGAAATTAAAATTCAACACTTGCCATGGTGGGATTAGAATTCATGTTCCCAGAATATTAACCTGGGGTTCTGGACTACTAGTCTAGTGACATGACCACTACATCACTGCCTCCCTGAAATAACAAAGGATGGATGACTTTACACAAATGAGTAATTGAATATGCTTATTAAATGTTGATGTTATGGAAATAGAAGCTATCATTTAGAGATATGTTTGCAGTAATATTTTAAGAATTTACCAGGTAAAATAAAGTGACAACTATCTATGTGACCAAAATGACAGACAGCACAATGACCATTTGGAAAATACAGTAACAAGAACTAGATAGGTGATAGTGGTCTCCAAGAGTTTATAATTCACAGTTTCACAGAACAGGCACTTATTTCACACTTTGGGAGTCACTATTGGACATCATGAGATCGTGAAAAGGCAGAATTAAAATGCAGGAACAAATTACTGCAGATGCTTGAATCTGTACTGAAAATAACAAATGCTGGAGATCACACTGGGTCAGACAGCATCCATGGAGAGACAGCAAATTAACGTTTCGCGTCTAGAATGCTCTTCATCAGAGCTGAAGTGAAGTGTAGAGGATAGAGCATTAATGCTATAGTTTCGGGGGGGGGGAGGACGGTGTGGGGGTTATGGGTGTAGGTTGCTGGTGGAGTGAACACCATCAGTGAAATGGACAGCAATGAAAATGTACACTTGCTCTCTCTCCCTGCATGCTGCCTGACCCACTGCGATCTCCAACATTTGTTGTTTTCAGTACAGAATAGTAACGTACCTTCTTTCATTCTAAGTCTTCCAATATCCACATTTAGTCCAGATCAAGGATGACACCAGAAAAATTAACTGTCTTTTCTGTTCTTCGAAATGTTACATATTTTCTGCCCTTTTTATGCCTGTTTAGAGTTCCAGCCCTAGTGGTTCTATGTTGTGCCATTAGGTACTTTTCTTCCCAATATAATGCATGTTGAGCCATTGTGTTGGATGGGGCCTGGACAAAAGACCACATCAAACGTGAAGCCTAGACCATATGGTTCGCAATTGAGCATGTCCTGGCAGTGTTTCAAGCACTTTTACATTGCCTAAAACTCCCTCCAGATAATTGACTTATCAGTTCAGCCACTGTCATTTAATCAACATGACCCTAAAACTGATGAGACTAACCTTCTCTCCCAATTCATAGAAGAGCAGTGATTAAAGTTTGATTGTGGTTGCAGGCAGCTCCCATTCTTTTTACATAATAGATTCAGCAGAGTGCATGTTCAGCAATACATAAATATCAGCAAATAGAGGAGTCTTTTCATAAATGGCACATATTAATGACTTATACATGGATATGCAGGACAAAATTTTAAAACTTGCCAATGAGGTGAATCTGGATTTGGCAGTAAATCATGAGAAGGATGGTAACAGACTTTAAGAGAATGTAGATACGCTATTGAAATGTGCAGACACATGGCAGATGAAATTAAACACAGTAAAATGTCAATGGCTACATTTTAGTTAGAAGAATGAGGAGAAACAATGTAAACTGAATGATAATCTTTCAGAAGAGGTGAAAGATTTCAAAGTAACCTTTGAAATCCACTGTGTGAACAAGTTAAATCTTTCCCCTCTCACCCTAAACCTATGCCC
Organism: Rhincodon typus; assembly: GCF_021869965.1. Classification (NCBI taxonomy): domain Eukaryota; kingdom Metazoa; phylum Chordata; class Chondrichthyes; order Orectolobiformes; family Rhincodontidae; genus Rhincodon; species Rhincodon typus. Next base: position 106,075,324 of record NC_063335.1, on the reverse strand, counting down.
TCTAGATTTGGACACCCCTATCCTAGGAAAAAGACTGGCTAATCACCCTATCCGTGCCCCTCATGATATTAACCATTGTAAGGTCATCTCTCAGGCTCCAGGGAAAATAGTCCGTCTATTCAGCCTCTTCCTACAGCTCAAATCCAGCAACATCCTTGTTAATCTTTTCTCAACCCTTTCAAGTTTAATAACATTCTTCCTATAACAGGGAGACCAGAATTGAATGCAGTATTCTAAAACCGGCCTCACCAATGTCCTGTACAGCCACACCATGAGTCCCAACTCCTATACTCGATGTACTGACCAGTAAAGGCAAGTGTATCAAATGCCTTCTTCACCACCCTGTCTATCTGCAACCCCACTTTCAAGGAACTATGCACCTGCACCCCTAGGTCTCTTTGCTCAGCAACACCCCCAGGGCCCTACTATTAACTGTATAAGTCCTGCCTAGTTTGCCTTACCAAAATGCAACACCTCACATTTATCGAAATTAAATTCCATTTGCCACTCCTCAGCCCATTGGCCCATTTGATTAAGGTCATGTTAGACTCTGATATAATTTTCTTCACAGTCCACTACACCATCAATTTTGGTGTCATCTACAAACTTATTAGCCATACCTCCTATATTCACATACAAATCATTTACATAAATTAAGAAAAGCAGTGGACCTAGTACCAATCCTCGCAGCACAATGCTGGTTACATGCCTCCAGTCTGAAAAACAAACCTGTACCACCACCCTCTACCTCCTACCTTCAAGCCAATTTTGTATCTATTTGGCTAGCTCCTCCAGGATTCCACGTGATCCAACCTTGCTAACCAGGTTGCCATGCGGAACTTTATCAAACACCTTGCTGAAGTCTTGTTATGAAAGACAAGAGCCTCTTCTGACAAGACTTCTTTGTGGTTTACCCTCCCTCACTGATTACTGAATAGCACCTTGTACCATAGGATAGAGGATTAGTGACAGCACTCCACCCAACCATGGGCCACCAGGAATCGTCTCCATCACACTGGAACACCTCAAAGTACCTGTGATGTGCATCAATGCATAATACCACAAACATGAATCTGTGTTCTCTGACATTCTCAGCCTTTCCACTCATGGGAACTGTTTTACTCTCTTTATTCTATCCAGACACCTTATGAATTTGACCACCTCTATCAAATCTCCCCTCAAGAGTCTCTAAAATGAACAATCCAACCCCAACTTCCATCCGTCCATGTAACCCAAGTTCCAGATCGTGGGAAGTATTCCTGCAAAAATTTTTGGGATTTTCCCTTCCTCGCCGAATAATAATCTATGTTCATCAATATATCGATCAGGATACCAGAAAGAAATCCCAAGAAATGCTTTATGTAAAATGCATGCTGAGATTTTCTACATTAACCTTAGAGAGCAAACAAGGCTCCAGTTTAACACCTCATCTGAAACATGGTACTGCTAACGTTGATGCATTTTTTCAGCAGTGCACTGGAGTCTCCACCTAGATTTTGTGCCCTAGAGTAGCTCTTCAAACCATGAAATCCTAGTTAGAATCATAGTTATTTTCTAACTAACCTATGCAGAGATGCAATTATACACCTATGAAGAATATGGGACTTGAACCCAGGCCTCCAGGTTCAGAAGTAGGAACTCTACCACTGTACCACAGAAGACCGCAAAGGATTGGATGCACATGTGGATCCAAATGACCTTTGATAAACAGTTCACTATATCTTAGAAAATTGCCACTTACCATACTGTAATAACACCGGAAAAATTGAATACAGCACCAGTTAGTTACTGCTGATTATGTTTTCAAGCAATATTAAATTTAGAGGAGATTTCTTTGCAAATAAGAAGTGTCCTTCCATCTTACGTTGTCTCTTTTGTAGACTAATGGCATTCCAATCAGTATTGTTCTGCGTAAATCAATGAATTGCAACCTGAGGGTCCTAAACACATACAACAGGAATAGACAAATGTGAAAACACAACTGAAAGCGATCCCTGCTCCACTGAACTAAATGTTAATCTAAAAGACAACACTAAAGACCACTAGTAATAACTGCTTCCTGTGTTTAATTGACAACATGGGTCATAATTCAGGCTCAAGTCAGAAAAACAAAGGCTTGATCAAAGAGTTCACTATTCCATGTCAAAGTCATTGTGCTGTTATTCCAGAAACAAAGGTTGATTTTAAGCAGTGTGCCAAAATGTTAAATAAACACCACTGAGATAGTCTCAAAAATAATTTATAGATAGATTGTTTATTGACACAAGAAAAGAACAGTATGTTCCACAGAGATTTGGGGATATAATGTTGGGTTATCATTTATGCATTTTGTTTATCAGAAAATGTAAGAGAAAAAAAGATTCTTCTGCAACCCCATCTTGAAAACGGACTTGCATAACAGGCAAATTAAAAGCAGAGAAGCTTACAAATGGCACCCTCTGTCTTAATTTTGGATCAGCCATGACAAGAGATAATTGTACCAGCTCCCACTCAATGGAAACCAGCCTCGAGGAGCAACAGTTTAAATGGAGATGGGTGACTTGCACACTTTTGCTCGATGCTGCTGTGATTTTAAAAGGTTTGCTTTTTTGGGCTTTCAAGCAGTCACCCGGGTTAATTCGCATTAATAAAATCCTGTTACGATCTTAACCTAGAACGAGATGTCACAGTTTCAGCCAATAGGGTGGCAGATTTAATACAAAGATGAGGATGGAATTAATTCCCTCGAATCTGTGGAATTCATGACCCTGGAGTGAGATGGAGGCCTGGACACTGAATACTTTAAGGAGGAGGTATACAGGTTTTTAATTAGTAACAGATTGAAGATGAAAGGGGTAATTGCAGTGGAGGCTGAGATGAATCTCACCATGATAGTATTCAGTGGCAGAGCAGGCTCGAAGGGCTGAATTGCCTACTCCTGCCCCTAGTTTGTATGTTCTAATTTGAGTACACATGATAATAAACTAATTCTAAATTCTAACCTGGAAGTGTCTGACCCAATGGCAATCTAGTCAGACCACCAAAGTGACATCGAAAGGCTAACTTTGAACATGGGGGTTTCCCTGGCTCCACAGAGAAATGGAAAGACTCCATCCTACCAAGAATGACCCCCACCCCAATGCCACTTTTCCAAAAGCACTGACAGATAAGAAAAATGCCCACATGGAGCCTCAAGGAGCTGGAATGATCTTTCTGATTCTACATTACAACTGTCAGCTGCTGCTGTTCAGTGTACTCAGCAACCTCTATCTTCCCCCGCCCAATTCCCTCTCCCCAGACGTTCAAGTCAGGAGGTCCTCAGGGCAGTGTTATGGCTAATTTCATCCCTAAAATCATCTGCTTCTTCTGGGAATCAGGAGGGGATGTTAGCTGGTCAGTAGCTTTAGTGGGAATAAGGCCAAGGGAGCAGGAGGTGGCCCTCATGACGAGCCGAGTGCAGACAGTGCATGAGAGCAGAAAGGAGACAAAATGTAGTAACGTGTAAGTTCGGGACTAGGGCAGATAAAGGCAGCATTATTTCATAAATTGCTTCATTAATCTTTAATAAATTCACTGCAAAATGTTTTCCTTTACACAAGTGTACACTGTTTTAAAACAGAATCCTTAATTAATTCACTCAATCCAACCTGTGAAGATAGAAAATTAATCAAAATTATGGAACTTGACGAAAAACGTTTATGAGTAAACAGAGTACGGATTGCAAACGGTGCAAATAGATAGTGCAAATGGACTTTATTCTGAATTGCGTGGAGTAACATTAGGCTACAAGAGTCATAGAATCATAAGAGTCATAGAATCATAAGAATCATACAGTACAGTAGAGGCCCTTCAGCCATCAAGTGCATACTGCCACACCTATACAAATCTGTATTAGACCCAACTTCCAGCACTTTGTCCACAGCTTCGAATGTCATGACATTTCAAGTGCTCATTCAAATACTTTTTAAAGACTGTTAAAGTCATTCTAGACTCGAAACATTAATTTTGTTTCTATCTTCCCAGATGCTACCAGACTTGCTAAGTTTCTACAGTATTCTCTGTGTTTGTTTAATATTTACTACAGCCTGGCTGAGCCATTTCCTGCATCCGCAGTGTTTTGGTTTTATTCCATTGTGATCTAATGCTGCTTTGTAATGGTAAACCGAAGGTACATGCGGAGCAGTTTGTGAACTTTGCTATAATTTACTGTGTTAAAAGCTTACTAATACGCCATGTCTAATATATCTAAAAGTGCAGCTACAGTAAAATGGTAAAACCATTTCTCTGTGTTCAAATTCAAATGAGTTTGGAACTGTTCCAAGCCCAATAAACAGAAAACAAATTAAATAGACTGCCACAACAGTAAGTAAAATAATTTCAAACCAAAAAAACCCACAATCTGCTGCATATATAATAAGTGATAATAGATGCATGCCAGTAAATTAAAGGCAGAATCCAATTTCAGAGCTCGGATGATACACATTAACTGTTCTCACAAATTACCATGTCATTTGAGCCCGTGAATTAGATTACTATCCTGTAATTTGCTTACGGCTTCCCTTTAGGTATTCAAGGAGGGTTATGCACATAAAAGCTGGACGATTGCAATAAGATTGTGGTCAAGTAGATCCAGGTGAAGATTTTGTTTGTTCCCATTGTAATCGTTTGTAATAATTGGAACCAAATCCATGGAAAGTTGTTTAAATGTCTCTCGGAATATTTGGAAAAAAGGGAATCTTTCCCCTCATGTCTGCTTCTTGTAAAATATCGTACCCAACATCTTTTGAATACTTTATCCAAAATTATTATGGATTGCCAAGCCATTGAGGTAGATGGTAAAAATAAAATGAATTAAAGTTTTGCATTCAGTTGAGTAACCATCCAGAATATAGTTAGCTTTAGGGATGACACGTGGAGAGAGGCTTTGGAGGCTTAGTTGTGTGCAAAATTGGACAAAAATATGTCATGCCAGTTGCCTAATTGTGTTCATCTTCTCCCGTTCCTTCAATTAAAACAAAAAACTGCAGATGCCGGAGATCTGAAACAAAAACATAAATTGCTGGCAAAACTCAGCAGGTCTGGCAACATCTATGGGAAGTAAACAGAATTAACATTTTGAGGCTGTGACTCTTCATCAGAACCCATTCCTTCCATTCTCTCCCACTCAGCAGTTTTATATTATTCATTCACAGGATGAGGGCACCCCTGACTAAGCATCTATTGCCTAAACCTTAATTGCCCAGAGGGCAGTTAAGAATCACATGTAGGCCAGACCAGGTGAGGATGGCAGTGTCCTTCCCTAAAGGATATTAATGAACTAGATGGGTTTTCCTGACAATGATCATCATGAGACTCTTAATTCCTAATTTTCATTGATGGTGCAGCCGCACTTGGAGTATTGCGTACAGTTCTGGTCACCGCATTATAGGAAGGATGTGGAAGCATTGGAAAGGGTGCAGAGGAGATTTACCAGGATGTTGCCTGGTATGGAGGGAAGGCCTTATGAGGGAAGGCTGAGGGTTTTGAGGCTGTTTTCGTTAGAGAGAAGAAGGTTAAGAGGTGACTTGATAGAGACATACAAGATGATCAGAGGATTAGATAGGGTGGACAGTGGGAGCCTTTTTCCTCGGATGGTGATGGCTAGCACGAGGGGACATAGCTTTAAATTGAGGGGTGATAGATATAGGACAGATGTCAGAGGTAGGTTCTTTACTCAGAGAGTAGTAAGGGCGTGGAATGCCCTGCCTGCAAAAATAGTAGACTTGCCCACTTTAAGGGCATTTAAATGGTCATTGGATAAACATATGGATGATAATGGAATAGTTTAGGTTAGATGGGCTTCACAGGTCAGCGCAACATTGAGGGCTGAAGGGCCTGTACTGTTCTATGTTCTATGATTTCAAATTCTATAATCTGCCCTGGTGGGATTTGAACCTGGGTCCCCATGTCATTACCTGGGCCTCTGAATTAACAGTCTAGCACTAATACCATTAGGCCATTGCCTCCCCTTAATGGAAAGTAATGGAAAGCCAAACAGGCTCAGTCAATGGACAATAAGCAGCAAGTTTCTAAGGATGCTGACATTTTGAAAGCATTGTATGGTCACAGGTCATTGTCAGAATCTCAGCTATTTAGAGCAGGTGGACGCAACAGGAGGTCAGAGTATTGCAATGTGGCAATTTCAGAGCAGATGCAATAAACCTAAATGCATCCATGAGCCAGGGCAGCTCCTGGACATTACTCTCACACATAGTACACACGCTGCAGAAATGGTCCTTAGCCTTTACTCTCTACTTCACTCCTTTGTCCTTCTTGCCATTCAGCCCATCGATCTTGGTCCACCATTCAATCAGTTCATGACTGATTATCGACCTTAAAACCACTTTTCTGCACTATCCCATATCATTTCATATTCATCTCTAGAAACCTAGCACTTTCTGTCCTGAACATGCCCAATGATTAAGCTTCCACAAGTGCCCAGAGTAGAGAATTCCAAAGATTCATCCCCTCTGTTGAAGAAATTCCTCTTCATCTCAGTTCCTTGTGCTGAGACTGAGGGAGAATATTCTGGGCTGGTCTGCAACACAGGGCGAGGGTTGGGCCAAGTGTGGAGTTAATTGCACGGTTGGCCAAAATTCAGAATCTTGTCACTGAGATGAACTTTCACAATGAAGCTCTTGGAGATATGAAAGCAGGTCAAGCTTCCAGACACCTTGCAGGAGTGAGCAATCACTTTGTTGTCCTATTTTGGAGGCAGTGGTTGAGATCAAGTGGCTGCAGTCCAAGGTGCATGGGGGATGGAGGATGTCTGAGGGAGAGAGGCTGGAGTGTAATGGACCTGGGGTAAGGTGAAAGTGTCACCTGAGAAATGTAGAAGGGTAATATATGAATGTAAGTGGTGCTGCTACAGGTGAGGTAGGGACAGTGGTGGAGTATTGTAACTGTGATTATGCTGTGGCTTTAAGAGGTCATTTTGTCCTGTTCATTTCTTTGAAGACAGGTTTTAAGGCAGAGGTACTGAGCAGTCTACCAGTAGCACTACAGTAAACTGCTTGTGAGGCCTTGGTTTATTTTTAAAAGATGGAACAATAGAAGCAGCCTGAAAGGGTGGGATCAAGCTCCCACGGAACCAGGATCTTTAGTTTCGCTTTCAGCAGTTGCTGTTGGTGTCTTGAAGTAATGAAAGCCATTTCTTCCCTTTCTCATATACAGCAAAAGCAAGGGGTTCTCTTCCTGCTGCTAGAGTTGCATGTGAGATACTCTGTGTTTTAAATTTGCTTTTTGTCAAGGGTGTGTTTATAGGATGTTACTGTATTGGAACAGTTAATTAGTAATAGTTATAGAATCATAGAGATATACAGCATGGAAGCAGACCTTTTGGTCCAACTCATCCATGCCAAACAGATATCCTAAATAATTCTAGTCCCATTTGCCAGCATTTGTCTCATATCCCTCTAAACCTTTCCTATTCATATACCCATCCCAATGCCTTTTAAATGTTGTAATTGTACCAGCCTCCTTCAATTCCTGTGGCAACTCATTCCATACATGCACCACCCTCTGCATGAAAAAGTTGCCCCTGAGGTCCCTTTTAAGTCTTTCCCCTCTCAAATCAAACCTCTGCCTTCTAGTTTTGGTAGTTTGATCAATCAAATTGCATCTGGAATGCAACTGTTTACATTTACCTTTAGAGTAAGAAAAGGTTAGGGTCTAAACTATGTTCTGAATATTTCCAGGGGTTTGGTCTGATACATAACAATACCTTAAAGGAGGGATTATTGATGTCAATGGTGTGGGGTCCTTGAGAGTACTGGAACGCAGCTTAGATAGTGAGAGGGGGAGTAGGATACAGAGAGTGGGGGCAGGAGAGGGAGTTCCAGGGTCAGAGGTGATGTCATGGCAAGTGTCTTTAAAGGTGAACAGCAGGTAGCTTTGATAATGTGTGGGCTACAGGTCAGGTTGTACATGGAGACAATGATGAGTGTGACTCAGGGGAGTGCAAAATGACTGCTGTCTTGGAATCCAGTGTATTGACGCTCAATTGTTACATGAGGTGGTCAATCCTAACATGGGGACAGTCAAAGATAATGGGGCGGGGAAGTCGATAAGTGAAAGTGGGATAGTACAATGTGGTGGATCTTCTTCTGAAAGTGATGTGCAACATTGCACCTTTCTCTGGTTCAGAACACAGCTTCTCCCTGTTAGCGAGAAACAAGAGTGTCTTTCAAATGGGAGGAGTTAGCGTAGTGCTAAGTTAACTGACTAAATGACATAATGACTTAAATGGACAAAAGTCATCCTCAGGTTTGTTTTCCTTTCAATGGAGAAGTTGGCTGGGCATTGCTACCAGTGAATCCCATACTATCAACACACTACTATTGACCAGAAACTAAACTAGACTCAACATGTACATACATTGGCTAAAAGAGCAGATCAGAGACTACAAATCCTGCAGCGTGTAAGTCACCTCCTCAAAAACAGTCTACCATTTAAAGGCACAAGTCAAGAATGAGATGGTATATTCCCCACTTGCATGAGTGCAGCTCCAACAATACTCAAGAAGCTTGATACCATCCAGGAAAAAGCAGCCTGCTGGATTGGCACCACATCCATGATTATCGGAAAAACCCATCTGGTTCACTAATGTCCTTTAGGGAAGGAAACTGCCATCTTTACTTGGTCTGGCCTATTTGTGACTCCAGACCCACAGCAACATGGTTGGCTCTTAACCTCTGGGTAATTAGGGATGGGCAATAAATGCTGCCTAGCCAGGCCACCCACATCCCGCGAACGAATAAAGGAATAAAGGATTCACTCCCATAACTACCGACACTTAGGAGCAGCAGTCTGTACCATCCACAAGATACACTGCCAAGGCTCCTTACAGCAGCTTACAAACTCACAGTTACCATCTAGTAGGGCAAGGGCAGCAGTTACATAGGGATGCTGCACTGCAAGTCACTCATTATTCTAACTTGGAAATATATTGCTATTCTTTCACGATCGCTGCATCAAAAGCCTGCAAAGCCTTCCCTAACATCATCATAGGTGTCCCTAACTGCATCATGGGTGTCCAGAAGGCAGCTCGTCACCCACTTCTCCAGTGCAACTAGGGATAGGCAATAAATGTTGGCTCAATCAGTGATGCCCAAATCTCATGGGAGAATAAAAAAATCTTTTTGCTTGATGTCTTAAGGGTTTCATGATATTGAGATCCCCAGCAATTTCGGGAGGTGCATTTACATTTGAGATGAAGGATGTCTGCTGTTGTCTGGGGCATGGACAGAAAAAGAGCTGCAAAAGCAAAATTCAAGAGGCTAGATCCTTGCAATTTATACACATCAATCACCCTGCATGTAGCCTCAGACAGGCACAAGTGAACCACACCTCTACCAGTCAGTACTGCTGGCATTAATGAACCATGCGGTCTCTTTCTGTTGTCCCTGTGAAATCTCTGGGTGTGGTGGTTGAAGGTGAAGGGAGTGAAACAGATGCTCATGGCTTATAGTGCAAGAATGCAAGAATGTCTGGCCAGGTGGCCTTTCAATGTGGCACCAGAACCTCCATCCAGAACACTCATGGTAGGGGAGAGAACCTGGCGCCCATTTGCTCCAAAGAATTGAGTGTTAAATTTGCCAATGCATATGTAATGAGGGGAGAGGCATGCAACCATGCGAGATCATTTAACCTGCCCAAATCTCCCCTCCCCCTACCGCATCCCAAAACCAGTCCAGCTCGTCCCTGCCTCCCTAACCTGTTCTTCCTCCCACCTATCCCCTCCTCCCACCTCAAGCCGCACCTCCATCTCCTACCGACCAACCTCATCCCGCTCCCTTGACCTGTCCGTCCTCCCTGGACTGACCAATCCCCTCCCTAACTCCCCACCTACACTCACCTTTACTGGCCCCATCCCCACCTCTTCGACCTGTTTGTTTCCTCTCCACCTATCCTCTCCTCTATCCATCTTCTATCCGCCTCCCACTCTCTCCCTATTTATTTCAGAACCCCCTTCCCCTCCCCCTTTTCTGATGAAGGGTCTAGGCCCGAAATGTCAGCCTCTCTGCTCCTATGATGCTGCTTGGCCTGCTGTGTTCATCCAGCCCTGCACCTTGTTGTCACTAACAGAACACCTTCCGCTTTCACAACCAATGCCATACTTGGACTGCAAAGTGGAAGATACTGCCATAGATTCCCTGCATTTAGACTCAACAGCCAATGGAAACATCCCATCCTGCCATCCATGCAATTCAACAATTTTGTTCATTTCAATGAGATCATCTCTCATTCTTCTAGTGAATGCAGTTTCCTCAATATCTTCTCATGTGATAATCTCGCCATTCCAGGGTTGAATCTGGTGAAATTCCATTGTTCACACTCTGTGGCAAGAACATCCTTCCTCTGATAAGGAGACCAAAACTGACCACAATAATCTGCTTGTGGTCTCATTCACCAAGGGTCTACACAATTCCAGCAAGATATCTTTACTTCTGTATTCAAATTCCCTTTGAATATTGCACCTTAGCAGCACACTGGCATCCCAGCTGCTGTGAAGGCTGCCAGTGTACAGATTGGTCTCCCTCCCCCTCAATCCACCTACCCTCTCTCATTAGACAGTGAGGTTACAGGTGGCCTGTTAATCGATTAACTTCTGAAAAACAGACCTAGTCTGTGTGCTGTTCTGGTGACCAGGATATGGGGTATAAATATTCCAGATGTTTTGGTCTCCACGTCCAGATATTCAACCAATCAGGCCAGTCTACATCACCTTGGGTCTCACAGCCATTCAAGCATGTTCTGATGCTCATACACTCTAAGGTGCTCTCGGCTTGTCCTTCTCCTTACACTCTCCTTCTCCACCCTCCCCTTCTACCATTTCACCTCTCCTTCCCCTAGCAGGCGACCTTACACGAAGCCCTTACCCCAGGTCACTACCAAGGAGCTGTAGACTTAAACTGGATGCAAACTAATGGATGGGAAAGGAAACAGAACAGATGAGGCCCAGTTTTCGCAAAGGCCCAGATGCCGCTGCGAGAATGTACACTGAAAGCACAATGTCATTTTCCTCCTAAAATGGGCTGTAACAAATTACTAACATTGGGCTGTCTGCACTACTCCTGCAATTCCAATTAGGATTTGTGGGGCAGAATGGCTGCAGTAGTAGACTGGGTAATGTAGAGTGAAGGAGAAAGTCCAGCACAGGCAGGGAAAATTCCTTTCTCCTTCACAGGAAAGACATAGCCATTGAATGTCTTCTTGTTTGCAGATAGAAGCTAGAAGGCTAATGAGATGGCCACCTGCACTTCATTGCATACCAGCAGTCCAGCCAACGGAGTTAACAGACCCCGCATCGGCTAAGGCCTCCATAAAAACCCTGCGTTCTCAACCTCTCCTCTTACCTGAGAGGCGTAGTGTGCCTCAGGTTAAATTCAGCACCAGTTCTCTCTCTCTCTCTCTTTCTCTAATGAGAGGGCAGCCCTAAGGTCTTCTGACATATAGTGGCTTTACCATTTTTACAATGGTAAATCATTCCCAACAGCCTCTCAGGTCTGCAATAAGGGCTGCATTTTCACTTCCTTTTGTCACTTCTGCTGATCTGGGCCTTACCTAATGAGCTGAACCCAATAATCATGGAGCACCACATCCATCCAACTGAGTTTACCTGCCTGGTGAAGGCCAAGACAGGTTACCTCCTTTGTGTGTTCCCCATGTATGGACCAGACCAAACACCCTGAAAATATATTAAGAAAGTAACCTACACACCAATTTTTTCTTATTTTAAAGCTAAGTGTAAGGCATTGCAATCCAGGTGCACTTCGACTGGTCAAAAATACAGTTAAAATACAAACAAAATAAAAAGAAAAGAAAAGAATTAGCTTAACTATAACTCTATTGAAATGCTTAACAAAATATACATTAACTACTACTAATTAATGGTTCCAATCTAGTAACATCCCACAAACATACACTTGGTAAAAGCAAATTCAGTATGATGGAATGTTTCACTTGCAATTCTAACAGCAGGAAGAGAACCCAAGATTTTTAACTGTAACAGAGAGAGGACTAAGAGCTTCCACATCCAGCTTTAAGAGCCAGAAGTGTTGAAAGCTAAAACTAAAAATTGTGGTTCTGTGGTAGCTTAACCCCAGGCTGTTTCTATTGTTCAACTTTAAAAAGAAAACCTCGAAGCCTCACAAGCTGTTTATTTTGTTGGCTTTGAGATAACCACTCAGAATCTCTGTCTCAATCTTTCTTCATTAAAAAACCACCAGGACAAAATACATCTCTTTAAAGCCATAGAATGGTCACACCTGTGTCGATTGAGGCACTGCTCTTCCACACACTTCCCTTCATCACCTCATGCTGCCTCTGAAGCAAAACTTCCTAACCTTTTTGCTGAGGCCAGCCTACTTGACCCATGTTCCCCTGTTGTTATCTAATGAATGATCTAAGCCCAGAAGGGTTCAGGTTCATTCTCCAATCTATACTGCATTAGCTAATCTCTTAGCTAATTGTTAGCTAATCTAATGTGACCATTATCATCAATGTTCTGGATTCATGATGGAATCCTGATCTCAGGTCTTAGTCCAAATTGAGGTCCAGCAGCTCCTATAGAAAGTGTCTATTGACTGAAGGTGGGAGGTGGGCAGCAATTTCATTTCTATGACTGACATTCACTGTCAGGGTTCACACTTCTCTACTCTCCTCTTGAAAGAGATACCTGAGAACAATCAATATCCACATAACCAGATTCCAGCATAGACTCAGTACCTTCAGGGAGAGGAAGGGAAATAATCTACAGAGAAAATCTCTTATTTTTAAGACTTGAGTTTATGTAAAGATCACAAGCAGGAAATTTCTCCTGTTGACGATCTTACAGAAAAGGCTAGTTAAGATTATCAACAGGTGGAATTTAAGCAACAAAGGCCTTGGTTTCAGAATTCATGTTTTGTTGCCTTCACCGTTCAGTCAACAGCATTCAAACATTCTTCCTACTGCTGACTCGTAATCACTGGGAATGAAATCCTGCTGCATGGATCGGTAAAAGACAGTATGCAGATTGACTTTTATAGAAGTAAAATGAAGTCATTCTGTTTTTCAGAGATACACATATTCAGCGAGGCTTAGCAGAGCATAATGATATTCTATGAAGTGAAGTTTTTATTTAATATTCACATTCCCAACTGTGGGTATCCAGAACACCTGGGCATGTTTCTTTTCACCCTTCTGAGCTGCTAATAAAGGCTGAATAGTTTTCCACCCAGTGTGCCAAGGATAAAAGGGAATTGAAATTTTTGCATGTTTGTAATCCAATAAAGCTTGCAAATGTTTAATAGGTGAGGTGAGAGATCAACATGAGAGGTTAATAGAGAATGTCAATGTCCGACAAACAACTGAACTGTTACCTTTTGCAATATTCTCTCTGTAGAGTCACTCGGCAGTAAACCCGGAGGTGAGACTGACACTCACGGTATTTTGTTCCCTTTGGAGATAGCCCTGAATACAGAAGACGTGGCTGAAGGAAAATATAATACAATATTATTGTCCTGCAGTGCCCAGGGATGTGCAGGCTAGGTGGATTACCCATAGCAAATGCAGGATTGCAGGGATGGGGTAGGAGAGTGGGTCTGAGGTAGGATGCTGTTCTGAGGGTGAGTGTAGGCTCGATGGGCTGAATAGGGTTTCTATGATTCTATGAGGAAATCTCATTTCCTGTGGTGTCAGCCATGACATACAGACAGTGGTTTGCCTTTGAGTCGGAAAGCTACAGTTTCACGAACCCCTTCAGGGGACTAGAACATTTTTTTTCACATTCATGGGATGTGGTCATCGTTGGCCGGGCCAGCAATTATTGGTCATCCCTAGTTGCCCTTTAGAAGGTGGTGGTGAGCTACCTTCTTGAACTGCCTTCAGTCCATGTGCTGTAGGTAGACCCACAATTCCCTTAGGGAGGGAATATCAGCATTTTGACCCAATGACACTGAAGGTATGGTGATATATTTTCAAATGGAATGGTAAGTGGCTTGGAGGGAAGCTTAGAGGCGGTGATGCTCCAATGTATCTGCTGCCCCTGTCCTTCTAGATGGTGGTGGCTGTCAGTTTGGAACGCGCTGCCTAAAGGAGCCTTGGTGAATTTCTGCAGTGCATTGTGTAGACAGTACACATCGCTACAAAAGAGCATTGGTGGTGGAGGGACTAGATGTTTGTAGATGTGGTGCCAATCAAGCAGGCTGCTTTGTCTTGGAGGGTGTCAAGCTTTGTGAGTCTTTCTGGAGCTGCACTTATCCACATAAATGGGGAGTATTCCATCAAACTCTTGTCTCGCGCCTTGTAGATGGTGAACAAGCTTTGGGGAAGTGACTTGCTCACTGCAGAAATCCTAGCCTCTTGTACCTACAGTAAATATATGGCTGGTTCAAATCACGTTCTGGTTTCAGTTTTCAGTGGTAACCCCCAGGACGTTGATAGTAGAGAATTCTGCAATGGTACTGCAATTGAATGTCAAGTGGCAGTGGTCAGTTTTTCCCTTGTTGGAGAATGGCCGTTGCCTGGTACTTGTGTGACACGAATGTTACTTGCCACTTGTCAGCCCAATCCTGAAGATAAGCATTTACAGTAATAGAGGGAGACCATTTCGCCCATGATTTCCATGCCAGTCAACAAAGATCTCACTACAGTGATCCCATTTTCCGTGCTCTTGTTCCGTAACCATGGAGGATATGAAACCATAAGTAAATATAATAATACTGTTTAGATGTTATGATAGCGCATTACCTCACACTTCTCTGCTTTTAATTCCATTTGCCATTGCTCTATCTACCTGACAGGTCCACTGATACCATCCAGCAGTTTACATTTATCTTCCTCATCATTTAACACATTTTCATCTCATCAGTGAACTTCCTCATTGTACTGCCATATTTAAGTCTAAATGATGAATGTATACATGATTAAATGTAACCCATGATTAAACATACAACTGATCAATTGATGCAAAGACTGCAGCACTGAGGACTGCAGAGCCCCCACTGGAAATAGACTTACAGTCACAGAAATATGCCTTTACTATCACCCTCTGCTCTCTGCCTCTCAACTAATCTCGGATCCATCATGCCACATTGCCTTGGATCCCTTGGGCTCCTACTTTCTCGACCAGCCATCCATGAGGGGCTTTAAGAAAAGAATTGCTAAAGTCCATTGTAGATAACATCAAATGTAATACTCTCATCAACATTCCTAACTGCCCCTTCAAAAAATTCAATCAAGTTTGTCAAACATGACCTTAACATGGCCTAAATCCATGTCTTGCTGAATTTGGACAAACCCTTTGTTCAGCACCATTAGTGGCTCTTCAGATACTAAGTGCAGTCATCAGTAAACATTGCACTTCTGACCTTATGAAGATGGTTGGTTCTGAGACACCACCGTGAGGAAGTTTTGTGGACATAATTTAGGCTGACTGAAGGACTGCAGCACTGTCAGCTGAGAGATGGTTTAGGCACCACTACCAGCCATTTTTTAGTGAAATGACAATTTCATTTTTCTTCTTTTGGCTACGCATTCACCATTCCCCATGTCAAGAATGGTCAAAGAAAACTTCCTGTATTTGTTTACAATGCTGCAGTAACCAGACAAAAGAACACTATTTCCTGTTCCTATTCTCACTCTTAGCTTACCCAATTACTTGAAGGTAAGTCATTGTCTGTAAAAGAGCATTGCACCATTTCTGAGTGACATGGTGTGAAATTAGATAAATATACCTCTCTTTGTATATGATTCAAGTTTCATTTCTCATAAGTCTTTTGATCCCATTGTGTATTCTATTTAATATGTACTCTTTTTGTTCTTTTGTTTTTAACTGTCTCACAAATTGTGCAGTCTGATTCCTTCCCCAAAAATATAGGGATTGCCAGTGTCTGTGGAACTGTACTGCTTCACAGGTCAGCATTTTCACATGAAACTTATCAAAGTAAGACAGATGTCAGAAATCGGGGCATATGCAGGAAGACAGATGGGTATATTGACAAGTAACATAGTTAGATTGATTGGTTTAACTTACATCATAAACCACAACAGGGAGCTCTTAGTTATTAACTTTGAAGATGTTTATAAATTGCACTTGAGTAATGTGACCTCCTGGATTGGTTTTTGATCATCTGAATGGGTGGAGGTGATTTTGTTTTTGAATAATGTATTTTTTTTAAAACTGTGGAAATGTTAGAGTAGGCAGGAGGTCATTCAGTCCCTTGTCTGTATCCCAGCTCTTAAAAGAACAACTCAGCTCGTTTCATTTGTCCACTCTTTCCTTGGAGCCCTCCAATTTTTCCTTCTATGTGTATATCCAAAAGCCTGGATTGAGTCAGCAACCACCACACCCTCAGGCAGTATATTTCAGACCCTGACTGCTCGCTGCACTTTTGCTCATGTTGCAATTGCCTCTGTCTCACATCAGCTTAAACCAGCGTCGTCTGTTACTCAAACCTACTTCGAGTTGGAATATTTTCCTTCTCTAACTGCTTTGACCAGACCCCTCATGATTTTGAACACATCTATCAGATGACCTTGTTAATTTTCTCTTCCCTAGACAGCAATGATCCCTCTAAACTGCTCAGCCACTCAGAGGGTCCACACATGCTGGTCAATGTGTGGGAGCATTGACTTCTGGTTTCAAAACCCATTGCAATGTATGGACTTTGCAGGTCCATACAGCAACGGGAAAATGTATAGGAAACATAGTGAGAGAGAACAGTACATGTCTCACCATTCTATTCATGTAGCTACATCCCCTTATCCCTGGAACTGTTGTAGTAATATTTTCTGCACCCTCCCTAAGGCTTTATTATCCTTCCATGCATGCAGTGCCTGGAATTGGACACAATGTTCCAGTTGACACCAAACTATCATTTCATGAGGTTTGTCATGACCTTCTATCTTCTGTACCCTATGCTTGCACTTTTAAAGCCCAGGACATGATTAGTTTTTCTTTAAACCACTTAATTAACCCTGTCCTGCTAATTCCAAGGCTACATAAGACATGGCTGTCAATAGTGGAACAAGGTAAACCTGGGACACGCACAAAGCCTGAATCAGAGCAGTATGGAGATCTCGGAGAGTTTGATGGCTGTGGGACATCATATAGAAAAGGGGGGCAAAACCATGGAGGGATTCAAAATCATGGATGAGAGTTTTGAAAGTGGGGCATTGTCAGACTTGAGGCCATTGTTGATCAATGAGCACTGGGATGATTGGTGAACATGACCTGGTATGAGTTAAGGTAAGGACAGCAGAGTTTTGCATGACCTCAAGTTTGTAGAGAGTGTACAGCTGGACTTCAGCCAGAAGAGCTTCGGAACAGATAAATCTGAACAAAGCTACATTGTGAGAACACAAACCTTCTGTTAATCCCATCTAATATGTAATAACGTACAATGCAAGCTATTCAAACAGATCAAATGACCTCTAGTTAACACCAAGCTAAAGTTATTGACCAGTTTTTGTTTCTCATTCCCTCCTCAATTACTTCAAACCTTTTTCAATAAAATTGCTTTAATATCTAGGTAAACTAACAAGGCTAAAATGACAAGCATAGTGAATTAGCAGATCAGAAACAGTTCTGAGGTTTCAAGAGGTGGGTGTATAAAATGTGATCATTCTACTGACCTATGAACATCCCAGACAGGAGAATACCTCATTAATATTTGCCACTTGCTCTGGAAGATGTGCAATGAGAACAAAGTGACTCTCGATTCCTCAAATAACAACATACTGGACACATGCTGCAGAATTAGTAGATGGAAAATTAACTTGGCAAGCAAAACAGTCAGATGGGCCAGCACCAGTAAAAATTAATCATCCCTTAGGGGTCCGAAAGGTTATAGGTCATACCGGAAGAAATATAGGATAACCTCTCTTCTAACAACCAGACAGTCACTTCTGGTTGGGTGTAACAGCTCCCCAGTGAGGAACTGTTACCCTCACTGTTAATAATTGCCATTTTCATGCTGGCTACAGACCGAGTACATAGCATGAAATTGTTGGTACAAATGCATGTCAATAAAAATTCTTACTTCAAATGTGACAGGAGAAAATGTTCTTCACGACTGAAGCAAAATGGTAAATTAATTCTAGTCACATAATACAGCAATCAAAGCTATAGCATGGAGTCTGGCCCCTCAGACTAAGCAGCATTTGTTGGTATTTAGTTTTCAAGCATGGAAATAATTCTAATCATATTTTCTCATCCTGTTCCTTATACTATCAATCATTTGTCCACTCAGCCATCTATACAGTTTAATCTTGAATATTGCCATCCTTGCTGCATCAGCCACTAACTCTGAATGTGAACTGCAAAGCCTGACAACTCTCTGCATTAGCATCTCTCTGCTTTCTGTTATAAACCGCTTTAGCGTGAAGAAGGTTGAGAGGAGACTTGATAGAGGTCTTCAAAATCATGGGCGGGCTGGGTACAGTAGACAGGGAGAAGATGTATACGCTCATAAAAGACAAAGAGAAAGAGGCGGCATAGGCTTCCAGTGATCTGCAAAAGAAACAAGGGTGATGGGAGAGAAACCTTTTGTATGCAGCGAGTAGTTAGCGTAGGGAATGCACTGCCTGGAAATGTGGTGGAGGCACATTCAAAAGAAGCATTTGATAGGACATTGGATGAGTGCTTGGGAAGAAATGGTATGTTGGAATATGGGGAAAAGCCAAGAGATTGGCATTAGGTAACAGAACTGGTACAGGCATGATGGGCCAAATGGCTTTTTCTGTGCTGTGACAATTCTATGATTCTGTGACAACAGTGGTTTACCGGAAAATATGAAGATTTAAAGAGTTTTGAATGTGAGCAATGGTTACACAAAAGATGCATGCGTTACCAGCTTATGTATGGGCAGATGTTTAAAAATAATAAATAGAATTGATTGAGTAGTTGGAGAGATAGGGAATTCCAGAACAAAGATGGCTGAATTGCAATACCACAGTTAGACTAAACAGCAGTAAACTCCAAGTGCACTTCTTTCAAACGAGAGGTCACCAAAAATCCATAGCTATCTTCCAACGAAGCCTTTGGATCCCTGCTTAATTGATATTTTCAAGTCTAAAATCAATACATTTTTAATTAAAGGGATGGGGATCAAAGGCAAGTAAACAGAATTGTGGTACGAATTAGCCATGTTTTAACAGAATAACTGAAGAAGCTCAAGGGTCTGAATGGACTCTTTCTGTTTCTATGGTTACTGACTTTGCCTTTTATGCTATATTTTCTGTCCTTTTTACCACCTAACTATAGCAGAATAATGTGGCAATGAGCCTAATGATCTTAAAGTTTTCAAAAGTATCAAGCTTTCTATAACACAACAATGGATCATAACTGAAAATATTGTATAAAATCATATAAAAGTGTTGGAAACCCAGTTTGTTTCTGTTATTATTTCTAGCTTTGAAGTCATACATACAATGGCTGCAGAGAAGGTACAAGTATCTGCCAATTTACCAAATCTTCCAACATTAATTTGCCTCCAAAAGGTCTATTTTCCACCTCAACATTATCTTCAAATGGGCAGACTAGGTTATCAGCTAAACTTGACAAGTTACACTCTAAATTCCAAACTACCCATGAGAAACATTAAAGATAATGAGATACACAAAAGTTCCAGTTGATGACTTTTGACACCTAAGTATTCACCAACTACATAATCTCACAAACATTCATCAGACATTAATTTGTTCATATCACTTGTGCAGAGATGGGCAGATCAGTGGCAGATGGAATTTAACCCTGATAAATGATGCAGTTTGGAAGGCATAACAAGACAAGGGAGTACTTGTTAATGACAGGACACTAGGTAGCTCAGAGGAATGGCAAGATCTTGAGGTGTTTGTCCACAGATCCCTGAAGGTAGCAGGGCAAGTTAATAGGCTGGTTATGAAGGCATACAGGACTTTTACTTTAATCATACTGAGGTGAAGACACTGACAACATTTGAAGGGCAACTGCATAAATATAAGACAGTCATCAATAAATCTGACAGGGAATTAAAGGAAAACCTCATAACCAAGTGTTTGGAATGTGGAACTGCATACCAGAAGGAGTGGCTAAAGCAAATAGCATTTAAAGGAGGATTTTTTTAAATTTATTAACAGGATAAGGACATTGCTGGCTAGGCAGCATTTATTGCCCATTCCTAAGTGCCCAGAGTCAACCACATTGCTGTGGGTCTGGAGTCACATGGAGGCCAGACCAGGTAAGGATGGCAGTTTCCTTTCCCAAAGGACATTAGTGAACCAGAGGGGTTTTTCCTGACAATCACCAATGGATTCATGGTCATCATTAGACTCTTAATTCCAGATATTTTATTGAATTCAAATTTCACCATCTGCTGGGGCAGGATTTGAACTCAGGCCCTGGGTCTCTGGATTAACAGTTCAGTGACAATACCATGAGGCCATCACCTCCTTCTAAAACATACAAAAGGGAAAAAACTCAATGACCTGTTTCTGTACAGTCCATGTGATACATCTATGTACTGTATAAGAATTTCTAACAAAGGTATATAAAAGGTTACAGACTAAAGGTGTGGAATTAGCCTACAGCTACTGTTGAGAAGCAGTAAAAACATATTTGGCCAAATGGTGTCGTGTGGTGTTTTAATTGCAATGATTTACACGACAGCTTACAAAAGCTGAAACAGTTGTGAAGTTTATAAGTTTATTCAAGAAATTGATTAATCATGAAAATGTAATTAAGCTAGTCTAAATGACATTTTTCTCATTTAAAATACTTTTATTGCTATTTGTCCAGCAACGTCAAGTGCTTTGGATGCAAATCATTTTAAAAATGACAATATAATTTCAGCTCCTACCAAAGATACCAAAGCCATGAAGTATGCTGGACATTGTTTCGCACAAAAGCAGCCTTAAAATTAGAAGCCTTTACATGTCAAACTTCTTCTCATCATTAAGATATGGAGAATTCACATCAACTTCCAGTCCATGCATTTGCCAATTGCAGATTTCGATATTCAGCAAGAATACAAGCAGCTGGTGTCGCTCATAGTGGATCCCTGGCAAGCAACTCATTAAAGTATAATATCAATTGGCACTGAATCCAGTCCTGGATCCCAATGAGATAGAACTGAGCTAGCCAACTTCGTTGATGTTCTTGTTCTTGCAAATCCCCAACTGGACTCATCTGCATTGCTTAACTCCAAATATTAATTCAAAATTGGGAAAAGAACAAAGAACATTGTCCTTTTTTTTAATCCTTTCAGAAGAAATTAGCATTGCTAGCTAACCTAACATTTATTGCCTCCCTCCTGATAGAATTTGTGCCTAATATCATCTTAATGGTGAATGACCACATTCACTTAACTTCTTTAATCATTCTAAAATGTTAGGATACAATTTCTGACTAGCAATGTTCACAAACAAATCCCTAATGCACTCCTACTGCACTCCTTCGGGGACAATAATCTAATGTATGTCTAAAAATAAGCACCCTCCAGTGAAAATGTATTAAACCTTCATTCACGAACTTTGATGATTTCATCTTCCTGCGGCAAATTAGGAAGGACGGAAGAATTACTACTATCCTACCTGTTAGAAGTCAAGTTGTTATAAAGGATTTTTGTAACAAATTGGATACAGTGAGTATTTCAAGAAGCAGCATGCGTTTGTTCAGCTGAACACCCTTCCTCTGTGCTGTTTTATTCTATAATTCTACGACTGCCAATAGATTCAATGTCTTCTCATTGAATTTATTCATGATGAGTTCTAAAAATACTTTGATCTAAATAGTTTCATGATGACGTCATAAAATAGTGACAGTTTTGCAGGCAGTACAGGGCCAGGCGTAATCAGGAAGCTGAAACAGAATTTACAGTTAACCACGTACATTTCAGAGTCTGGAACATTAAAACTGCACACAGGCATTCAACATTCTTGTATTGTGTTCAGCAACTCTTCCTATCCAGTTTGCCTGACATATAATTAACACTTATAATTAACAGTTGGAATAAAGTTCTTCCCAAACAGACAGAAAAAAATCAAAACTTTTTGCAATTTTTGAGTCCCCTCTTGTCTCTGAAAGCAATGATTTAATTTTGGGACATCACGAGAGACAGTGTGTTATAAAGTCAAAAAGAGTCATTTCCTGCACTGAAGGAAGCCATTGGTCCTTTGAGACCAATGCTGACTTTCCATGGAGTTATCCATTCATTTGTAATTCCCCACTCACTACCTGCCTGCAAGTTTATTTCCTTCAAGAGTCCAACCAATTTCCTTTTGGAATTATTAATTGTTTCCATGTCTCCCACTCCTAGTCAAAGAGTCATAGAGTTATACAGCATGAAAACAGACCCTTCGGTCCAACTCATCCACGCTAACCAGATATCCTAAAGTCCCTATTGTAACAGGTAATGGGAACAGTTTTCCCTTGCCTACCTTATCTAAACTGGTCATTATCTTGTACACTCCTATCAAAACTCTCTTCAAACTTCTTTGCTTCCAAAGAGAATTATCCCACCATTCTTGACTGAAACTTATAACTAAACATCCCCATCGCTGGAACCAATCTGACAAATCCATTTCTCAAATGTCCCTTACCTTCTTCCTTCTGATATCTTAGTCTTGTCATCATTCCCCACTTCTAAGTCAGGTTCATAGCAACTCACACAATAATTTCCTGAAAGCTATGTACATTTCCTAGAAAGGCTGATTGGGCAGCATTTAAGAGTAGGCATCTGGACTGATTTACTTTCCACTGCCTAGTCAAGAGTTGTAAGATCATAAGACATAGAAGTGTTTATAAGCCATTCAGCCCATTCAATGAGATCATGATTGTTCTGATAATCCTTAATTCAACTCTCCTGCCTTTTCCCCATAACCTTTACTGACTAAAACTTTGTCTACTTCAGCCTTGAATATACCTAATGACCCAATCTCCACAGGCTTCTATGGTAAAGAATTCCATAGATTGTCTACCCTCTGAGAGAAGAAATTCCTCACCAGCTCTGTCCTCACTGATGACCTCTTAACCTGAGATTATGCTGTCTGCTCCTTTCACTATAGAAGAAATCTCTCTGCACCTTTCCTGTCAAGACCCCTAAGAATTTTATGTGTGTCAATAAGGTCTCCTCTCAATCTTCTCCAATGATCACAGGCCCAACCTATTCAACTGCTCCTATAAGAAAATCTTTGCATAACTGGGATTAACTATTCGCCAGACTGCCTCCAATACTCGTATATCATTCTTTAGATAAAGAGACCAAAATTGTTCATGGTATTCTAGGTGTGGTCTAATTTATATAGTTTTAGCAAGACCTTTGAAATAAAGATCAATATTTGATTTAGCTTCCCGATGACCTACTGAATTTTTATGCCAGCTTTTTATGATTTATACATGGAGAACTTCAAATCCCTCAGCACTGCAGCTTTCTACAGTGTTTCTTCATTTAAATAATATTCAGCTCTTCTATTCATTCTGCTAAAGTGCATGACCTCACATTTGTCCACATTGTGTTCCATCTGCCAAGTTTTTGTCTATTCCTTGACCTGACTACAACCCTCTGCAGATTCTGTGACATCCTCACCACTCAGCTTCCATCTATCATCTGTAAACTTAGCTGTTGTATATTCATATCCCTTATCAGTCATAAATACATATCATAAATAATTCTGGTCCTAGCACTGATATTTGTGGCACTACACTTACAGGTTGCCATCCTGAAATATCCCAGTTAAGCTAACACTCTGTTTTCTATTAGACAGTCAATTCTCTTCTTATGGTCTTATACTGCACCTAACGCGATGGGGTCTTATTCAGTAGCCTAACATGTGACAATTTATCAAACACCTTCTGGAAATCCAAATATATTACATCCACTCATTCCCCTTTATCTACCCTACTTGTTACCTCAACGAATTCAAATAAGTTTGTTAGGTATGATCTCCCCTTCATGAAGCCATGCTGACTCTGCTTGATTTTATAATGTTTTTTTTCTAATTGCTCTGCTATTCCGTCCTTTATAATAGACTACAACAGTTGCCCTAGAAAAGATGTTAAGCTAACTGGCCTATAGTTGCCTTCCCTTTTCTGTGTCCTTCCCTTTTTGAATGAGCATGTCATATTGGCATTTTTCCAATACACTGGGACTTTTTCAGATCTAAGGATTCTCAGAAGATTAAAGCCAGTCCATCCACTATCTTGATAGCTACTTCCCTTTTATAACCTAGTATGCAACCCATCAGATCCAAGAATTATCAGCCTTTATCTCTAAGAATGTCCTTAATGATAGTTATTATATTTATTTCCTCTGCCTTTCTTTTTGCCCCTTGATTATTCTGTATTTTTGGAAAGATATTAGTGCCTTGTAACATGAAGGAAAATAAAAAATATTTATTCAACTGCCATTTCCTGGTTCCCCATTATTATTTGCCATTTGGCCTCTCTTTTCTTTTCATGTACATAAGGAAGCTTTTGCTTTTTTCAATATATTATTTGCTAGTTTACTCTTAATGTTTATGTTCTCCCTTATATTGGTCATTTTTTGTCGGCTTTTAAAACTTTTCCAATCCTCTAAGAATCACTATTTTTTATTGCAATGTATGCTTTTCTTTCAAATTGATAATATCCTTAACTTCTTTGGTTTATCTCTTTGCTCGAATCCTTCTTCTTTATTGTGAATCTGAATTACTTTCTTAAAGATCTGCCATCTTTCATCAACCATCTTTTCTGCTAAACTTCCATCCCGATCCACTCCAGTTCACACTGCCCTTAGTCTTTTGCACAACTGTTTTTGACCTAAATTTCTTCCCAAATTCTACCATAATATGGTCACTGTTTCCTGGAGGAAACTTTTACTATAAAATCATTTATTAAACTTGCCTCATTGCATATTTCCAGATTGCCAAATAGCCTGGTCCCTGGATGGATCCACAAATTTTGAGGAAATTGTCCTGAAAATACTCCTTGGTTTCTTCACTGTGATTACCTCTACCAATTTGATATTCCCAATCAATATGACAATTAAAGTAACCCTTGATTAATGGACTGTATATTTTACATACCCTCATTATTTCCTGATCTATTCTCTGTCACATAGTATAATTACTGTTTTGGGGCGTAGAGACTACTCCCACTAATGTCTTCTTCCCCTGTTACTTCTTATGTCCACCAATATGGATTCTACATCTTCCAATCCAATCTTTGCTACCATACTTATTCCATCCCATACAAAGCAATTTATCCCACCTACTTTTTCTTTCTGCCTGCCCTTCTGAAACATCATATCCCCTGAATATTTTGTTCCCACCTTTGCTCTCCTTGTAACAATGTCTCTGTCATGGTAATAACATCATACCTGTTAACCTCCACTTGTACAGTTAATGTATTTATTTTGTTCTGAATGTTACACGCATTGAAGTAAAGAATGATTATTTTGCCATTCTACCATGCTTTCTGCCTTTGACCACATTTACTGTTTTGTTTTGTAAGTTTATACACTCTGTCCCCTCCTTGTCTCACTCTGCAATGCTGCCATATCCTTTTACTCTGTAAGTCTATGTATCATCTCTGTCCCAGACCCTCACCCTCACAGCCACCCTAACTAAAGGTCTCTCAGTGGGCCTTGTTATTCAATCACCATGATACTGGTCCCAGTATAGTTCAAGTGAAGCTCTTCCCAATGGAACAGCTCCCTTCTATCCCAGTGCCCTCTTGAATTGAAGCCTGTCTATCTACACCAAACTTTGAACCATGCATTTAACTCCTTGTCATTTTTTTTCGTCCTGTGCCAGTTTGCCTGTGGTTCAGGTAGTCATCCTGAGATTATCACCTCGGAGCTTCTGCTTTATAGCGTTATCTCCCAACTGTTCAAATTCTTCCAGCAGAACCTCCTTTCCAGTCTGACAATGCCATTTATACCAAATTGGATGATGATAATTAGATCTCTCCCCTCCCATTTCAAGTTCTTATCCAACCTGATGAGATGTCCTTAACCCTGGCACTGGGCAGGCAACACTGTCTTTGTGCTTGACACTTCTGCAGAGAACAGTTCATTGCTTTCTAATGATACGGTACCCTATCACTACTCTATTCCTCTTTCCTTCTCCCACATGAACTCTCCCTCTCTGAAAGTGCTGTGATCAGTTTGCTCATTCTCCTGGCAGTCCCCACTCTCATCCACAGAACTTGCACAATCCTCGTAATTATTGAACAACTGCAGAGCAGAGGCTCCTCAAATACATACTACCCTAGATCTCTCTAGCTTCATCACTTACAGTCACACCCTCCTGTCCCTGACCACAGACCAACTTTGAATTACCTGTTTTGAATGGTGTGACCCTCAGACTAATTTTAGTGTCCCAGTTATTATCCTAGCTGAATCGATCTCACTGAGGACCAGTCACAAAAAAATCTGATGTGTTTGTTTACCTATGTCATCTGAGGAGCTCGTTCTTTGATGTCCAATGGAAATGCCAAATGATGATGTTTGGACACTCTTCTGCAAGCTATGTATTGTGCACGTTTCACTGGCTTAGCCTACTGTAGGCAGGGAGTGAAGAATTGAACTGTTATTTCTTAATGTTGCCTTGAAACTCCAGAGTTTTACCTGAAATATTATCCACTGTAGTCCATTTCTTAATCTTGTTTTATCTTTCATTTCTTCTTTGTACAAAAGGCACACCAGAGCCCACAAGGCAGAAAGTGCTATTTATGTTTATCAAGTCTAGTTATTTCATCAATTGACCTGATGGGACTTGACCTTAATGCTGGTTAATAGACTGATCTGCTTGTTATTCTTCCCTGTATCTCTCCACTATTATACATGTGCGTTATCTCTCTCTCTATTGTGCTGATTGATTTTCTTTCTTTCCTTGTCATTCGTTCACCCTTTTTCTCTAATATAGCCCTCTCTCTCTCTAAATCTCTGTTACTGGAGCTCTCTCTATTTTTATAGCAATTGCAAAACATTCCAAACAGCTGCTCTTTCTCTGCGGCCAGCTCTTGTAACTTTACATTCATCAATGTGAATGTTGCAAATGATACTTTCCTTCCCCAAGCCCCTAAATTGTGAATCAGCGCAGTATGTTAATTGACACTCCACTTCCCAAACACTTAAGCAGCCAATGAGTGTGCTGTGTATGTTGCTTTGTCACTCCATGAACTTCATACCAGCAGATCAGTACATATCGAACTACTTAGTAAAATTGGAAAGATAAATCAGAGTTGGACATGACTATAGAGCTCAGAATTGGGAACCCCACAAGTCAGAGATTCCCTTAATGTACAGGACGGGGGTTGAGCCAGCTCTGCTTAAAGTGACACTGATGTAAGACTTTGCAATAAACGTCCTCTATCATTGTCAGTCCACAATCAAGTTTCCACTATTCTGTATTGTATAATATGGGAATTTTATGTCATGTCTTTTCCATGTAGGTTCATTGCTGGGGTGCAATTGGCAGGTTCCAGGAGACAACATATGATGATTTACAATGAGTTCTAACAACAGCAACACGCATTGACATAGAACCTTTAACACCAAGGTGCTTCACTAGAGTATTATCAAACAAAATTTAGAACCAAGCCTCTTAAGGAGATTTTAAGTCACAGAGGCAGGTTTCGAGGAGGAGAGAGGTGAGCATCAGAGATGAGGAAGAGGCCTGAAATAGAGAAACACAGAAAACACAAGCATTTGCAAAGCTGGAGGAGGTTATGAAGCTCGGGCAGGAGAATGCTGTAAGATTGTGAAAGCATCATGGATGACTGTTCAGAACTAACCACCATGCAGTGGTGTGGCTAGATAACAGTACCCCACCAGATTTTTCCCCTCCTTAACATGCTCACATTATTAATCAATCTCCTGCCTACTGTCAGAGAAAGAATCTAGGTTCGTTGCAAAACTCCAAATTGACACCACACCTGCAATCAGGAGATTAACATTGCAGCAACTGTTCTGCTAATTTCCCATGTACCTACAAACTAAAATTACAAGGCATGACAACTTAAATCCAATGACAAAATTACATCATGACACGGTCCCACTTATACCGTGCTTTATTAAATATGTCAAAGCTGTTATCTCAGAGATTCTGACATTGTGCAACCTGCTAGGGATGTACCTAGGGAGAATAAAATTCCCTGAGGATGGAATTGCCTGTCTTTGCAATGGGAGCAGGGTAATAAATCCAATCTGAAAGCTATTCAGAGACAGAAGCATTATTCTATCAAGTGTTTTTAAAGTCAGCTGCACACAAGTCAAGCATAGCTTCCTTGGAGATTTATTAGAAATTTACCCTGCAACATGTGATTACTAACTCCTGCCAATAAAAAGCATATTTAAATAACTGAGTTTGAAGCCTGTAAAATTAACCACCATCTTTAAGAAGACCCTCTGTCTCAGCCACACTCAATATCTGATAGGGGAAGGCCAGAGGTGTAATATAGAAAGAAAAGTAATCATTTATATTAACATGGTGGTGTCTCTTAACACAGAATGAAGTCACTTATTTTAACCTTCATATCACTTCTATATTCCATCAGTCACTAATCTGTCCCACATACCTTCAACAACGATATAAAAAGGGAAATCTAAACCTACACTCCCACTCAGTTCATCACCTTATTTTGCTATCAAGGCAATATCTCTACTGCATTCCATCAATGATTAAATTTTTAAAAAGCCAGTGGCTAAGGCAATTCAAATTATGTCCATGAAAGTCAACACTAGCTTCTTTTTTTACTTTTTTTAATAATTGAACATTCTTCCCATCTATTCATCATAAAGTCACATTTGCTTTCTCTTATCCTCAGTTTCAAGGATAAGAGGAAAGTTTGATTTACAGCTGAAGATTAATGCAGGAAAAAGTCAGTGCGTCCCAGTTCTTTTGTCCGTTGACACTCATACAGCCTCTTGAGATCACCAATGCTGAGAGAAATTACTGACAGCTGGTCTTCTTTGACATAAGACCAACCCTTTCCAGGAATGGAGGTCATGCTCAGCCTGTGAAGGGTGATGGATCCTACCAATTAAAGTCATGTGCAACCTAACCTCACCCTGCTCTGACCATATTTCAGACTCTTGAAACTCAGTCAGGATAACTTGTCAAGTGAGCTCAGTGGCCTAAATAAAAATATGGTTCGGCATCATGAATAAAGCCTCATCTTTGGGAACGGCAGCTTAGCCAAACAAAAATTCCAGGTCCCATCCCTGGGGCTAGGCCAAAGCCTGACATTGTAACTTCAGAAGAGAGTTTTTTTTTTACCAATTCCTTCATGTGCTATGGGTTTCATTGT
Source organism: Rhincodon typus (assembly GCF_021869965.1). NCBI lineage: Eukaryota > Metazoa > Chordata > Chondrichthyes > Orectolobiformes > Rhincodontidae > Rhincodon > Rhincodon typus. Next base: position 106,046,052 of record NC_063335.1, on the reverse strand, counting down.
CAACGCCAACATTACCCATCCCTAATTGTTATTAAACTGAGTGACTTGCTAGGTCATTTACAAGGATAGTTAAAAGTCAATTGAGTTGCTGTGGGCCTGGAGTCCCATGTAGGCCAGACCAAGTAAGGATGGCAATTTCCTTCCCTAAAAGACGTTAGTTTATAAAATCATGAGGGGCATGGACAGGTTGAATAGACAAGGTCTTTTCCCAGGGTAGGGGAGTCCAAAACTAGAGGGCATAGGTTTAAGGTAGGAGGGGAAAGATATAAGAGGGATCTAAGCAGAAACATTTTCGTGCAGAGGGTAGTGCGTGTATGGAATGAGCTGCCAGAGGAAGTGGTGGAGGTTGGTACAACTACAACATTTAAAAGGCATCTGGATGGGTACATGAATAGGAAGGGTTCAGAGTGATATGGGCCAAATGCTGGCAAATGGGTCTAGATAAATTTAGGATATCTGGTTGGCATGGACTAAAGGATCTATTTCTGTGTTGTACATCTCTATGACTCTAGTGAAGCACCTGGGATTTTGACAAAATTGTCAATGGCTGTACTTAGTTACAATTTAGCTGCGGCATGGGTCGTGATCATGATTTCTAACAAATGGTTCATGAATGGGAAAACTGGGGTGAGGAGCATCAACAGGCAGTGATGTCTTCATTCCTGAACAGTCAATCCAATGTCTAGATTTACATACATAGAAAGAGTGTTGGGTAAAGTAGTAGAGAGTGGCTGGTTCTGTGTAAAGTGACACCTAACCAGATATCACCTTCAAATGAGAGAAGAAATAAAACAGAAAAGAAGTTGAAAGCCTTCAGAAGTCTTAAACAATCCGCATTCACAAAATTTTCCAAATGTAGGAGCTCATTACAAAGTAATAATTTTACCTGTGAGTGGATCAGAGGGGATCAATTGTTATGGTTTAAAAGTCAGTGCAGACTTTAAAAATTGCCAGACAAGTGAGTCCAGAAGCTGTTATTGATAAGCACTTTGATGAATGACTTAACTCTACTTTGTTAAATTACACTGCTAATATTATATTATTTGTGGTAATATTAGCAGAGAAGCTTTCCTCTCTTTTATTGTTATTAACCCATTCGCTACATGCCTGTGTTAAAAAAGGAGAAAAGTCATGTATATTTGTTTGAGTATTCAACTATTTACGCTAACAAGTGAAGTTGTAGGTTACAAATTTGAATTGAAGTGTCAGCAGAACTGACTTGCCCATGCCCTTCCTATGGTACAAGGAGGGAGCTACATGAACACTATGCATGTCACAGCAACAACAGCCCTTACCCAGACTGAATACTCCAGCTAAAAACCAAAAGAACTGCGGATGCTGCAAATCAGGAACAAAAACAGAGTTGCTGGAAAAGCTCAGCAGGTCTGGCAGCATCTGTGAAGGAGAAAACAGAGTTAATGTTTCGGGTCCGGTGATCCTTCCTCAGAACACTCCAGCTGTAAGATTGGGCCCACAGTCAGGGTCATTGTTCCACAGGGACTGAATAAGTCAAAGACCCTGTCAAACTGCTTGCGGTTTCAGGATCTCGAGCCGTGTTTCACTGAGTGCACCCCACAATTTCACCCACTCACAATGTGATGCCCTGTTCTACGGTGAGGCAATCAAATAAATCATGTCCGTCCCTCCTTAATGATCTTATCCACTTGAAAAGTGATAACAAATCCTCAGAACACTGGCAAAATATCACAAGATATAGCTGGAGGTAATCTCTCACTTTGTGGAACAGTGATACCAAGGGTTAAGAGTTAACACGCCTCTTTTCAACACTGGCCCTGCATGAAGGCGGATTCCTCAGGATGAAGTTCCATCCCTGTCCTACAATAAAGCAAGTAATTGGAAGCTAATGTCCTTAATGCCTGCTTCACTTGACTTAACTGCCTGCTGGCTAATATGAATTAATCATACAGGTGACATGCGGTTTCTATGCAATGCGTGAAGTAAATGTTTTCTTTTCTTAAAGCACTCATGCATAATGATACGTGGTAGTCTTTGTCAACACCAGAATGCATGATGACATGACCTGGAAGAAAATGCTTACCAGTTCCCAGCCAGTATTTAATGTAGATAGTAGGAACTGCAGATGCTGGAGAATCCGAGACAACAAGGTGCAAGGCTGGATGAACACAGCAGGCCAAGCAGCATCATAGGAGCAGAG
>NC_063335.1:106000964-106038876 GCF_021869965.1 Rhincodon typus | reverse complement strand
TGTTATCTTGGAATGTTCTTATTTGTGCTTTGAAATATAAATTACTGATAAAGATATTGTTTGTGTTTTGATACTGTTTGTTAAAAATGGGTTTTTTTTATTATTCTTTTGGCTATTAACTGGAAGTTCTAATTTCTTTACGATAGTTATCAGTCTCTACAGAGATCGTAAGTATTTAACTCAATTGATACTGGAATATTGTGAAAAATTGATGATGTGAATTACCGTAAGTAAATAGTCAAGCAAGTTGACCGAATCAAATTTTAGCGTATGAAAATAACATCCTATTAATGTTCACGAAGAACAAAGTCTGATGTCCTTTAAGTTTCCTAAGAAGTGATGTCTACTTCAGTTTTAAACAAATGGTGCAACAGTACAAAAATAATTTGCTCGAGTAAGATATTGGTGTGTTGTCAGTTCTCATCAGAATATTAGATATAATGCAAGATGAAGAGAGTCCATGAAGGCAGGGGCAGAAAACAGAAATGAAAATGTCAGCAGTTTGAGAAAACTGTTAAATGGCAGAGAGTGCCTGGCTGGAATGTTTGCTTACCCATGTGCTCCCTGTCTTTCTCGATCTGTTGCTTTAAAGGACAAGGAACCTCAGGAGAAAGCTCTGCCCTAAGTCAGCACTAAACAGCGCACCATCACAGTTCATCCCGCCTCAGGCAAATGCATGCCTGTCATTCTGTTGCCTTCTCTACAATCTGCCCTCTGTCAGGGTAAGACATGACTAAAGCTATTAGATATGACTAGCGGCCTTCAAATTGCCAAACAAGGGAGTTTACAAATGTTAAGCTCTAGGGAGAAGATCCCATCCTATTGCAGCATTGCTACAACTGTTTTGGAGTCACTAAAGGTCACATTTGCAATCTAAATAACAATGACTTACTTGAATATCATATAGATATTAATCATATTATGTTGTCTTTTTGAAAATACTAACTGAAATGGATTTTTTTCAAATAAGCAAATAAACAAAACAATTTTCCTCAATAATATGCTTTCACTTTTTATATAAACAGTTTAAATCTGCATCAAAGGTTACCAGAAAGTTGTGCAGCGGACTTTATTCTATGATACTGTATCTCCCTTGCGTCCTCCTCCCTAACTCAGGACCAACAAGCATTAAGGAAAACACCATTCCAAAACCCAAGTCACCTGGAACTTTCCTAATGCATTTGTTTTTAATTTCTTGGAATGTTGGCAAGCCATGGCAAGGTTTGTGCCCATCCTTCTGCCAGAGAATAACTTCCAATATTGATTGGTTGGTACACAAAATGTACGGAATTCAATGAGTAGAGAAACATTCAGGGAAAAAGTAAACTTTGAAGCAGAAGCAAACATGTTAGTGACTGTGTTGAGACTGTTAATGAAGCAACTTAAAATGTAAGCAAAGTGCTTGAACATTGGAGCATTCTAAAATAATACTGAGATAGTACAGTTCACTGGGCAGGTTATACTGGGTACTTTTCTGGACAACAGAAAAAAGTCTAATTGAACAGAGCTTCCTCAGCAAAGAGGAACAAGAAGTTGAGGCAATTGGATCATAAGATTGGATCAGAAGTAGGCCATTAAGCCCATTTTATAAGATCATTGATGATCTAATTATCCTCAGCTCCAATGTCCTGCCTTATTCCCATAACCTTTGATGCTCTTACTGATTTACAAACATGATTCTGGGAGTGAGAAACTTCAATCATGAGGATAGATTGAAGAATTTGGGGTCTTTTCTCCTTGAAGCGAAGAAAGCTGAGAGAAAATTGACAGAGTAGGGGAGGGACAAGATTTCGTGCTCATAAAAGGAACAAGAATGTGAGGGCATAGATTTAAAATGATGTCTAAATGAAGCAAGGTTTATGTGAGAGAAATTGTTTTCACAGTGCCTGGAACACAGTGCCTGGAAATGTGGTGGAGGCAGGTTCGATTCAGGCAGATTTGGCGAGGTGGGGGTGGAGTGGGGGGAGCGGGGAGGGGTCACTGTTGAGGAGGGATACAGCTTGCTACCTCCAGGCAGACTAACTTGCCGAGCTGAGTATCTTGAGCCAGTTAAATCCCAGTTGCAGCAGGAAAAGGTCCTCCATTGGACATTAATTAACCTACTTTAAGGGCATTGATTGGCTCACTAATGAACAATCATCAGATAACATTGCAGTGGTGATGGGAGAGGCAGGACTAAAGTTGCAGGATCAGTGATCCCCACCAACTTCAGATCTGTGGCAGGAGAGCACAATCATATCAGTCAAATACGATTTACCTGTATCAGATCTATACTGGCTTGCTTTCCTCTCATTCCATACAATTTATCAGAAAGGTTACAATAGAATGAAGCATGGATTTTATTATTATCAATGGATTGGCCATTCTGAAAAATATGACCTCAAAAGCTTGTTGAAATGTCCTCAAAAACATGTGATGAGTTCCCTTAATTAATCTGCTTTTACCTACGTAGTAATTTTCTCCCAAAATCGTTGTTTCCAGAAGCTGTCCACCACAGAGGTTAAACTAACTGGCTTACAGTTTCTGTGCTTACCTTTACACCCTTCTTTCAACAAAGGCGTAACATTTGCAATTCTCCTGTAACACCACTCCTGCATCTAAGCGTGGATTCGGAAATTTACGCCCAGTGTCTCCACATTTCCCTCAATAACCTTGGATGCATTGCATCCAATCCTTTTCCTTATGACCTTAAAGCACATGCGGACTGTGCAATACTTCCTCCTACCAACGTTAACCCCATCAAGTGCCTGAACAACCTCCACTTTCACCATGATCTGGGCAGCAATTGATGCAAAGTATGCGTTTAATATCTCAGTCATGTCCCCTTTCTCCCTGTGTAAATTATCACCTTGGTTCCTAAACGACCCCACTCCTCCTCGAATCCTATTTATACATCAATAGGTGGATTTGAGATTCATTTAGTAAGAATCACTGCTGGTGAATTTAAATAATTAAATGGCATTACCATTGCTGAAAGCCTCCCATCAATCCCTTTCTTCAATTAATTTCTTTGGGGTGATCTGCTGATGATTTGACAAAACAACGAAATCGACTAGCAAGCAATTATCAAGAAATCTCTTGAGTGCTCATTGGGTAATGTCGTATGTTTTAGGGCTATACAGACCTGCAAGATGCCAAGTCTGATCTGTAGAGTACTGAGTCAAAAGATCCCAGTGTTTGCAGCATGTAGAGATCTACAATGAAGGAATAGTAAGTGTGAGCAAAGGAGGTAGACAAAGCCTCAGTGCGAGCTCTGCTGGTCACTATCCAGTGACTTGTTACTGGCACGTGTAGAGATGTGAAGTGAGGACAAGTTCAGGCTGGGCTTTGATGTAGCCTGCCAATTCTTCCTTGTCTGGGCTTGTTCCTAGGGAATGATCACTTAACGAAGTAACAGGAGGGATGCCAGATACAGACTTGGGGCCAACGTTATTGAGCACTTTCAGGAGAAAGAGGAGGAGGAAGTGTGGCAGAGCAGAAATGGCGGGGGAGGTGGGGGAGGGAGAATTCAACTTGAGAACATATCTGTAAATAACCATGTATCCAAATGATCAACACCAAAAGCTGAGAGGACTGCAAATAGTCCAACCTGTTAATTGACGACAAAAAGCTTGACAGAGAATTCTCATTATTATAAATTCAGTTTTGATAAACCATTTCCTGGAACAAAGCTCTCATCTGCCCCTTGGCTCAAACATTATTATTGTCACTTGAGCAGTTTCATTCTCCAGAAGATGAACTCCTGATAACAAGTAGAGTATTATTCTGTGGATCCCTGCGAGTTTATAATAACAAGGATTGACTGTACTCAGAGTCTCAGAGAAAGCAATATCCTTTGCAGGTTTTGAAGTGCATCATTGGTATGTATCGAAGTGCAGTTGAAACATTATTATAGACATTCCCTCAGGTCAATCAAGAGAGCAGGTGCTAATGTGTCACAAACCCAACATTCTGATGATGATTTCAGCAGAGATTGAGAAAGATTTTATCCAATACCCTCTTGATGCCTCAATTGGTTAAGGCCGTGATCAGCTGAAGGATATAGAATTCCTGAGCTGTGTTGAATCGGAATATAGCAGCTGAGCCAGGCTATAGAGGGTGGGGTGGGAGGGAACAGGAGGAAACTGTAATGAGATTTAGTACCTGGGCTAAGACAAACAATGACAGTTTGCACTTCTGGGCAATATTCATTGACTTGTGCTGGAATGTACTTTTTTTTTGTCTTGCTAATCATAAATGGTAAGACAATAATTTGATGAGGGGGCATCATAAGGTGAAGGGCAGGAGGTTTAGAGGTTTTTTATTCACCCAGAAAGCAATGGGAGACTGGAATACACAGCCTGGTAGGTTAGTTGAAACAGGAAACCTCACAACCTTTAAAAAGTACTTGGAGGAGCACTTAAAATGTGGCTAACAGTCCCCACTAATAGCTATTCATCCTCCAGCCAGATTGTTATCCACTCCTTTGTCTGCCAAACTGCTTTTCTCTCTCTTTGGGCTCTATCCCTACCTACTCCTTATCCCCTCCACCCACCCTATCTTCTGCAATATAAACCGACATTCTCCTAGTTACCATCAAATCTGAGGAAGGGTCACTCGACCTGAAACGTTAACTCTGATTTCTCTCCACAGATCCTGCCAGGCCTGGTTTTAAGTTGGTCTCTGCTTCCCAATGCCTTGATCAGAAACTGCGTGCCTTTGAATGAGGGGTCCCTCTTTCCCTCTTCCTGCAAGTCCACAACTCAACAACCCACACAGCTTAGCTTGTCGTGCTCCCAGGACTATCAATAAAGTCATCAATGGGAAGTGGTTCTCAATTCGGCAGTAAGCAATTCATTGGCTGACAGGGCAGGAAGTCCAACAATGGGCCTTCTGGGATTTGAATCCATGTACCCCCAAGCATTATCTTGATGTTGTAGGATTACTAGTGCAGTGACATTATCAAGTAGACACGTCCTCCCCTGTTATACAGCGTCTGTTGAAGTTATACTGACACTTTGTAATCTACCTGAGATGGCGATAGGGCATTAGTTTACTGCCTCATCAAAAGATGGTACCTCTGGCAGTGTTGTACTCCTTGAGTACCCTGTCAGTCCAGATTATCTATGTGAATTCTCTATTGGGGTTTGAACCCACAGCCTTTTGACTAAGGGTTCGGTTTTACATTGTTTCATATTTACATTTGCATCAGCTACCAGGCAGAGAAAATCTTCAATATAATGCGATGTAAAATCTCATTTAGCAATATGTTCCACTAAGCCATTGGCATCTTGCCCCTTGATTTTTCTCACTGACGAGCAATTATAGGCCCCTGCCAGGAACCAGTAAAATTAGGTATTATAGCAAGACAGGATTAAGGGTCAGAAGTGATGGTAGGATTTGGAATTATTGTGCTGTGGAAACGTTGCTTTTAAGAACATCATCCACAGCATTTGTAACAGATCAGGAGAACATATCACAGTGAAGATGTATCAGTCAAAACAAATCTGAAGCAGACATGACTACGGACTTAAAAGAGATTAACCTCTAAGAATACAAGTTGCTAGAAAACCTTTCTACGGATTGTTAAGCCACTAACCAAATATAAAAGTCACACAAAGAAAGAACATGCTGGAAATGAGATATATGACAAAAAGTGCTGAAAACATTCAGCTGGTCAACAAGGATCTGTGCAGGGAAGGAGGCAAGCTTCTCAGTTATGGTCTCAACAGAACACAAGGTATGTTTAAAGTCACATTTCTGGAAGTCACTAAAAGGTCAAATCAAGAAACTATCTTGATTGTTCAAAATAAAAAGAAAGAAAACTACACTTTCCCCAAATAAATGAATTCTCCCTTTTACCTTTGGCCAAAAGATTGGTTGATAAGGCATTTGATTTATACCCTCACTGACTTCTCCTCCTCTAAGGATCGCTTTCCTGTTTTAAGATGCCCCTACATGCCTACCTGTTTGATCAAGGTATTTGTCCACCTATTTCTGTATGTATTTCCAATGGGGAGGCAATGGCCTAGTGGTATTATTGCTGAAGTGTTAATCCAGAGACCCAGATAACATTCAGGGAACCTGGGTTTGAATCCTGCCGTGGCAGATGGTGGAATTTGAATTCAATAAATATCTGGAATAAAGAGTCTCATAATGACCATGAATCCATTGTTGATTGTTTGGGGAAAAACCCATCTGGTTCACTAACGTCTTTTAGGGAAGGAAACTGCCATCATTACCTGGTCTAGCCTCCATGTGACTCCAGACCCACAGCAATGTGATTGACTCTTAACCGCCCTCTGGGCAATAAACACTGGCCTGGCCAGTGACACACTCATCATGAAGGAAAAACAAAGTAAAATATTTATGATAACATTCCTCTGAAGCTTTACTATGTTAAAGTTGGTACGCAAATAGTTAAAATGACAAAGGACTGCCCACTGGAAAAGGAATAAGAACTCCTTCAAGTTATAGGCATGAGAGAGTTAACCTCACTCTAAAGTTTTGGCTCAGCTCCCTAATCTTCATTTGTGGCATGATTAATATTGTGGTTTGGAAAAAGACCACAGGACTCTACATTGTATACACGGGTTCACTCTGTCAGGCCAGCTTGGAGATGTTGGCAAACTCCATTATTGATTCCACATGCCTTTATCTAGTGTGGTATTGTACAGTGTCTTGAAAAAAAGAACTTCAAAAAACAACAAAGAGCTTTGTGGAAACCTACAATGGATGTTATAAATTCAATTGCTCTTCCTAGTCACAAGGGCTTTATTTAGATTTGTGAAGAGGTCAAGTGTTGTATTACTCCTTGTTCATAGTAGCGTGCCAATTCTGTATTCTTTTAAAATGACTAGGGCAGTGTTTTCTGGAAGTGTTGCTACAGCTGATAAGATGACAGGACTTCCATTAGATATAGAAGAAAACAGTTCAATTTTTTGAAACATAGTTAATAAAAGAAAAATAAACTAAATAGATACACTTACTGACTAGGTGGCATTTTCTCTTTATTCACCCTCAGCTGTAGCCAAAATAAATATGTGCACTGTATTTAAAGTATTTTTCAGTACACAGTTATGGGCCATTAGAAATATTCTTTCAGGCGCATCAATGACAAATACCTTCTCAAGCCATTTGAGAGAAAAGAAAAAGCACCGAGCCAGTGTTTAAATGTGATTTAGTGTAAGCTTTCTTCTCTCAGCTAGTAATGCCCTTGCCATGTATACAACTCAATCAAACAGACAAGGTTGATTTCTTTTATTCTTTCACAAGACATGAGTGTTGATTGTTGAGCTACATTTATTTCCCATCCTTGATTACCCTTGAGAAAGTGGTGATGAGCTGCTTTCTAAAACCACTGCAGTCCATATGGCGAGGTACACCATCAGTGCTGTTAGGGACGGAGTTCCAGGATTTTGACCAAACAACAGGGGAATAATTGTAATGTATTTCAATGCCAAGATGGTGTATGGTTTGGAGGGGAACTTGCAGCGTCTGCTGCCCTTCACATTCTGGACTGCAGAGGTTGTGGGTTTGATAGGTGCTGTCTAATTGAACTCCTGTGTTACATTTTGCAGATGGTTCACCCTGCTGCTCCTGAGAGTCACAGAATCACAGAAGTGTTATGGCCCAAAGGAGACCATTCAGCTCATTTTACCAGGAATGGTTTGTTAAATGAGCATCATGACTTAGTGCCAATCTCCTGCTTTTTCTCCATGCCCTTGCACATTATTTTCATCCAAATAATCATCCAGTGCCCTCTTGAATGCTTCAGGTTGGTGTTGGAGGGAGTGAATGTTTGTGGATGTGGTGCCAGTCAAGGAGGCTGCTTTGTCATTCAATGTAATGGAGTGATTGTCAGATTCTCACTTGTTTGGAAATGATCATCGTTCAGCACCTGTATGGCATAAATGGCACTTGCCATTTATCGGCTGAAGTCTGGATATTGTCCAAATCTTGTTGCATTTGAACATGGACTGCTTCAGTATCTGAGGAGTCATGAATGGTGCTGAACATTGCACAATCACCAGTGAACATCCCCACCTTCTGATGAAGGGTCTAGGCCCGAAACGTCAGCCTTTCTGCTTCTATGATGCTGCTTGGCCTGCTGTGTTCATCCAGCTCTGCACCTTGTTATCTCAGTGAACATCCCCACTTCTGATTTGAATACGGATGGAAGGTCATTGATGAAGTAGCGGAAGCTAGTTGGCCCTAGGCAACTATCCTAAGGAACATTTGCTGAGACGTTCTGGAACTGAGATGACTGAGATCCAGCAACCATAACCACCTTCCTATGTACCTATATGAATCTAATCAGCAGAGAGTTTTCCCCCTGATTCCCATTGATTTCGACTTGATCCCTTATTCAGTCGAATGCAGCCTTGATGTCAAGTGCTGTCACTCTCCCCTCAACTCTGGAATTCAGCTCTTTTGTCTATATTTAAACCAAGGCTGTAATGAGGTCAGGAGCTGAGTGGCCCTGACTGAATCCAAACTGGGCGTCACTCAGCAGGTTATTGCTGAGCAGGTGCTGCTTGATAGCACTGTTCATGACACCTTCCATCACGTTACTGATGATTGAGAGTAGACTGATGGGGCAGTAATTGGCTGGATCAGATTTGTCCTACTTTTTGAGTACAGGATATAATTCAGCAATTTTTGACACTGTCAGGTAGATGCCAGTGTTGTAACTGTACTGGAACATCTTGGATAGGGGTGCAGCAAGTTCCCCACCACAGAGCCAGGAGGCCTGGGCTCAAGTCTTGCTCCAGAGGGTGCATCATAACATCATTGAACAGGTTAAATAGAAAATATCTTAAGTTACATCTTACAAATATGGACAGCGCTTGTTAGACATATGTCTGATATAACTCGTGACTCTCCGCTGTCTGTCTCTGTGTGTTTTGTGAAAATATACAGCAGACGAATTATCAATTTTTTTCAGAGTATGTCTTTTTTTATCTTGACAAGAAATACTAAGGTCATCGATTGCATTCCTAGTAGGAAATTCAACTGATGTCTTTCTCACCTCCAGTGAGCCTCTAGCATCATTCATTTGCCAGAACCTTTTCCCAGGCTACTACAAACATAACTTGGGCCGGCACAGCGGCTCAGTGGTTAGCACTGCTGCCTCACAGCACCAGGAACCCAAGTTCAATTCCACCCTCAGGCAACTGTCTGTGTGGAGTTTGCACGTTCTCCCCGTGTCTGCGTGGGTTTCCTCCGAGTGCTCCAGTTTCCTCCCACAGTCCAAAGATGTACATGTTAGGTGGATCGGCCATACTAAATTGCCCATAGTGTTCAGGGATGTAAATTAGGGGGATGGGTCTGGGTGGGATGCTCTGAGGGTCAGTGTGGACTTGTTGGGCCAAAGGGCCTGTTTCCACACTGTAGGGATTCTATGAATAACTCACTTGGTGAAGAATACACTTTAAGTAAATTCACCAATTAAAGCTCTCAGATGCATCTTTGCAATACCAACAGAAGTAACAAAAGGGGAAGTATCCCATGGTCTCATTGTGTTTGTATCAATGTTATCTTTTCTCTCTGAAGTAGCCACTCATTTTGGATTAATGTTTTATCAGTGGCAACCATACACCCAAGTGCTCATCTTTATACAATGAATCTACACAGGTTCTCAACAGGCAGTTGAGGCTTTGTAATAGAGTTTGGGTCTTCCTTAATGTAACATGAACAGGTGCCCAGTTTTTCTGGCATGGAAGGGTCACTGATTAATAATCAAGAGCAAAAATTGAGGTTTATTAATTTTACCAGAGATACTACTGGGTAATTTAGTGCAGCGGGTGATATCAGATCAGCTACCTGTTATTCCACATTCCCATTAAGTTCAACAGAAATGAACGATAAATGAAATGGAAAATGGGAAAAGTAGAGTCATAGAGCATAGCAACGGAACATTCAGCCCAACTCAAGCATGCTAACCAGGTTTCCTGAACTGAACTAGTCCCATTTGCTTGCGTTTGGCCCAAATCAGTCTAAACCTTTCTTATTCATGTACCTGTCTAAATGTGAGGAGGTTGAGGGGTTACCTTATAGAGCTTTATAAAATCATGAGGGGCATAGATAGGGTGAATAGCCAAGGTCTTTTTCCCAGGGTAAGGAAGCCAAAACTAGACGGCATAGGTTTAAGGTGAGAGGGTAAGATTTAAAAAGGGGCCTGAAGGGCAACTTTTTCACACATAGCGTGGTGCGGATTTGGAACAAGCTGCCAGATGAAGTGGCAGGGGCAAGTACTGTTACAACATTTAAAAGACATTTGGACAAGAACTTGGATAGGAAAGGTTGAGAGGGATATGAGCCAAATGCAGGCAAGTGGGATTAGTTTAGTTTGGGAGACTTGGTCAGCATAGACAAGTTGGACCGAAGGGTCTGTTTCCACGCTGTATGACTCTATGACTCTTTAATATGTTGGGCCAAATTGTCTCATTCTGCACTGTAACAAATTCTGTGGTGCTCTGCAAGTATTTTATTAATCACTCATGGGACAGGGGTGTCACTGGTTAGGTCAGCATTTATTGCCCATTGTTAGTTGCCCTTGAGAAGGTGGTGTGAGCTGCCTTCTTGAATCGTTGCACTCCATGTGCTATAGGTAGACCCACTATGCAATTAGGGAGGGAATTCCAGGATTTTGACCCAACAACACCAAAGGAACAGGGATATATTCCCCAGTTAGGATGGTGTGTTGGCTTGGAGTGCAATTTGAAGGTGGTAGTGTTCCTAGCTATCTGCTGCCCTTTTCCTTCTGGATGGTAAGGATCATGAATTTGGAAGGTGCTATCGAGGGATATATGACAAATTTCAGCAGTGCATCTCAGAGGTGATCCAGAATTACTGCAAACTTCCAACTGAGTGTGAACCAGCAATCTTCCAGCAAAGTGGGCAGTAAGAATTACCCTAGAGTCTCAGTGCAATGAGTGACATACAGTGATGAAACTGCATGAAAAATTAATTTCTTGACTTCTTTGGCAAAGTGAACATGTTGCCAGAAAATTATGGTAATTTGTCGACTTAGCAATTGCTGTCAAGATCTTTATTGCCTCATATTGCTGAAACACATAGACTGCATCAGCACTGTAAAAAAAAAGGGCAGTTTGCATTTAACTGCTTGACCTGAAAAATGGTCAAAGCACATCATGAGAGATGTAAATGCGAGGAGATGTCTAAAAGGTGTGGGTAAAAAAGTAGTTTTCTATACTTAGTCTCAGCCATTTAATAAAGATACAAATTATATAAAAATAATGTCAATACAGGTCCCGTCCCCCAGCTCCCAGCCAATAACTGTCATGCTCTGGGTTCATGGCCCTCTACAATTTACGCCAAACATAATATATTCAAATCATTTGCATACGACCTATTCTTTTTTATTCACAATCGGCGTGACTAAGTGCAACCCCAGGAGAGCAGATGTTATCATCATATAAAAGAAACATGATGGATTAATACACACCACAGTAAAACCATCGGTGCAGCCCTTTGCCTTCATTTGGAATGCCTGTCTACTTTTCACATCCCTTGCATCACTATTTAGCAGTGGCAGCATTTCATTTATCCATCAGCTTCCTGATGTGGCACTTTCTACTGTACCACAGACAACAGACAATTATTTAGCAAAATCTCTGGTTAAGGCTACCGATTCATTAGTGGGAGTGCTGTTGAGGCCACAGGTGGCAAAACTGTACTGGTATTTTTGCTGATGGTCTACTATCAGACGCCTGTCATTACCTTTTTTAATGAAATGTTACAGCACAAAAGGTACTGCCGTGTCAACATTAATGGCACTGAGCAAAACTACTGCATAACAGCCGGTGACTTGATAACTGAATTATGGATTTGCACTTTGAAAAATCCCACTGTACCTTCATTGGCTCGAGAGGTGTTTTTAATAAACCTCAAAAAATTAGAAATGGACTTGTACTATTAAGAATGAAAATTATTTTTGGATTAATAACATAATATTCACAAAATAACTTTTACCCAACATGAGCACTGTACTTTTAATTGCGCCTGGTGGAAGTGTGGATATGTCTCATAAAATTATGTCCATTTCATTTTTAGGGTTCATTTCTGGTTCCAGGCAAGGTCATTAACTTTTTGCGCATGGATTACAAATCAAGGACATCTGTGCTCCTTTCTGTCATGACTCATAGAATACGTTGGAACCACAGTGACTGATAAGGGAAGTCACAGAAACAAAATAACTAACTTCTGCGCTTCTGGTCAAAATGTCAACCTCTGAGTTGGAGGTTCATGAGTTTCAAATCCACCGCCAGTGATTCGGCACATGTTAGACTGACAGTTCAGCACAGTGCTGGGCTGTCAGAAGCATCAAGTTAGACCAGGATTATGTCCACCCTGTCAAGTGGATGTAAGAAATCGTAAGGCACTATCCAAAGAAGAGCCACAGAGTTTTCTTAATGTCTTAGTCAATAATTGTCCCTCAAACGCCAGTACTCAAGCATAAATTTCAGTCGGTTTCCTCAATGATGTGTGTAGAACATTTCTGTGTCTGAGTTACAAAAGTCGGTGGGGCACATTGGGACATCATCGAGTTGTGAAAAGACACAACATATATGCAAATTGTTTCTCTCTTTGATTTTTGTCATCCTGCTGTGATTGTAGGACAAGAATGCTTCTTCAGGAAAATGTATGTGTGCTCAAAAATATCTTGTGAGTATTAAAGAAAAGGGATGGCACTCTTGATTTTTTATCAGTACTATTTTAAGTCAAACGCTTTATTGTCTGACAGATGCTATAATTATTTGAATAGAGCTCCATCTCTTTTATTGTCACTTGATGCTCACTATCATGTTTTTCTACAAGCTCCAGCTTCTAACAATTGACTCACATTGTCTGCTGATCTAATGATGCTACCGGTTTCCTGATCAACTCTCACCAACTGCCACTGCTCTACACCAAACCCTTGACACACAGACATTTCTCTTTCAATTCATTGGTGCTTGAAGGTAGCTTCACATCAAAGACCAAGATGAAAAAGTTGAAGAAAGGCATATCATTCTTCACATTATTCCTGCTGGTTATTACTGTGAAATGTTACTGTTCACTCAGTCAGTACAACTCACAGAGGACTTTCGAGCTTTTGCGTTTTGCTTTCACAAAATGCAGTCTGCTCCAATACAATCTGATGTACTGTTTATCACTCAGCATACCTGTAATGTAGGAGGTTTTCCTTCCACGTGGGCTGTGATCATAGTCTCCAATTGATGTCATGTATATGTCATTAAATAACTATAACTTTTGTAAAGATTATTAACACAATTTAGTTATTTAATGAAGAATTCAGGAGGAAAATGGTTAGAATCTGAAACTTGCAAACACAAGAGGGATAGATTGGGCTTTGATCATTTAAAGGGAAATTTGCTAAACAAATGAGAGAGAAACAATGAGAGGTATGAGCTGACTCTTTTGGAGTTAGAAATAGTTCCTACGGCTAAAGGGATCAATGGGTTTAGGAAGAATGCAGGAACAGGTGGATGATCAGCCATGATCATATGGAAAGGCACAGCAGGTTCAAAGGGCCAAACAGTCTACTCCTGTTCTTTTTCATATGTTTCTGATGTTTTTATATACTTGCATTGCTTTTAGTCACGCTCTCTGTGTAATGGAGTTAGTATAGCGTCTTCAGTCAGTCAGCTATATGTGTATTACTTATAATAACATCAGAAAGCACAGGACCTCAACTATGTGTTTATAATCTGTATGTGTTAGCCATGTAAACAGTTGGTGATGTAAATAGACTTTAAGACATCTGTCTCAACAAGAACCTGAATTTTGTAAACATATGTTTCATAGGTTAACATGTAGTAAGCCATAAATGACATAACGGTGGTGATAAGTGAATGTGGAACTTTAGTAGTGACAGCTAGTTAAAGGCAGAAAGTGGGCACTAAAGGCTAAAATAGTGACTGCATTGCAGCAGTTATGAAAAATATCTTTTCTCAACTGGCATCTATTATCTTCTAGGTTCAGAGCTGAAGTTAGAAGGAATAACCAAGACTAAAGCGCTCCAACATAAACTAAAGGCATCAAACCTCTCCTGGAGTAGAATGAGTATTCTATCACAATCTCTTTTTTTTAAAAAAATTGCGTTTACATGATGCCTAGAACAGATTCAATTAAAAAAATCAACAACTAAAACATGCTGAAAGATCTAAGGTCATATATCTAATCTATGGAACTGATGCCAGAGCAAGTTGCAGCTTAAAAATATTAGAAGTAACATTTTCTATGCTAAAGAAGCATTACTTGTTTCCAGATGTTGTTGGATTCCACCATTTTCTTTTCTGAAATTCAATGTAAAACAGTGGCACATGTGATTCTATACAGTCAGTGAGCTTATAACATGAAAAAAGACCTTCAGCCTATTGTGTCCACACTGGTCATCAAGCATCTATCTGTGCAGCAATTTCCAAAAATTTATCAACACCAGTGCCAGTACAAATATTATCCCTTTATACATGAGATATGTCCAGGATACTGGCATAACATGGTGCCACACAAGATAAACCAACTGATTACAATGGGTCTGACATCCTTGCATTGGCATTATCAGTGGTAGATGCCACTATGGATTGTCAGGATGTATATATAAAACCTTTTACATCATTGAAACAGGCCAACCACATAATATCAGTATGGATCTACATATCATCACAATTTAAAAGGTGGCAAACACATCAGTTACAACACCAAAGATTCCAGATCTCAACATCAACATCTGCCTTTATCTAGGCAGGTTTAATGCTACAGGCAACTTTAAAGGTAATGCAGTGTTACTTTTGAAAGATGGCATACAACATCGGGTTGCCACCCTCCATGTAAGTGCAGTAGTCACTTTGACAAAAGCTCAAACTGCAATTGGATTCAATTATTAAATCACAACATCATCCCAAAGGTTGAGCATCATACTAATTGGTGCTGCATAGTTATTTGAGCTTTGAAGAAAAAAAGTACTATATCTGTATGTTTATATCCAAGGCAACTGAACATTGCACTAAAAAGATGTCCACACATGATTCCTACCCTGGGAAAGTTTAATCCCAAGTTTTCAGTGTCAAGGCATTTCTTCAGTTTTGATGCCATGAATTGATATTGATCCATACATCTTTCCCTGGAATCCCAGGAATGGATATCTTCTAAAGCACCTTTTGGTAGATACTGTCTCCATCAGCAGGCCCTTGTTCGAACATATGGATCATATCTTTGGTAATCCACCAAGTTGTCCCTGTGGGTGACATTGCAGCTCTTGGAAGAACAAAACATCAGCTTTGGCAAGAATTTCTATCAGCGCAGTACAACGGCAACAAAATACGGCTTTATATCCAACAGTGTGAAACAGTATAAATCAGCTACTTTTCACTTCAATTTCCTTGTCAACTGCCATTAGTTCTGATCATCCTAAAATAAAAGACATACAAAGATGCCTATAGGAAGACAAAAGGTGACTTACAAAGGCGTATCATTTTTTACATTTTTTTTAATCTCCATGTGTTCCAAATTTTGCAATTGAGGTATCTTCTTCACAAAAGCAAATATGGCAGGAAGATCACCAGTTTATTTTCCAATCTCAGAAAAGCTCTATCCTTCACTAAATATGTGCTTCAAATCAATGATTCCTCTAGTTTACCACATTCAAAATTGAAGCATCCCAGAAAAGCCTCAGAGCATGTCTACAACAGGATGACAAGCCTATTGCATTTGGTTCTGAGTTCCTTATGATAGGTCAGGCAAACTATAGTGAAAGACAGAGCCTTGCTCTGCTTTTATATGTATCCATTTGATATTGTTCATACTCACGACAAACCACTAAACATGATTTTAGGTCAATATTTCTTTCTTTAACTATTTTAATCTGTGGAAAGTCTCTGCTATAACAATTAGATGATGGAAGTGAATAGTTGATTGTCCATGAGATAGTAGGAACTGCAGATGCTGGAGAATCAGACATAACAAGGTGTAGAGCTGGATGAACACAGCAGGCCAAGGAGCATCAGAGGAGGAGGAAAGCTGACATTTCAGGCCTAGACCCTTCTTCAATGTGGACTTCACAAGCTTCAAAATCTCCCCTCCCCCTACCACATCCCAAAACCAGCCCAGCTTGTCCCTGCCTCCCTAACCTGTCCTTCCTCCCACCTATCGCCTCCTCCCACCTCAAGCCCCACCCCCATCTCCTACCTACTAACCTCATCCCGCCCCCTTGACCTGTCCATCCTCCCTGGACTGACCTATCCCCTCCCTAACTCCCCACCTACACTCACCTTTACTGGCTCCATTCCCGCCTGTTTGACCTGTCTGTCTCCTCTCCACCTATCTTCTCCTTTATCCATCTTCTATCCATCTCCCCCTCTCTCCCTATTTATCTCAGAATCCCCTTCCCTCCCCTATTTCTGAAGAAGGGTCTAGGCCCGAAACGTCAGCTTTCCTGCTCCTCTGATGCTGCTTGGCCTGCTGTGCTCATCCAGCTCTACACCTTGTTATCTCAGTTGATTGTCCATATTTATCAGTATCATAACGCACCCTCACTGCAAAGAACAACCATGAATGATATTTCTCTATGAACAATATGTTACAATGTCACCATGAAATAACAATACAAAGATTTGGATGACATTAAAATTATCCCTACTTAAAGGAGACCATGGGGTGGCTGGTGTGAGAAGTACAAAACTGTTATACTTGGCAATAAATCTAGACATTGAGGATGAAGATTGCTATTCAGTAAAGGAGGTGGAAGGTTTATTCTTCATGTGGTTATCCTATACAGGCTGCTGAGATGGTTCACCAAGATGTTAAGTTGCCCATTCCTCAGCATGAGTGTCTACCACTGTGGTACTTTCTGAACTATATCCTTTTATGGGATATGGACATCACTTACAAGGGCAGCATTTATCATCAGCTCTTAACTGCCCTGAGAAGATGGTGATGAGCTGCCTTCTTGAACCACTGCAGTCCATTTGATATAGGGAAGGATTTCCATGATTTTGACCCAACAACAGTGTATGTAGGTGATATATTTCTAAGTCAGATTGTTGTGCGACTTGAAGAGGAATTTGCAGTTTGTGCTGTGCCTATGCACCTTTTGCCCTGGTTCCTCTGGGTAGTAAAGCTCACAAGTTTGGAAGATGCTGCTTAAGAAGCTGACATGAGTTGATACAATAGCAAATTGTACATCCCATATGCACATTGTTGGAGGGTGTGAATGTTTAAAAAGATATACGGAGTGCCAGTTAGCAGGCTGCTTTGTCCTTAATGGTGTTGAGCTTCTTGACTGCTGTTGGAGCCACTTCCCAGACAAATGGAGAACATTCCATCACACTCCTGACTTGAGTCTTGTAAATGACAGACAAGTTTTGGGAATGCAGAGAATGAATTACTCATTAGGAATTCCCAGCTTAGGGAACGGGTCAGAGTCAATCACATTGCTTTGGATCCAACGTGACATATAAACCAGATCAGGTCAGAGAATCAGATTGTCTTTGCTAAAGGACATTAGTAAACCAGATGGGCTTTTATGACAACGAGCTAGTTAATTTAACTGATAGTTTTTTTAATTACAGATTTATTTATGATCTGAATTTTCAAGTCCTCAGCTGCCACAGTGAGAATTGTTACTCACCTAACTGTGTACAGATATTAACCCTCAGTTAAAGCCAATGGAAATTTGCAGGAAGATCACTTGCACTCGTGTACTGAAGAGCCCTCATTTTACAGCTTACAGCAACAGCAAAGTCTCCCTTTTGAAATAAATCACTCCTTATTCCATATACATGAAAAACTTAAACCTGCAGTGTATGACAACAGGACCCAGATTTGTTGTGAGGCACTCACCATTCATACAATGTAAGAAAATATGTGGTCATTCCAATTCTTATAGTATGTAATTTAACTACAAATGTTTGATTTATTCATTTCCAGCATAAGGCTCACATCAGCCGTTTTTGAGATGAGGGAATTGCCCTTAGAGGGGAGATTAATAGAATAGCCTTATGTGCCCTGGATTTTAAAAGAAAGCAAGCTGATCTAAACAAAACATTCAAAAATTCTTCAGAGGTTTGACAGATTAGATGTTAAGAAAATGTCTCCTCTGACTGAATAATCTAGAACATGGGCTCACAGTCTCAGAATAAGAGGCAAGTCATTTAGGGTTGAGGTCAGGATAAATTTCTCCACTCAAAAGCTTGAAAACCTCTGCAATTTTCTACATCAGAGAATTGTAGAAGCTCAAATATTGAATATATTCAAGGCAGATCAATAGCTTTTTGGATCCTGTTGGAATTAAGGGATATGGGGAAAGTGTGCTAAGGTGGAGTTGAGGTAAAAAGGCAATCATGACCTTAATGAATGAAAAATGACATCGAAAGGCCAAACAATTTAGTCCAACTGCAGTTCTTACATTACTGCGTGGGAATGCAGACTTGCATCTTATACTGTAGATGGCAATCTCCTATTGGATTTCATGGTTTTGCCTGTCATTAGTAGTGCACTAAAATAGGCCATTGTTGCTCCAGTCTGCTGTACCACCAGCTTGATGGGACAGACGTATATCTCTGCGAGTCAGTTCCCAAGTTCAATCCACCAGCATAAAAATTGCCAGCAAAGGAAGATAAAGAAAAATTCAGTGAAATTTCATCTTGACTATTGGAAAGGAGGCATTCGAAGAGACCAGTGAGCTGATTGGGAAGAGATTGTTGAGACAAAGCAGATCCAAACAAGAGAAAGAAACATATGTTGTCAAATAGAGTACAAAACTAAATCATTGAAAATTTTACCAATGAATCAGTCACTTCAGCAGAAGGCATCATTCTGACCTTGCTCTTCAAATAACAGGAGAGCTGAATCAAAGAAGTGGTATTCTTCTTTCAAAAGTATTCAGACTCCGTTGCATAGACTGTGCATGTATGAAAAGCAGCAGCTCTTATTTTTACATCTTCCTATTCAATTATTCAATTCCTACAGAAGTCACAATCCAAGGACTGTGCTTTAACTCCCAGCGTAGCTGTGGCAAAATATAAGCCTCATCTATCAGCAAAATGTTCACGAATAAATACAAGACGCCTCATTGCACCCTATTTTCCTTCGTAAAACATTATTAGAATCTCTGTTATCGAAATCATTTTGCTACAAGTGCCTGACCTTGAGAAAAGGCTCAATGAGCTGAATCTCTAAAACGAACATTAATTTTATTGGAACTGCTGTCCCAATTCTGGAATTGGTGGTGGGGGAGGGGGGGTGGGGGAGGTGGAAGTGTGGGGTGTTCTTGTGTTTGGTGTTGGTGGATCTTTGTCTATACTCAGAGATATAAGTATGAGCTTTGTTCCCAAACAGGTATTTTATGCAGCATTTTATCTGTATTAAGAAACACCACGTTGTTTATACATCCTAGCTTGGCCTATGAGGAATTTTTATTGTCTATAGAAATGTACTGCAGATGAAAAGGAATTTGTATCACTTATCATAATATTTAATTGCTATGAATTTCAGATTGCTATGAACCGTTCAAGAACATTTTTCTTTGCACTGTCACTATGGAAGGAGTTTGAGGGAGCACCACCGCTGACAAGTTCCCCTCCAAGCCACTCACCATCTTGTCTCTGAAATATATCACCATCCATTCAGTGTCACTATGTCCAAAATCCTGGAATTCTCTCCCAAATGACATTGTGGGTTTACCTACAGCAAATGGACTGCAGTGATTCAAGAAGTCAGCTTATCAACCATCTTCTCGAGGACAACTAGGAATAGGCAAGAATTACTAGTCCAGCCAGTGATATCCACATCCCATGAATGAACAAAAGAAAATGTATTAAATGACATAGGTAAACAATGAAGCTTAAAAGGCAAAGTTAATAAGGACATACAAACACAAAATGATACAATTTAGGAACTGGAGCAGGCCATTCAATCCCTATCCACAACTTAATGAGATTATCAATGATCTGATTGTGGCCTTAACTCTACTTTCTTGCTAACATCCCAATAACCTTTGACTTCCTTGTTAGCGTTTTATCCATCACTGCCTTAAACAATTTCATTGACTGTATTTTCTGGAAGACAGAGTTCCATGGAGTAACAACCATCTACGAGAAAACAAAATTGCATCATCTCTATCTTAAATGGGGCATTATTTAATCTTAAATCGTGCCCCCAATTTCTAGTGACTTCCTAAGGAGAAACATCTTTCAAGCAAGGCTGTTCTAACACTGACAACATCCCTTATTTATGTTTAAAACGTTAGTTTTAGATTCACCTTTCTCTTCCTCAAACTGAATGCAAAATGCAATCATGTTATGATCACTGCTACCTAAGAACACCTTTACTACAAGTTCATTCACTAATTCTGTCTCATTACTTATTATCTGATCTAGAATAGCCTGCTCTCTAGCTGGCTCAAGAAATGTTCACAGGTACTGCCTGACTAGCAGAGGGCTTTCAACAGTTTTTGTTTCCATTTCAGGTTTATAGCATCCATTGTATTTCCCTTTCTCACAAGAGCAACTTAGCTACTCAAACAGAAATGAATCTGTGAAAGCTTTTCACAAATATTAGCAATTGATGTTGAGGCAATGTGAAGACATAGAGATTGTTTTCAATACCTTGTAGAGGAAAAGTGGGATGAAGATATAGAAGTTAAAGAGGACACATTGGTTTACATCTGCAACTGTAAGCATGAACATTAACATTGAGTAACTGAGCATATTTTTATATTTTAATCTATATTCAAATTACAACATCACTTCTTTGGAATGATGTGGAGGTGCCGGTGTTGGACTGGGATGGACTGACCTTGACTTCTTTGGAAAGGAGAAGGGTGTTTTATCTATTTTGGGAATGGTTTTGACTACTGGTAGACACTTTTGTTGCTTTGTAACAGGTTAGGTGTTCCCTCGTTGAATTGCATTTTTGGTTCAATGTGTTTTGATGGGGCTGTGCGAATTGTTTTTGTTCAAAAGCACCCTGACCCAATTATTTTCAGACCACTGAGGCTACACAAATTCTCAGAAGGTAATCTAGTTTGGAATCTGACTGCTGGTGGCTTTGGTGAATTAACAATATAACCTTTCAATTTATTAAAATATTGTGTGTGCTTGCAGATGATGTAGACAATGTGACAATTCCTGGGTCACACTTTATAGAAGTTTGTTGTCACTTTTCCAATCAACTTCCTCAGATGCAATTTCCTTACTTTCATAAATTGGCAGATTGGCGGTAAAATAGGTTATCCGTCACATCTGCTCATTCTGATTCAGGCGACTTGTTAGTTTCATTCTTCCTGCTACTTTAAGAGACTACTATTTGCAGGTAGTACTTTTAGTCCTGTACAGAGACTGTGAAAAGTGCCTTATATCGTGAGTCACTAGCACTATTCAATGGCAGTCTGTAACCTTTAAAACAGTTACATCTTTGCAAGACATAAATATGAAAGATGAGAAATATGAATCATAGCAGTGACACATTTTGATGAGTGGCTGATTATGCCAAAGAGTATGCATAAAATGCATTAGAGGTTTTGGTGGAAAACATAAAGAGAAGGTGAGACATCCTATATCAGCAACAAAGCAGGACACCCATCATGTAAACATGCAGGCAGCAAAAGGAGGACAGAGCGGTGGAGGTTAATGCCTGGAATGTTGTCCAAAAACATGAATGCACTGTTGGATAAAAGTTAACAATTTCCCTCGCATTGTCCAAGTGAGTGAATTCATCTTGAAATAACATCCCATAAATTAAACCATTAGCCTCAGCCACAGATCAACTTGTTATACATCCCGCACCCATTTACCAACCAATATCTATCAAACAGTACTCAACTGTTGGATACATACATTGTATCTCACCCTCACCACTTATTAAGCTTACATATGCATCTCACACCTTGCACACACTGGCAGATTTTCCGGCACATTATCCAAGCACACAGTACAACACTCACTAACACACTTCCCTCTTGTTGGAAATAGTGAGATATAACAGGCTGCAGCAGGATGGAACTGGAGGAGGACAAATGTGCCTGTATGTTTTAACCCCATGGAGGAGATGTGGCTGACCATCATGGAAAAGGGAATCCCAGAGGCTAAGGCCACTGGCATGCTAGAGAGACTGATGATCAGATTAACTGTGTTACCTATTCCTACTTCTCCCTCATCCCACAATCACTTTCAACTCACAAACTGCAGATAGTAACTGTGCACAGTTCTCACTTTCTCCTCTGCTCCCACCCTTTGCCTTTTTCATTTCAAATTCAGGAACTTAAGTCATTTGACTTAATAATTGTAGCGAGTTTTTTTAAAATGTATTCATTCACGGGATGAAGGCGTTGTTGGCTAGACCAATATTTATTGCTCAGAGGGCAGTTAAGAGTCAATCACATTGCCATGGGTCTGGAGTCACATGTAGGCCAGACCAGGGATAGATGGCACTTTCCTTCTCTAAAGGACATTAGTGAACCAGAGAGGTTTTTCCCTGACAATCATGGATTCATGATCATCATTAGACTCTTAACTCCAGATTTTTATTGAATTCACTTTCAACCATTTGCCGTGGCGGGATTCAAACCCCAGCCCTTGGGACATTACCTGCGTCTCTAGATTAGCAGTCCAGTGATAACACCACCAGCCCATTGCCTCTCCATTGCACTTATTATCAAATCTACAAAAAGAAAAGCAGATAGCTAGCCACCAGGTACAAATGTGCAGGAATCAGTGTGTAAGCACATTTTAGGAAATGGAGTGGCTCCTTTCATTGCAGCCCTTGATTAGGCTGTCACATGGTTAGATATAGGTGGTGTTTTGCATACGCTAAACATAAACACCTTGACCCTTAGACCGAGTGACCAGCAGCACACTTCAGAAGATATCCAATCCAGACCCTCAGAGCAGTCAGTGCCCATTGGAGATGCAGAGAGAAAAAGCACACAAAAATAAATACATACTTTCTAAAAGCGTGGGAGAGGCAGAAACCCTCAAAAAATTTAAAAGCTGTTAAGATGAACACTTGAAATCCCATAGCATGCAGAGCTAAGTGCTTGAAAATGGGATTAGAATAGATGGATGTTTGATGACTGGCACAGACATGATGGGCCAAAGAGCCCTTTTCCATGCTGTAAAAACTCTATGACTCACTGACTTTTAAAAAATAGTTGAACTCAACATTTTAATACATTCAGCACCTGCCAAATTCATTACTTGCCTTTGCATGACAATATAACTCTCCCGTGAAAGAAGTTATTAGGATTTTAGTGTAATCCCTGCAGGATATGATTCTGCCTATGTAGTGAACTCCCCCAAAGCCCAATAGGTTTTATTATTTAATAATTTGAAAATATCCCAAGCATTGCAGCCATGTCATTCCCTTCGTGGGCTGCACTGTCAGATACTTGTCACATCCTCATGGCTCTGAATTATTTATTTCCAAATCTTTGTGCAAGTCCCTTAGCAGCAATATAGGCAGCGAGGTTTTAGCTGTTTGATGTTATATCTCCTCAAGTGACTAAAGACAGTGCAAACCAGCCAATGGTTTAACTGTACTGAACTAGTTCTATTAGTGGAAAAGTACTGCCCATTCAAACTGCTAAGTAAATCCTCTGAGCGCCTAGAGACAATTCAGGCATGAAAGCAACTGTTAAAAACTTGACAACATCCAAACTGTTGCCATTTAATCCCGCTCCCAAGGTGAAGAATAATTATAAGTAAACATATGCCTTCATTATTTGCTTTACTGGTCTCTAATACCCAATCTCTCACACACATAAAAAATGCCAGCCAAGGATTAAATGCAATCTCTGCTGGATTTTACACATTTTGCAATGGAAAAATCTATTCGCTATGGAGATTGCAACATATATTTCTCTTCATTTCCATTTCTTTGCCCACAAACCTTCACTCTACTGAAATTTTTGCAGAGCATATAAGCACACAGTGTGTACAGTTTAATAAAGCGACTGTTATTCTACAAATTGTCTTAACATATTACCTACAGTATGGATCCAGCTAAAATACAGACACCGGGAAATACAAGAGCTGCAGGCTTTCTTGTGATAAATAGGATTACAAACCTGTTTTTAAAAATATGGAGTGGGAGATTTAGCCAAAGCTACAGTACCCAGTAGCAAATTATCATTTAAAGTTACTGGTTCCATTTTTAATATATGAATGTACCAAATTTGACTCATGTTTCTACATTCTTAATTAACATGATCTAGTTGATTAAAAAAATGCGATTCAAATCTTGTTATAGAATGTACGCAACTTTTAGCAGAAACTAGGGTTAATTATGACTTTGGTGATCACACAAAATGTGTGAAATCACCCCCCCTTTGTATATTTCTTCATTTCCTCCTCATTATTTTACTTGTCTTAATGCAATATTGCCAAACGTAACACATTGTAAACACTGGAGCAGGATGAGGCCATTCAGCCCCTCAAGTCTGCCCCATCACTCAACAAGATCATGGCTGATTTGATTGCAACCTCAATTCCTACCCATGATTTCACCATCTTGCTTAACAAGAATCTACTTCTGCCTTGAAAATAATCAAGGACTCTGCTTCCACCACTTTGTCAGGAACAGAGTTCCAAAGACTCATAACCATTTTAGAGAAAAAACACTTGCCTCATCATTTTCCATAAACTAATGGGCCATATCTCAAATGTGAAGCTCTGTAAAAGTGTATTAAATGTATGAACATAAGATACACAAACTTTATGTTGATTCATGGCAAGTTAGTTTGCAGCTCAAAATGTGCTGCACGTTGTAAAGCATCATTTCTACTTGCCATCAATTAGCTATTTTCAGCCAATTGGGTTGATGTAATCCACCTCCAGCCATGGTAGTGGTGTAAGGACTCCTTCTGGACAAAAGAAACAGATCCCTTTTTATCACCACAGCCCAGCGTTTTTCAAAGACTTGCATCTAGTGCAGAGACCAATTTTCTCTCTACCTTTGGAAATTGATTATGGAAGTTTCTCAGTGATGGTTGCACAAGGCCCAGCATCCCGAAGAGATTTAAAAGCTTCTCATTTCCACACACAGTTCAGCTATTGATTTCTTTGAAAGGAGCATCTGCTTATGAGCACACAAACAAGGAACAAGTGTGGGCCAATTGGGCCTTCAAGCCAGCTCCACCACTGAATAAGATTGTGGCTGATCTGATTTTAACCTTAACTCTACATTCTTGCACATCCCTGATAATATGTCATGCCATTGGTGATCAAGAAACTATTTCGCTCTGCCTTAAAAATATCTCAAGATTCTGCATCTACTGTCTTTAGAGGGAGGGAATTCCAAAGATTAAAACACTCTGAGGAAAAAAAAAGACCTCCTCTCTTTTTTAATGTCCCTCTAAATTTTAAACCATGACCCCTAGTTCAAGAATGTCCCACAAGAGGAAACATCCCTTTCACTTCTATTTGGTCAAGTCCTCTATGTTTCATTTAAACCCCCTCTGACTTCTCTAAACTCCAGTGGATACAGGACTTTCCTCATAAGGTAACTTGGCCATTCCAAATTTACATCAAGTAAACCTTCTCTGAACTGCTTCCAACACATTAATATCTTTCCATAAATACACTGATCAGTACTGTACATGGTACTCAAAATATGGTCTTACCAATAACCTGTATAACTGAGGCACAAACTCCCTACTCTTGCATTTAATTCCCTTCACAATAAAACAGAACATTCTATCAGCTTTCCTTGCTGTAGCTCAATACTGACCTTCTGCCAGATCCTTTAGCATAAGCTTATTTGCTTTGTTTTCTTTTATCCTCCCCTTTCTATGATCAGTCTTCACCAGAGCCTCTGTCCTCCACACCACCAACACCTCCGAACTGCTAAGTTGACATTCCCATAGAAACACCGGAATAAAGAAGGACTACATCCCTCACCATCACGCCAGTCTACCTCAGCCCATCTGCCTACAATTTGTTTTTGTAACTTCCCATGTACCTGGCTAGCTCCAATCACTCTAAACCTCAGCTCATTCAAAAGTTTGCCCCAACCCCTCTCCTCATACCCCGTCCTGTACCACTCAACAATCACCCCATCCTCACATTATCTCATGGTCCCCTAGCGGCTCAAACTTAAAATTTTCACCTTTGCACTAAAATAATTCAGGATTTTACCCTTCCTTATCACAAAAACTTCCTCAAAAAAAAACCAAAGAACTGTGGATGCTGGAAATTAGAACCAAAATCAGAAATTGCTGGAAAAACTCAGCAAGTCAGTTCTGAAGAAGGGACAATGGACCCAAAACATTAACTTTGCTTTCTCTCTGCACTTGCTGCCTGACCTGATGAGTTTATTCTAGCAATTTCTGATAATAACCTCCTCTTTCCCCTGACAATTATAGATACTTTCTAATCCATCTGTGCAGAGATGTTATTGCACACTTCAGGGAGAGACTTAAACTCAGGTCTTCTGATGTCAGTGGTAGGGTTATTACTGATACGCCGCAAAAACCTTACCCCCTGCTAATTGTATAATACCTGAACATTTAATTGGGTATTAACTGGGGATTCACTTGTGTACTCTCACTGTGGTTGGGTTTAGTGAAGCACATTTGTATCTCTGTAAATGAAGGCTTCTGAAGTCTGGAAAGATTAAGCTCTAGTTGTATCATTCACTGCCTGATGGGTCTGTGGCTGATGAGACCTACAGTCCCACCAAATTCTTCACTCCCCTTACTCTGCACTGCCTGATACAGTGAAGCACAGGACTATCTTGTAAAGGGCACTTCGGCACTGACAGCCCACCAACCTAAATGGAAATGTGTCTAGTTCCACATTGATGGCCAAATGCACTGGGTGGGGGATCCACCATTTTGCTGTAGCATTAATACATCTTCTGTTACGCTACCATTAACTTCACACACAGTGGCTCAGTAGTTAGCACTGCTGCTTCACAGGGGCCTGGGTTTGATTCCCACTTCAGGTGACTGTCTGTGTGCGTTTTCTCTGGGTGCCCCAGTTTCCTCCCATAGTCCAAAGATGTGCAGGTTAGGTGGGTTGGCCATGCTAAATTGCCCCAGAGTGTCCAGGGATATGCAGGATGGGTTAGCCATGGGAAATGCAGGGATAGGGTGGGGAGGGGGGATGCTCTTTCAAGGTTTGCTCTGGGCTGAATGACCTGCTTCTACACTGTAGGGATTCCACGATTCTGCGAGTTGTTCACAAAACTTGGAATTGTTGGAGCAGAAATTCTCGATTTCATCAAGCACAGTTGCACTGAATGGGCCTACTGCAAAACAGCTGAATGTGATGTTATAGCGAGAAATGGATCAATGGCTCTCATCTTAAGGGCTTTATTGATGAACTCCTGGTGGGGGGGTCAAGCTGAACTGCTTTGTTTTGCCTGCTTGTTTGCAGCGGGACACCATTTTGTGTCACAGTGTGACCACAACAATGCATGAAAACCAGAGGAAGATGTTGCTGCTCCAACAAGATCACAGGAAAACGGCTTTCCTATGTCATCAGAGCACAGTCATTTGTGCAACTCAATCCTCCCCATTATAGACAGTGTTGGCAGAGCAACTGGTCTGCCCATCAGCCACATTCTTAAAATATTAAAGCCCCTGTACAACTCTTGCTGGCCACAGATCACAAGATAACTACCCCTCGTATGTTAGGAAAGGAGGAGGCTAAAAGAGACTACAAGGTCATTGTTTTGTGGTTTAAGTTGAGAGAAACAGAATGATTCACAATCCCCAAAATGTTGGTAAAAATTTCGGAAAATCCTAGAATCAAATGGAATCTGGCACATTCAGTTGCTGTGAATCCCAACTATATACAGGGAAGAGTTGAGGAATGCGATTCCTCAAATACTGGTAAACATCCTAACAGTGCCTTAATAAGACAAAATTTGGTTTATTCAGGCACCATAAGGCAGTAACCTTGCTCAATGGGGCTTAAAGTAAAGGCTTTCCAATTTTGAAATGTAGCTTTTGGCTGTTTCTTTCTTCTGTTAGACTCTCCACCCAAAAACATAATGTAGATTCATCGAATGGATCAAGTGCTCATGCATTAGTGACTGGCATTCGGCAGGAACACTGAGGCAGGCAGATGTAATTTGACATTAATGGAACGTTTTGCCTGGGGTCATTTGCCAGAGAAAAAAAATGGAGCCACCTGCCTCCTGCCTTCAACCTGGTGATCAGATGTCAGACAGGATTAATTAGCAGCCTGCAGTTTTCCCATTCTCCATTGATAGGCACAATGCATCTCCATAATGTGAGAAAATATTAATGCCAGTTGCAAATCAGGTCGACACTGAGCAAAGCATTTCTTTATCGCTGTTGCTAGCTGCATTCTACTTGCCTGTGCAATTTATTTCAACACAAATGCTTCAAGTTTTGAATATTCTGACAAAGGAAGTCCAGAAAGGATTCAATCACTCTTTACGCCAACATTTGCCTTTCTATCTGTACAGCGACAAAGAAGCACTGGAGTGTTTAGGATAGCCCTTTGGGCTCCCAACAGTCTAATCAATAAATTCCACTCCCTATCAAGCATGAAACCATATTTGGCTATGATTCCTGCTTTCCGCTGAGTTCCCCAATATTATTGTAATACCAGAAGCTTACGGTGACCAAGCAATAGGTATCTTGTAGTGAGCATCGTGAATCGGATCTTGTACCCTGCCCATTATCACATTTCCTTAAGATCATAAATTTCTCCCCGGAAAAAAAAGAGTGGCCTGCTACGTCTTTTCAAAGGGCTGTTATATGATAACCACATTGCTGTGGGTGAATTACATGTGAGTTGCATTTGGCAGACCAGGCAAGGATGGCACATTTCCTCCCCTGAAGGGCATTAGTGAAAAAAAGAAGCTTGATATTCATCATTAATGAGGTGGGCATTTTATTCCCATTTATTAATCAAATTTAAATCTCCTCCAATTGGCATTGTTGGCTTTGAACCTGTGTCTCCAGAGCAATAATACTACCTCTATGCTTCACCCATCAGTTGTACGCAATATTTGGAGTACTTTGAGTCAATGTGCCTGAAGTGTTTTAACAATGCAAGAGCAATCAGATAGTGTCTGTTTTGATCACTGTGTAATAATCACTCACAACCAACATGTAGCAAGCTTTTGGTCTGAATAGGGCTTGCTGTGGGTTTTTGAATTTTGTATAGTGAAGGAGGCCCACACCATAATGAGGTTGACATTAAGCACCCAGTAGTGTGCCACAGGGGAGTACTTTGGGAAAAAATGGTACCAAAGGCCAATAAGGACTGTGGACCATTTAGGAGAGAGTTGCGAACAACAAATTAGCAATGTTAGATTAGACTGGCCAAGTGGTAATTCCAACTATGATTGCAACCCTTCCTGACAAATCTATCATCTATCCTTGTTTACCTGATTTGCTACTTTCATATCTACTCTTTAGCTTTCAGTTTTTCATTTTGTCACAAACCTCCTCCCTTGATTTGATTTTATATGCAAGAAAATAACAAGAGTCCGAGTAACTTTAAACTTGTCTTCAATATTCATTCCAGTTTCCAAATAATAAAGATTTTTAATTTGACAAGGAATACAATGGATAGGGTGAATGCACTTTGGATAGTAAGATTCTCCCATCAGTGACCATTTCTCTTAGTGCAAGCAACTGGACATTCAGAAAACAGTTGGGAATGCAGGTCCAGGAATAGTGGCCTCAGTATTAATCCTCCCATAGCAGGGTCAGGAAAGACTTAGCTACAAATATTCATGTCAGCGGGTTTCTTGTGCAACTGGGAGTCTGAGTTCCCCAAGACTAATGGAAACCCATCAACACGAGTGAAGTGTGAGATGCTAGCTCCGGAATGGAAGTGCTTTTTGCAGCACTCCTTGTGGTCCAGGCTGAGCAGGAGTACTCTCCCAATCTGACAAGGAGTCCTTCAACCTTATCTCTGCAATCACCCTCTCTTTCTTTTCTCCCCCACTCTAAATTGCCAAACTCGCCTCTAGATTTCATATCTTGCTCACTCCACTGTTCCAATAGAGTCAATCCATGGCTGAGATCTCTTGCGGTTTGTTTTCTACTCGCCAGGCTTCTGAATGTAACCAGGAAGTGGAGGTCTTGCTTATAAATTCAGCAGGACCTCTAAATGCCTAGCTTCCCCACATTCCTTTTTTGTACTTTCTTTGCCTCCACAAAAACATTGGCACTTGTGAGTCTGCAAATTGATACTGTATTCAACCCTCTCAGTGTAATAGAGTGTAAAAACACAAACAGTTCACCCATGATCTTATTGACATGGAGAAATGGTGGTGTAATGCTGCTGAACTAGTAGTGTTACCCCAGGCTAATGGGTTCAAATCCCATCCTGGCAAAATTTGTATTTAATGAAAAAGCTGGTCCATTTGGAGACCATATGACTGCTATCTGTTATCATAAAGCTCTATCTGGTTCACTAATGTTTGTTAGGGAATGAAATCTTCTGTCTTTACTTGCTCTGGCTTGTATGTAACTCTGGACCCACATGTTTGATCCTTGACTACGCTCTGGGAAATTAGGGGTGGGCAATTAATGCTAATCTAGCCTGTGACACCCAAATCCCATGAATCAATTAAAAAGTTAATTGTGTTTGCATTTTAATCAGGAATTAATACAGCTATGATACTTGGAAAGAGTGGTTTGTCTTATGAGGATCTTTTAGACATACTGGGCTTGTTTCCACTGGAACTTGGAAGAGCAAGGAATGATTTGATTGAAGTGTATAAGGTCCTGAATGGTTTTGACAAGGTGGATGTAGAAAGGATGCTTCCTCTTGTGGGTGAGTCAAGAACTAGTGGGCACTGTTGAAAAGTAGGGTCAACCTTTCAAAATAGAGATGAGGAGAATTCTTTATCTCTGAGAGTTAGAGATGAGAAGAATTCTTTATCTCTGAGAGTTGCACAACTATGGAACTTTATACCTCAAAAGGTGGTTATGGTGGATCCTTTGAATATTTTTAAAGCAGACGTGGATGGATTCTTTTTAGGCAGGAGATTCAAGGGTTATCGGGGATAGCTGGGAATCTGGAATGCAAAAAACAAACAAATCATCTACGATCTTATTATGACATGAAGGTGCCGGTGTTGGACTGGGGTGGATAAAGTCAGTAGTCACACGACTCCAGATTATAGTCCAACAGGTTTATTTGAAATCACAAGCTTGTGGAGCGTAGCCCCTTCGTCACCTGATAAGGGAACACAGCTCTGAAAGCTTGTAATTTCAAATAAACCTGTTGGCCATAACCTAGTGTCATGTGACTTCTGACCATGATCTTACTGAATGATGGAGGTATTTCTGCTTCTATTTTTTAATGTGCATTTGTATGTAAAATTGAGTGGAATTATATAAAGAGATAAACTATAACAAATTCAAACATCCAAACCAATTTGGACCTATCTTTAGTTCCTGATCTTAATGTAGATGCTCCCCAGCTGAAATGTTGATGGGGAATACGTACTACAAATATTAGTGAACCCAGGCTGGCTTTTTGCTTTTTAATTGTTTGTTAGGAAGGATGCTCTTTGCACATTAGCCTAGAGCAGGATTACTTGGGCTGAGAGCTCTCTTTTTGATGTATCAATCGAAGTGCCTAGACTCATCGACACAGAATGGCCATGGGGTAAGGCATCAATATAGAATGTAATAGAATCCCTACAGTGTGGAAACAGGCCATCCGGCCCAACAAGTCAACGGCAACCCTCCGAAGATCATCCCATCCAGACCCATTCACCAACCCCCCCCAAACTCTATCCTTTAACCCTGCATTTCCCATGGCTAACTGACCTCACCTTCACATCCCTGAACACTGTGGGCAATTTAGCATGGTCAATCCACCCAACCTGTACATCTTTGGACTGTCGGAGGAAACCGGAGCACTCAGAAGAAACCCATACAGACACAGGGAGAACATACAAACTCCACACAGGCAGTCGAACCCGGGTCCCTGGCACTGTGAGGCAACAGTGCTAACCACTGGACCACCATGCCTCCCCATAAGGATAATGATGTTTTATGTCAACATGATGAATAACCTTGGAGGAGGGAGATGACTGGAAGAAGAAAACCAATTTCAAACCCATCATGTTATTGCTGGTGCACTCCCTTTGGCAGTGTACTTCCCCACATAATGATTACTGCTGGACAGGAAGGGTGTGCTTCCTTTGACAGATGACACATGATGATACGATAACACTTTCCAATCCAGTGAACACTTGATTCCAATGAACTGGGACCCATACAATGCTTAATTTGCAAAGTATTTAAATATGGATTGGAAGCTGGCCGGTTGAATACTGGGGGCTGTTGCAAGAATGTAATGCAATCTTAAACCAGAAAAGCAATGTTCAAACATTCAATAAGGTCATCAGATCACTTCCTGACGAGGTTATAGCTTGGTCCCTGCCAGATGTTTCAGACATAAACAACTGTGCTCTTTCGAAAAGGTTTTAAAACCCACGCTGGTAAATTGGACAATGCCCTTTCACCTCATGGATCTCAGCATGAATGCAGCCCAGGCTGATGGAGATAAAAATTATTTCCATCTGCTGCTGTGGGTAGCCTTCTAAAATCAGTACTGGCAGTCATAAACCAGCTCCTGTGAGACCCAGGAGTCAACCTTAGCTCAATGGGCCTCGCTCAGAGTCAGAAGGTTATGTGTTCAGGTCCTGCTCCAGGAAAGCTGCATACAAATCCAAGCTGATACTCCAGCTGAAATATGCTGTTGCTTGGATGTGATGTTCAATGCTTTGACTGCCCTTTCCAATGGATGTAAAAGATCCAATGGCCCCATTGGAAGAAAAGTCAGGGAATTATTCTTTGTTGTCTGGAACACCTCACAGCCATAATGTGCTGGAAATGAAGTCCCACTATTCCTCAAGTCATCACAAAAGTAAAGATTTTATAAAAGTACACAAAATTCCCAGAAGTATCTTTAAACCCAGGTCGATAGAAAGCATGGAACAGGTTTCTGAATTTTATAAGAATGATTGCTTATTTCAAGAAAATACGTTTCCCGCTTCAATTTCTGGTTATAATGCTGAGCTCCTCTCCTGGCTTACAAGCAAAAACTGAAGCGTGAGAACCCAGTACCAAAACTAGAGCAGTGTTGGTCTGAGGCAATGGAAGGGCTTCTATGGGATTGCTTAGAGTCAGTGACTGGGCCACATGCAAGAGCTCAGCAGCCAACCTAAACGCATATGCCACTACCGTCACAGCCTTCATTAGTGAGTGTGTAAAAGACTGCGTGCTGAAGATGTTAATCCAAACGTTCCCCACCCGAAAACCATGGATGAAGCAGGAGATCCATTCCCTGCTAAAGTCCAGGTCTGAGCAGTACAAGTTGGGCAACCCTGGCCTATACGGGAAATCCAGGTACGACCTTGGTAAGGCCATCAGAGGTGCCAAGAGGCAATACCAAACTAATCTTGAGACCCAGCCAAACCACACAGACACCTGTCGCTTGCGGCGAGGCTTACACAACATGATGGGCTACAAAGCAAAGTTGAATTGAATCGCAGGCAACAGTACCTCCCTACCCGACGAGCTCAATGCATTCTGTGTTCGCTTTGAACAGAAGGTCAATGAAACAATGCCACCTATCCCAACAGCCTCGGATGCACCTCTACCCACGGACATCGCTGCAGATGTTAGGTTGCCTTTCTTGAGAGTGAACCCGTGGAAAGCGAATGGCCTCAATGCAGACCCTGGCCATGCACTCAGATCCTGTACAGACCAGCTGGCTGGAGTTTTCGCAAACATGTTTAATCTCTCCTTACTATGATCTGAAGTCACCACCTGCTTCAAGAAGACCATCATCAATGTGTCTCAATGACTATTGCCCGGTGGCTCTGACCTCCATCATTATGAAGTGCTTCGAAAGGTTAGTCATGGTTCACATCAACTCCACCCTCCCAAATTACATTGATCCTTTCCAATTCACCTACCAACACAACAGGTCCACAGCAGACACCATCTTCCAGATCCTACACTCATCCCTGGAATAGCTGGAGAACAAGGATATCTACGTTAGGCTCCTGCTTATTGACTACAGTTTCGCCATAATTCCAAACAAACTCATCTCTAAACTCCGAGACCTAGGTCTCAGCTTCCTCCTCTGTAACTGGATCCTCAACTTCCTGACCAATAGGCTGCAAACAGTAAGAATAGGCAACAACACCTCCTCCACGATAATCCTCAACACCGGTGTCCTACAAGGCTGCATACGCAGCCCTCTGCTATACTCCTTATACACTCACAATTGTGTGGCCAAATTCTGTCCCAACTCTATTTACAAGTTTGCTGACGACACCACTGTTGTCAGGCAGATCTCAAACAGCAACGAGGCAGAATACAGGAAAGAGATTGTTATCTTTACACCATGCTGCTAAGCACTCAATCTCTGTAGTAACATCAGCAAAATGAAGGAGCTGGTCATTGACTTCAGGAAGTGGAATGGAGGGCACGCAGCCTGTCTACATTAATGATGCTGAGGTGGACATGGTCAACAGCGTCAAGTTCCTAGGAGGGATGATCACCAACAGTTTCTGAAGAAGGGTCTAGGCCCAAAACGTCAGCCTTCCTGCTCTTCTGATGCTGCTTGGCCTGCTGTGTTCATCCAGCTCTACACCTTGCTATCACCAATAGTCTGTCCTGGTCCACACATATCAACACAACGATCAAGAAAGCACAATAATGTCTCTACTTCCGCAGAAAACTAAGGAAATTTGGCATGTCCACAAGGACTTTTGCCAATTTTTTATAGATGTACCATAGAAAGCATTCTATCTGATGCATCACAGCGTGGTTTAGCAATAAGACCGTAAGAAGCTACAGAGAGTTGTGAACACAGCCCAGTCTATCACACAAACCAGCCTTCCATCCGTTGACTCCATCTATACTTCTCGTTGCCTTGGAAAACCAGCCAACATAATCAAAGATCCCTCCCACCCTGGTTATACTCTCTTCTACACTCTGCCATTGGGCAGAAGACAAAGAAGTTTGTATACATGTACAAATAGATTCATGAACAGCTTCCTCCTTACTGTTATTAGACTATAGACAGCATCTCTAAAAGTTTAAATTTAAGATTGATCCCTTCTCTACAGCCATAACATTGTATTCTTCACTCTGTTCTGCTACCCTAATGCACATCATGTGGTATGATCTGCCTGTTCTGCACGTAAAACAAAACTTTTCATTGAACCTAGGTACATGTGACTGTTTAAATCAAATCAAATAGATTCTAGTTACAGCTAAACAATTAGGAACATTCGACATATAACTCTACCAGTTAAGACTCTAACCTCTTTATAAAACTTCCCTACACACACATATAGATAGACACTGACCAGAAACAGATATAAAAGGGTGTGTTGGGCAGAGAGAAAGACTGGGAAGGCCATGCAATGGTCCCTGTTCACAGGGTTCACTGGTCCTTTCGGCTTATTATGACATGCTCCTTGATCCTCCTTCTCCATATACTTCCACTTGCTTGCAGCAGGTACAGGGTGGCTGGTTCACATTTACATCATCTCTGGCTTACTGGTTAAGATCCATAGCTTACACCAATGGCTGAGGAAAAATAAACTGGCTATGTTCAGAAGTGAGATACTTTTTTACTGCCAAGCAAAACACAGCTCTTTTGCTTTCAGAGCTCCAATGGCTTATGCCTGTAATAACTCAGGAAGCCTGACTGGAAAGGAACATCATTTATTGTTGAATACCAAAATACAGCCACCATTTGTGGTATATATACGCTACTGCTAGCCTGGGACAGAGAGTTCTGCAGATCCATCCCTGGGTTTGCTTTATAAAGCTCCAGCTGGGCAGCCCATTGGCTGTTACTAAAGAAATTCATACTGAACAAGTTCTACAAGGAGGTTAATGAATGATGCCCTATGAGCCTTTAGGCGTTATCACACTGCCCATTCACATACCCATCGTGTTTATCTACATACTAGAAACTAATCACATAGCGGCAAGCTATGGTTATCAATAACTGGTCATTAGTCCACAGACCAATCGTTTTTTGTTACCAGCCAAAGCACCATTCGTACACATACCCTGACTCCAGTTCATCCGCAAACTAGGCCTCCACGACCGCTTCAACAAGACGCTGCGTAACAGCACTTACAATTAGTGGCACGTTACTTCTTTCTAAACAGCACAGCACTCCTTCAACAGTCCTTGGCTTTTAAACCAATTTGTTTGCCATTTCCATCCACAATCAAAAGCACAGAGAAATACAAAGATAAAGGGGTCTTTACATGTCCTGCACAACAGTTGTCCCTCAGCCAAAATCAACAAATGCAAACCATCTGGTGATCAGGCTGCTGTTTATGGGAGCTAGTTGTACTTAATTGGTTATCCAGTTTTCTTCATCACAACAGTTCAAATTTCAAACTACTTAACTGGAAGTTAGATCCTACAATTGTGAAAGGCACTATTTAATAAATCTCTGTCTTTTACAGCACAAACCTTTCTGCTAATATGGCACTAATTCTCTAATGTGAAGATCTAGCTCGGAAAGAGAAGATGCATAAAATCATACAGTACAGCAGGGTCATAGAGTAAAACAGCATGGAAACAGGCCCTTCAGCTCAAACTGGTCCATGCTGATCACGGTGCCCATTCAGCTAGTTCCAATTGACCACATTTGGTCTATATCCCTCTAAACACTTCCCATCCATGTACCTATCCAAATGTTTTTAAAATATTGCTATCGTATCTGCCTCAACCACCTTCTCTGCAGCCCATTCCATATACGCACCACTCTCTGTGTGAAGAAGTTGCCCCTCAAGTCCTTCTTAAATCGTCATCCTTAAACCTATGCCCTCTAGTTTTCAATACCCCATTCCTGGGAAAAAGACTACATGCATTCATCCCATCTATGCTCCTCATGATTTTATATACCTCAGTAAGGTCACCCCTCATTCTCCTACGTTCCAAGGAATAAAGTCCAAGGAATAAAGAGCCTCTTGAGCACATTGAGTCTACACTGGAAAACTACTCTAAATCTACACTAGTCCCACTATCCAGCTTTTTATAGCTAAACTGCTCCATTCCAGGCAACATCCTGATGCATCTCTTCTGCACCTTCCCCAATACAATCACATCCTCCCTATAGTGCAATGACCAGAACTACACACAGTACTGCAGCCTAACCAAAATCTCGTACAGTTCCAACACAACCTTCTTGCTCTTATAATCCATGCCACAACTGATCAAGGCTAGTGCCCCGTACACTGAAAGAATGAGTGGGAGGTAGGGAAATGGAGCACAGCCACAGCGCTGTCAGAGATAAGTTAATAAGACTGAGCCGAGACATATAATTGGAGCAGAATGAAAGGAACTTTGCTAAGAATAAGGGATACAAGGATAAGGCATAAGTCATTCAGGACTGAGATGAGGAACTATTTCTTCACTCAGAGTGTTGTAAACCTGTGGAATTCTCTACCAGATTTGTTGGGGCCAGGTCGTTAGATATATATTGTTGGGCCGAAGGACCTGTTTCCACATTGTAGGGATAAGGAAGCTGGACGTAGCACTTGCAGCTAAAGGGATCAAAGGGTATGGAGAGAAAATGGGAGTTGGATACTGAAACTGCACAATCAGCCATAATCATATTGAATGGTGGTACAGGCTCGAAGGGCCGAATGGCCCACTCCTGCACCTACTTTCTAAGTTTCTATGTAACCTAAGGTAGGACTGCTTGGTGCTTTGAATGAGAATTTGATGTAGAATATGTTCTGCCCCTCAGTGTTCAGACTCTGGCTACAATGTTCACAGACAAAACAATCGACTTGGAATTTTTTTATGGCTGCATTTCAATTGATGCACACTTCAATAAAATCTTTTCAGAGATAGTAGGAACTGCAGATGCTGGAGAATCTGAGATAACAAGGTGTAGAGCTGGATGAACGC
>NC_063335.1:106000119-106000864 GCF_021869965.1 Rhincodon typus | reverse complement strand
CTCAATAAAATCTTTGTTACTTGGAAGTAGCCCGGGGGTAAACTTTTCACAATGTTCGCGTCTTGCCATTAAGTATTTCTCTCTTTTCTTCTCCTGTTAACCATGAGGTCTGGAGTGGGAGATGTTTCAAGGTATACTTGTGCAAGGAAACATTCACCAGTGGGAAAGCTCACTTATTCACAGGAACCTTGGAATGGGGCTAATGTTAAAACTTGATGAGCACCATATAAGCCCGCATTACTTTTGTTAAGTGTACTTTTGTGGATCAAGTCGCTTCCAAGAAAAAAATATTTAGTTGCGAAAGCCAGAAAATTTGCATTCATGCCAAAAATCAATTGAATATTATCAGTAACGTTATCTGATATTGGTTGCACCATTCTGCACCAAGTTATCCACAGCTTGGTAACATTACATAATTAATATGTGAAATTATCCAAATGAATTCAAACAAACTTTAGTCCCAAGGAGCATCACTGTCCATATAGAACAGGCATAGTTAGTGTGGTTAAAATTGAATCAGAGATAGTAGGAACTGCAGATGCTGGAGAATCCGAGACAACAAGGTGCAGGGCTAGATGAACACAGCAGGCCAAGCAGCATCATAGGAGCAGAGAGGCTGACGTTTCGGGCCTAGACCCTTCATCAGAAAAGGGGGAGGGGAAGGGGGTTTTGAAATAAATAGGGAGAGAGTGGGAGGGGGATAGAAGAGGGATAGAGGAGAGGATAGGTGGAGAGGAAACAAACA
>NC_063335.1:105980919-105999719 GCF_021869965.1 Rhincodon typus | reverse complement strand
TATGATGCTGCTTGGCCTGCTGTGTTCATCCAGCCCTGCACCTTGTTGTCATAGTTAGTGTGGTACTGATTAGCACTATGTCCAGGAAGATGCCATTCAGCCCACTGTGATTGTCCTTCTCTTTGATAGCCTTGCTAATCACCCACTCCCTTGCCTTTCCCATACAGCTGCAAATGTATCAAACCAAGGAGGGAAGGTGATCTGCTTTTCAGAGAACTCGCAGCATTTAAAATGCAAATTAGGAATATATTTTCCATGTTCCACAGTCCAAATTCCCTTTTAAAAACAAATTGGAAAAGATGCAAAATATTTAACATAGCTTGGGTTCCTTTTCATGCTTTAGAACACAGGTGCCTTTGTCAGGAGGGCTTACTGAGCTCAAATACTGACTGCTTTCCAAAAAGGTTACCATACGGAGTGTCAAATAGTATTACGCCACCATCAGCACAGTGCACTATAAATAAGAAGCTTTCATATTTGACTATGCTACAAGCGTTTTGTAAACTTTTGTTATGTGGGATATGCCTGACTGTTTGACTTCTATCATCAAATCCCTACAGTGTGGAAACAGGCCCTTCAGCCCAACAAGTCCACACTGACCCTCAGAACATCCCACTCAGACCCATCCCCCTTAATCTACACATCCCTGAACGCTACGGGCAATTTACCATGGCCAATCCACCCAGTTTGCACATTTTGGAGTGTGGGAGGAAACCAGAGCACCCGGAGGAAACCCACGCAGACACAGGGAGAATGTACAAACTCCGCACAGACAGTCACCCGAGGGTGGAATCAAACCTAGGTCCCTGGTGCTGTGAGACAGCAGTGCTAACCACTGAGCCACCCCTTTTCTTAATTTCAGCAAATCGGTGCCCATGGTGACAGATTTTTTTCATTATTCATTCAAGGGATGAGGGCATCATCTGCTGGGCCAGCATTTATTGCCCTTCCCTAATTGCTCGAGGGCAGTTAAGAATCAACAAAGTCGCTGTGGGTCTGGAGTCACATGTAGGCCACACCAGGTAAAGATGGCAGTTTCCTTCCCTACAGGACATCAATGAACCAGATGGATGTTTCTGATAATTGATAATGGATTCATGGTCATCATTAGACTCTGAGTTCCAGATTCTTTTAAATGCTCTATCTAATAGCACCTTTATCTAAATATACACAAATAATGCTAAAAATGCACAAAGGATGTGTCAACATTTGAAAAACAAAACTAGATTCAATTCCAGATTTTTATTGAATTCAAATTCCATCACCCACCATGGTGAGAATTGAACTAATATACCGAGAACCTTATCTGGGTCTCTGGATTAACAGTTCAAAGATAATACCACGAGATCATCACATCCCCACAATGTGCATAGGAGCATTTGAGACATATTGTTTACTGCTATTTATGCTTGTTTTGAGTGTAACATCTCCAATGCTTGATAAATGTGCTCCTGAAGATTTTGTCAGATGACCTCTCTCCACAATTGCCCTGTAATTACACCCCTGTCCCTCACCCCTACACCCCAGTCAGAAAATTGTTAAGAGTCTTCACGGCCTTACTGCATCATTCTTAACCATCAGCCTTTATTCTCATCTCTGTCATCATTAATACTGGTAAGCTAAATTAAGCAAACTTTATGTACTCTAAAATAATGAGAAATTATTTTTAATCCCCGCTACATCCAATCTCCAGCATGAACTTTCTTCAGTGTTACTCCCGTTGTTTTCAGCAAATTAATACTTGGTCACAGAAGGCTTCAGGCAGCCCTGAAGTTGAACAAGCCTGTACTTGTGATTGTATTTGTGTGAGGTAAACAAGTCTGCACTTTCCAGACATCACCAGTTAGATGGAAGTGTCCAGTTTATGATTGGTGTGCATAAGACAACAAGAAATAGGAGCACAAATACACTACTCAGTTCTCCCCTAACGTCCTGGTTGATCTTCTACTCAGCTACAACTTCCTACATTATTCCCACATCACTTGATTTCCTCATTTTCGCACTCTTGATCCAACCTGGAGTATTCCATACAATTTTGGAAGGACAGATGTAGTTGTATCAGAGGGCGTTCAGAAGACATTCACTAGATTGATTCCAGAGACGAGGGCTCTATGAGAGAGATTGAACACTTTAAGTCTGTACTGTCTAGAGTTTCGAAGAATGAGAGGAGATCTAGTTGAGGGATATGAGATGCTAAAGGGGATTGACAAAGTAGACATACAAAGGATATTTTCCTCATGTGGGGCAATCTAGAACAATACGTCACAGTTTTAGGATAAGGGATAGCAGATTTAAAACAGAGCCAAGGAAAAATTACTTCTCACGAAGGGTCATGAACCTGTGGAACTCACTAGCCAGAGTGCATTGGATGGCAGGACATTGAGCAACTTAAGGAGGAGATAGGCAGACTTTCAATTAGTAATGGGTTAAAAGGTTATGGAGAGCGGGCAGGAAAGTGAGATGAGATCAGCCAAGATCATAATGAATGGCAGAGCAGGCTCGAGGGGCTGAGTTGCCTTCTCCTGTTACAAGTTCTTGTGTTTTTGTGCGCTGAAGCCATCAGTAAAGCCCTCATTAACATCAGACACTAGGTCAGATTAGGCATGAATCCAACAAGATGGACACCAATCTATCTAAAAATACCCTCATTACGCAGCAAGTGGTTAGAATCTACAAAGAAAAACAGAAATTGCTGGACCTGCTGAGCTTTTCCAGCAATTTCGGTTTTTGTTTCTGATTTACAATATGCACAATTCTTTCAGTTTTTATTTAGAATCTAGAAAGCCCTGGCTGTGACTGTGGTATGGTGGAACCAAATTCAGTTGTGCCTTTCAAAAAATGGATTGGATAAGGGAAAGAGACTGCAGGGCTGTGAGAAGAAGGCAGTGGTGTGAAATTCTCTCAGAGACAGCCAGCATGTACACGATGGGTCAAATAGACTCCTTTTTTGCTGGAAAAATTCTTTGATTCTGAGAATTGCAGGGCTCCCTCCTGCAATACTTCAGTGCATTTGCCAATTCAACCATCAAATAAAAACATTTTTTTACACACAAGGTACCAAGGAAGGATCAACACTGGTTATATTGCTGTACACTTGACACCAACATTCCCTTTAAATCACACAACCACTCAGAGAGTCCACAGACACACTGACTTCCGGTTTTGGAATCACTGCCATGCTTGAACCTTGGAGGTCTGCATACAAACAGGAAAATTTGGAGGGAACATAGCCTCATACCCTGACAGTGAAGCTCTCCCCTGACAGTGAAACATGGCTAAAAAAGTCACATCATCATGCACTTTCATCTAGCAAACCCTTAGCATTCACAGAGGCATGTCTATCCTCAGAATAGTTGTGTTCAAAAACATCCTGTTTTCACAAAGAAACTGAATGCAGCTTGTGTTCCTTTTTACTTTCCATTTACACATTTATTGGGAAATATAAACACTCTTCTAGAATTTCTGCCAGTGAAATGTTTAAATATTGACAGAACGCTATTGCTCACTGGTGCAGAAGAGGATGGGCAAGCACAACATCTGTCCTGGTAATATAATCATATCACATCCTTGTTGTACTGATACACGGGACACGTGAACATGCAAGCATAAATATTCTCTACTCCACATCCAGTTTGAAAATAATTCCTGAAGTTGCATTGCAATAGAGATGCTATGCTGCAGTTTGTGCAGATCTAAAGCTCAAAGAAAAATGATGAGACAATTGAAGTCAATGGAATGGAAAATCAAGCGAGATATACAACATTCAAAGGTTTTCCACGATTGTGGAACTTGCTGCCACAAAGAACAGTTGAACTGGGTAATATGGCGAATTTAAGGGGAATCTAGGTAAGTAAAAAGGAATAGAAGGACATGTTAATTAGATAAAGAGGGAGCCAGGAGACTCAAGTGGAATAAAAATGGTGGCGCAGGCCAAATAGCCTTTTTATACTTTACAAATTCTACACAATTCCATCTAATTCTTGAAAAACCTCAGCAGGT
The DNA here is from genome assembly GCF_021869965.1 of Rhincodon typus. Taxonomy (NCBI): domain Eukaryota; kingdom Metazoa; phylum Chordata; class Chondrichthyes; order Orectolobiformes; family Rhincodontidae; genus Rhincodon; species Rhincodon typus. The sequence continues at coordinate 105,995,720 of NC_063335.1, read as the reverse complement.
CTGGCAGCATTTGTGAAGGAAAATAAATCAGAGTTAACGTTTGGGGTCTGGTGATTCTTAGGGGGGGGTCACCGGACCCAGAGTTAACTCTGATATTTTCTTCACAGATGCTGCCAGACCTGCTCAGTTTTTCCAGCAGCTTCTGTTTTTGTTCCTGATTTACAGCATCCGCAGTTCCTTCAGTTTCCATTGAATTCTTCATATTTTATTGAATTTAGAAAGCAGAATATCCCTGTAGTTTACATAAGCGATTCCACAATCTCATACTGCCAGAGGAGAGACCAGAATCACCATAAATACAGCTCAGAATACAGCTACTAGCTTAGACAGATTTTTGCAGCCCACACTACGTGTGGCTTCCTACTGGGAGTGCAGGATTCAGGCATTGCCAACTGTGGCTGGGCAAAACCCCAGAGATTTCCCACCATCCCCCTCCCACCCCGCCCCCCCCCCCCCCCCCCCCTCCCTCCCCCCTGCCTCCAATTTCCCTGCCCCACACTGCTTCCATTGGTTACCCAGTGTATCCAGCCCCACATCCAATCTTTTGGTAAACAGTGAACATACGTGTGAAAGGATAACGTTTTTATAGCACAACCTTCAATTCTGCACAGAGAGGTGATCACAGCAAATTTCTGGGAATTAGTCTTTCAGTCCTGGGAACCCTCAAAATCAGCCCCACCTGGCTTCAAAACCCCAAGGCTGGAAACACATTACAAATAAATAATTTAAGACATAACCGTTGCAAGCAAAGAAACTTTACTTAACAGACAACTGCTTTCTGCTAATGCAGTGTAAAGAGGTTATACCTCCCCATACGAAGGAGCTTAGCAAAGACCAAGCACCTGTTGAACTCTTCACTACTGTGTTGGATTCAGGATTAGGTGTAAGGTTAGAGCTAGGGTTAGGGTTAAGGAAAGGGCACTAGCACAGCATTCCAACAGTGCTGAAACAAAAGAACCACTCAAATGATTTGCAATATGATGATCCGATTTGCTCTGGGTCATTTTAACACTTTCCCAACAGAAGCAGCACAAGAGATAGCACTTGCCTCTCAATCATGTTTTCTTGCTGCATTCATGTCGCCCTTACATTGGTGTTTAACGTTTCCTAATAAAGGTGAAACTCCCCCCAACCCCTGCATATTCACGGCTTGTCTTTGAGACACTCCAGGGGCAAAGAGCGAGTGTCAGACGTAGCTATAAACAAACTGCAGCTTCAAGGCAGTGACCCCCACCCCTTCTGCGCAACCAAAACCCTCAAGACAGCTTCAGTAAGAATAGAGAAATGGATGATGAATGGTGTGTTAAGTCAGTTCCTTCAGCTCTTGATCACACAGCAAAATAAAGCTTAGGCCTAACCAGTGGCAATTGTGGGACACTGCAGATTTAATTGCAATCTAGTCTAATCAAAGAGAAGGACTGGATTATAAATAATAGACTGAAGGATTAAAAAAGATTCATTCATTAGGAAATCAATTTTAACAGAATAATACCAGGAATGCAATTGTGTGTTTTTATTATTAGTGCTGCCCTCTGCTGGAGAGGAGTTCTAGCAGACTAAGGTGGAAAAAAACAAGAGGTTGATTTTAACCTGGATTTGGGGAATATAACAACATGGGAACAGGAGTAGGCCATTCAGCCCCTTGAGCCTGTTCCGCCATTCAGTGAGATCATGGCTGATCTGTAGCCTAACTCCATATTCCTAGTTATTTTCTGAAATATTTCACCCATTTAAAGCACATTTTAAGTTTCCATTGGTGGCAGAGTCAGTGGAGGTCAAGTGAGCTGTAAAATGAGTGGCTAATCCAGGGCCAAAGACAGAAATCAAGGCCTCTGGTGCTGCTTCTGGCTCAGGCCTTTGCCCCCGGTCTAATCACAATAGGCCACGCTAGAGTTCCAGGACCCTGCCTATGAGACCCCAATGTACACCTCGCTCCCTCATCTTCCATGCCCAGGGCTGAACCACCAACTTTTCATTTCCATCCTGACAGGCACAATTAAAATTGGATCTTAATCACTGAGTCTCACTGTGACCGTACTGTTACTGGAATAAATCAGATGCACAGGTCAGAGGCATTCTGCCTCTGTTGGCGGGGTTACTTTCTCGTGGCATCAGCAAACTCTGAATTTCATTCTCCCATGAGTGATTTCAGGGGACTGGCAACCTTGGTTAGGTCCCAGTTCAAATTAAGTCTTAAATATTTTCCAGTCAACCAGTTCAGTGATATTACTGCACACCTCTGAAGCAGGTGGGACTTAACCATCGAAAATAGGAGCAGGAATCATTCATTCAGCTCTGCGAGCTGACTCCACCATTCAGTATGATCATGGTTGATCATCCATCTCAACACCTTGTTCACGCTCCATCCCCTTTGATCCCTTTAGCCCTAAAAACTATATAGATGTCTTTGAAAACATTCAATATTTTGGCCACAACCACTTTGGCAGAGAATTCCACAGACTCACCACTCTCTGGGTGAAGAAATTTCTCCTCACATCAGGCCTAAACGGCATACCCATATCCTTAGGTCGTGATCCCTAGTTCTGGACTCTCTGGTCATCGGGGACATCCTTCCTGTGTTTACCCTGCCTGCTCCTGTTAGAAAGTTACAGATTTCTGTAAGCTCAACCCTTATTGTTCTAAACTCCAGTGAATATCGTCCTAACCAATCCAATTGCATTCTTACGTCAGTCCTGCATTCTCACGAATCAGGCTGGTAAACCTTTGTTGCACTTCCTCCACAGCCACACTTCCTTGCTTAGATAAGGAGACCAAAATGCACGCACTCCTCTATGTGTGGTCTCCCCAAGGCCCTGTACAACTGCAGCAAGATATCCCTGTTCCTGTACTCTAATCCCCTCACTGTGAAGGCCAACATACCACTTGCTTTCTTCGCCTGCTGCAATTGCATGCTTGTTTTCAGCAACTGGCGTCTCAGGACACCCGAGACTCATCGCACAACCCCTTTCCCACTCTATCACCATTCAGGTAATAATCTGCCTGCCTTTTTTTGCCATTAAATTGGATAGTTTCACATTTATCTGCATGATACTCATCTGCCACGCATTTGCCCAGTCACCAAACTTGCCCTCAATTTGAACCTGGATCTCTGGATCAGAAGTAGGGACACTACCACTGCACCACAAGAGCCCTTAATTGTAGTCTTACCTGATGTGTTTGGATGAAAACTTAAATGATTAGCTGAATTGTGCTGATAAAAAAAGGGACAATTGAAATGCAGTTTTGCTGACAGCTGGAATGCAAAATTACAAAATTTAATCAAATGCTTTCCAATTATGATGTGTAATCCAGCTGACACATTACACAGAATTTAAAGATGGAATTTTGGCTTAAAGGAAGAAAGTTTTAGAAGTAAAATTCAACTTTGATAAGGAGACAAAATAGGCTGCAACAGGTCAACCATCCAGAAAGGCTACTGAAAGTCAGTGAAAAGCAACATGTATAATGCCCAGATACAGGAATAACTTTTCAAAGGAAAATACACAGTACTTTCAGCACAGAGTAGGACATTTGCCTGGTAATTATACCCCAGTCTCTCCTTCTCCCACTTTATTTTTCTCATACCAGCTTATCGATATATTTTATAATCCTTCCTTCCCCATATACTTAACTTTCCCTTAACTACATCTCTGACATTTGCCTCAGTTGTACCAATTTTTACATTCTCATCACTCCCTAGGTAAAGACCTTTCTCCTGAATTCTCTACAGTTATTAATGACTGACTTATATTTGCGACACCTCATTTTGGACTACGCCACAGATGGAAAAATTCTTTCTACGAACCACTTTGTAAATTAAAGAATTCCAACAGGTCAACATTTTTAAAGAAAAAAGAGGCAGCCCTGGATAGCTACAATCTCACAGTCTGGCTGCGACTCTGCTGTGGTACGTATCAGCCTCACAGGACAGCTGCGTTATCGCTGGGTGGAGGTTGGAAGAGAAACCTAATAGAATAAGTCTGTCCGATCAGAAGCTTTCCCTGGCGGTGTAAGTCATAATAATGCTGCTGATGCCATACAAAATCAGAACAATTTTATACAATCAGCCAACCACACAGAATAGATCAAACAATGACATTGGCACACATCAGTGACACTATTTCACACCCTCTGAATTAGAAAAGAAAATGACAATGCTCCTTGAACAAAAGCCTCCAGGCAGGCAATATTTTAGAAAGCTATAATTGGTTGTGTTGCTATCTTACTGGGTACTGTATGGAAATAAATGAAACTGAATATGCTATTAGGTAAATAATGGGCATCTAGCCCAGACTGATGGGATGAAAATTTTCTTTCTCTCTTTCTCTATCTATCTATTAACTGTAAGGCTTACTTGTGAAATGATTGGCAAATTGCAACTCGGTTGCTGGTAGTTCTGAACTTGCAGAGCCAAACAAGCCCGCATTTTCACAAAATGTTCAATCCGACACATAAAAACCCGAAAGATAGTTTATGTAGGAAACTTGGAGATTTGTACTGGATTAAGGCACTCTGTTCAGTTCAAGACAAAGACACCTTAACTCTGCAACTAACTACTTCTATCAAAGTGAAAACGTGCAAAATTATCCTACGCCATGGGATCGAAACCCATCATCTCAATCAGGCGAACATTCACCAGTATCAATTATTTACATGAAAATTACTAGCAATTTTAGAGATTTCCGCCTCCTTCAATATGAAGTTGACTTGTGGTTTTTATGTGATTATTCGAATTCTTGGTGATTTTCACTAATTTCAGGTCTGCTCCAGATATTCTCGAGTTCAATATTGAAAGATTTTCCTGGAAATGGAGCCCATGATTAGGAGTTTGATTTTACTGCCCAATCTTTACTCATATGACACAATGCCATATTAGGAAGGCACTTTCTAGGATTAACTGTCCATCCTAAACATGCACCAATCCTCCAAAATGCACAATGAATGGGATTCTGGTGATGCAAATTCAAGAAGACACCAGAAGCATGAATTCACGTGCTCTATGGCTGCTGCTGGAATTTAAATTCGGAACACAGGACATAAAAACAGAGCAACGGGAGTAGGCCATTCAGCCCCTCAAGCTTGTTCTGCCATTCAATGAGATCATGGCTGATTAAACCTCATACCCCTTCCTGTGGCCCATATCCCCTAATACCTTTGCTTCACAAAAATGTACCTCACTCAGATTTAAAATTAGTAACTGATCTAGCATTCACTGCTGCTTGGAGAAATGAGTTCTAAACCTCTACCACCCTTTGTGTGTAGACATGCTTCCTAACGTCTCTCCTGAATGGTCTGGTCCTAATTCTCAGACTCCCAGTTCTAGAAGGCCCAACTAGTGGAAATAGCTTATCTTTATCTATCCTTTTTTTCCCTTATTAATACCTTAAAGACTTCAATTGATCAGCCCTTAATCTTGCATATTCTAGGGAACCCAGGCCTAATTTGTATAATGTCTCTTTATAACATAATCTCTGATGTCAAGGAATCAATCTTGTAAACCTGCATCGTACCCTCTAAAAGCGAGCTGATTCCATCAAGGGCAAATAGGGATGGGTAACAAATGTGGACCTTTCCAGAGACACCCGCATCACATGAAAGAATACAAGAAAAGATTTGTCCTCGGAGTAATAAATCCCAAAATTTAGCTTGTTTCAGATTGTTTCCCCCAACAAGTTAAACAACAAAGATGCAACATTATTCCAGATAGTGGGCTTACTTGAAGTTTCCTAGTTAACAACTTCTCTGAATCTGACTGGTTTTATCATAAACTTAGGCAGCTATGTGAGCACATCACAGTCACCCATCCCCTCATAACCTACCATCCCTCTTGGAAAACAAATATTGTCCCAATGGCTCCAGTCATTTGCTCTGTCAAGACATCAAAGAACATGGAATTAATGTTTAGGTGAGAGTCACTGTCTCCCAACGTAAAAACTGGTGGAGAGTAAGATTCAGCCATTGGAATTGTTATATGCCTTTAATTTATTATTGGAGATCTTCAAACCCCTTTTGGGAAAAATAGTATTCTGTCATGTGATATTATGCTTACATCTAAAAGCTTGGATTCAAGACAGACTGGTCAAGGAGAAGACAAGATCAAGAACTGTCTTCAGACTTGAGCTTCTTTAGAACTTTGTTGCATTTTAATAGTAACTGCTACCACACATGGTAACCTGAGACACACTAAGCTCTAAACTACTGTTAAACTTCTCATGTAAGTCTCTCTTTCACATTCTCTCAACCTAATCCAATCTCATTTTATTGAACTTTGATCTATATAACTAACTTGACCCATACTGTGCTATTTATGCAGAGTGAGGAGCATCTCTCTGACATCATCCAAGGTTGCCCCAGGGTCTTAAAGTTCTCACTCGAAAGATCCTGCCTCCCAGAGGTGGTCATCCAATCTGAGGGCTTGCAGCAAGCTTTTGACTGGGGTGCCACCAGCACCAGGCTGTCATAACGAGTGAACATCAGGGAATTCTTGCAGGCACAGTGTAAAATTGCCTTGGGGAGACTTTGATGGGCACTGGATGGGCACCTGAAAAGGCAGTACCTCCTTGCCTGGTCGGTGGTCAAGCTGGTCACTGGTGGTGTTAGCCCCTCCCACAAAGCAGTATCTGGAAGAAGCCCTTAGGTGATCACTGTTTGGCCGTTTTAAGGTGCTGAATTGTTCCAAAGGTGAACAGATTCCTGATACCTCCCGTGCCACCAGTCAGTCCGCAGTACAATGGGTAGAAGGCAGGGGCCTGACTTCATGCTGGCCACCTGCAATCCTCTGCTGAAAATTCCAGCCTTTGACATTCACCCCTAAAGTTCTCAATCTTTATCAGAAATAAATTCAATCCCTCTTAAGTCATGTAGTCAGGTATTGCCAAATACTGGCATGATACAGTGTAAAAGTAAGCACCTATGAATACACTGCAGGAGGTTACAGTGTAGACAATAACTGTACCATATTACCTCTTTGCAGGAACAATCCAAAACTAAACCAATTGACTTTCTCTTTTTCCACAGCCTTGCATATTTTTCTGCTTCTAATATTTATCCACGTTTCCCTAAAAAGGAAAATTACTTGCTGTGGCAAATACACCAAGCTGCAACAAAGCTGTTAAATTGATAATTCCTCTTCACTGATTTCTTGAAGTGAAGAATTGCTTTTGTGCCTTTTCATCCTTTCAAAACTTTGCACAATATACCTCAATAAATTCTCAGCTCTCTGCTTTCCGGTGCAAATTGCTCCCGGTATCTCAAATCTTTTTGTTAATCTCTGCTATCAACTTGGTGGGTCTGCATTACATACTGTCTATAGCTACGATGTTCCTTCTATGATACAATTCTCGAATCAGCCCATAAAAACTCTAATAGTTTTCTAATTATTTCTTTATTCTTGTACATCATGTCCTGTCATATAAAAATGTTCCCAGTGATTATTTTATAGCTTTGAATCTACCTCCACTTGCAGTTTGAAGAATTTATACATTTTCAGCCACCGTGTCTCTCTGTTCATCCACTCTGTTTTAGCATCTTCCTATTGAGTGCACAATTCAAATGGCTTGAAAGCATACATTGCAAACTGCTAATTCGTTGATAACAGATCCTTTTACCCACCATTTTACAGATAAGTGCGCTCATTTTTATCCAGCTAAAAACCTGAGGAATCTGCCGCTATTAAGGAGCAGCACAATTTGAACTATAACCATGCACTGGACTGGTTTCTAAACCATCAAACCACATTGCTGCCAAACACTTGCGCAGTAGGACTTAGGTTGCTACAGTAACGGCCTTGTGGTAGTTACTCTGCAAGCCAAAGGCCACAATAAGGAAGAAAATCCACACTTGGATGCCGCACTGCCAAATAAACTTCAGAACCTGCCTATGAAATCGGTAAGAAAACAAACAAATTAATCATGACAGGACAGCTATGGGCTTGGCAATTTTGATTTTTAGTTAATTTTTGCTGTATTATGTGAGCCAGTGGACTGATGGAACTTCCAAATTAGATTACAGCCTCATAATCATTCACTTGCCGTCCATTCTTCCAACAACAAAATGTAAACAATAACCTTTGGTGAGGGAAGAATTTTCACCCCTAATCACTCAATTAGATGTGAAATGCTGAGGCTTCAAACAACACTCACTCAAAATTCAGAATGAGTTCAAGTAGGTTGGAGGCGGCACAGGGGGAAACATGTAGTAGCAGGTGGATGTGTTGAGATAGTCTTTGAACAGTGCCCTCATCCTTGGTTTGGTTCACCAGCTGTGAGCAACACAAATGTCTTTGTATAAAGAGATGTGCCAGCTGCTGGAGAAGGACTCACAGAGCCGTGGATACAGATTAATTAGCTACCTGTTGCATCAGTACAGGCCAGGCCAGCTATCACATTGCTGCACAAAATACAAGAACGTGATCCAGATTCAAAGACTGCGAAAATAACAACGTGCTGCTCCCCCGCAACTAGACGCGCTCGGCAGCATGTCACTACTGACTAATCGACTTACAAGGAAATATAAGTTCAGCAATTAGAGTGAGAGACAGTAATAAACAGTCATGGTTCACTCTCCTCCCACACATGCCCTTAAGTCAGCCACAGTCATTTAAAAATCTCTGTATCTTTTTGTACAGTCAAAAAAGAAATCACTTCTAGGTAGCAATGTGTAGAAACGTTGTCAACAAAAGCCAGAAGATTTCTTATGGTTGTTATTGTGATTGAAATTGCGCATAACACTGATGCATGCTGCCTTTTGTTTCTCAGGGCGTCAATGAAAGTATAACTTGGCATTTCGGCGAGAGATCCTTCCACATGAGTCCGGATTTGGCTTCTTTCAGTGTTATCAGTTCTGATTATAGATTTACAGTATTCTTATTTTCCTTTTGTGCCTATTAAAGTGAGCGAAGATGTTAGTGACTGCAGATTTCTGATACCTACTGTCGGCATCCTGCACTCCCAGTACAAGAGAGACATGACTAAAATGTAGGGCATAGTGCCCGCTCTTTACCTGAAGGAAAGCACCCTCCAATGTCACAGGGGCATTTTCCCACTTTACACACCTAACATCCTGAATGGTATTGAATTTGTGGTGATTAGTGCAAAACCTGCTGGAAATTGACCGGGCAACATCTGTAGAAGGAGAGACAGTATTAATGTTCCTGTTGATGACCTAACAACAGAACTGATGTCAACATTAAGTCCTTTTCTCTTTCCACAGAGGATGCCTGTCCTGCGGTGTCATTCCAGCATCTTCTGCTGTTCTGTCAGATTTCTAGCGACTGCAACATCTTACTTGTGTCAAGTTAGCAGCACAGTTCTGTATTTCGTAACCTGTGATCAGCAGGAACTGGACTGAATTTAACTAGTCTCATTTCTTATAGGGCCATACAGCAACCAGACAAAGTAGTTTTTAATTCTATTGGTACTTGGCTATATCTGATCTCAAGCACCAGAAGTCTAGCTGTGTAAGAGTATTGTTAAATCTACTGCATTTGGCAATTTTGGGCTGGCATTGAGCCGCACAGTTGCTCAGCACTGATCCTGGGATCAAGAAACAGATTCAGATGAATGCTTACCAACCTCATACCAAGACTGGATGGTATTTATACAACAACTAAGTGGTTTCCACAATGTTTAGACAGACGTTAAAATGTTCCCTCCTGTGTTATGCCTATGCATTTGTTACTGCATCTCTATACCTCTAGTAATGTGGACTAATTCAAAAGAAAAGTCAACAGTTGGGAACATATTCTAGCAAATCTAAAATACCATAGCAATTTTCAAAGTTGGTAATTGTTATATTGACTTTCCTCACCATCAAATAACCAGGCATAAGTAAATGTGACTATTTGAGGACAATTAAATCCGACTGCAAATGTGTCAAATTTTTGTGTTTTCTTTTCCAAGGAAATTCTCTAAGTGCTTCTGTACTTTGTCCAATTTATAATAGTCTCAGAATTGCCAGGGAAATACAAACAGTTCAGTAAATTAATCTGTATTGAGGAGCAAATGTAGTGAGACTCAGATAATGAGATGGTGCAGTTGTAGAAATGCCGACTGTTACAAAATTGGTGAGAATAAAGTGCCACAATCATTAATGTGTCTTATATAGTGGAGTCAAAATACATAATGTGATATCACAATATTGTAGAGAATATGTCAGGAGTGTGATGAAATATTCTCCACTTGCCTGGATGACCGAAGCTTAACACCATCCAGAACAATGCAGCCTGCTTAACTGGCAACCCCTCCAGCATCTTCAACATTCATTTCCTCCAGCTCTGACACACAGTGTACAATCTACAAGATGCACTACAGAAATTCATCAAGGCTCCTGAGGCAGCACCTTCGAAAACCACAAAACTTACCATCTAGAAGGTCAACTGCAGATCAACGAGGCCACCATCATGTTCCCCTCCATGCCACTCATCATTCTGACTTGCAAATAAATCAGTTTTCCTTCAATATCACTGGATCATTTTTTTTTACTTCTCTCGTGGAACATGGACATTGCTAACTGGAACAGCATTTATTGTCCCATCACTAGTTACCTTTGTGAAGGTGGATGTGAGCTGCCTGCTTAAACCACTGCAGGGACTTCACCTGATGAAGCAACAGCGCTACAAAAGCTTATGATTTCAAATAAACCTGTTGGATTATAACCTGGTGTTGTGTGACTTTTGACTTTGTCCAACCCAGTTAAACACTGGGATCTCCACATCGTGGTTCCATGTAATGTAGGGTAGACTCTCAATGTCACTAGGAAGGGAATTTCCAGAATTTTGACCCAGCGACACTGGAATTCCTTCCTAATGGCACTGTACAATATGGAGTGCAAGTGCACCATAGTTCAAGTAGGCAGATCACCAATCACTTAAGGGCAATTCGAGATGGAGAAAAAGGTGTTGGTCTTTCCAGCAGTGTTCTCATTGCAATAATTTTTTTTTTTAATTTCGACAGTACTTTCCTAATTGCTCAAGATATATTTCCAGTGTGGCTATGAGACCCGACCAGGAAAGATCCAGCACTAGCTTTTTCTGATTTTGTTTGGGTGGTCTTCAAAAATGGCTGGCAGAGCCCTACTCTCGGACTCCGTCTATCCCCATTACTGATCACTTTGATCAACGAAGGATAAATTAGGAGTGTACATCCAGTTGTCACAATCTTGCCATCTTCATTGACAAAAATTGGTTTTTCAAACCTTCTGCAATTTTCACAGAATTGCAGTAACATATGAAGGCAAAGCATTCCACACTAGCCCTGAAGGGTAGACTTAGTTTGGAGTCACAACTTTGGCATCAAACTTCACATGCCATAATGGAATTCTGTATCATCAGTTAAATTCTTCCTAATTAATGAAAGGGTATTGTCCTGAAAAATGGTCGTTAAATGGAATGGTGTTATAAATGTAGCAAGTTTTCAGAATCATCTAAAGTACAATATGAACTAAGTAAAGCATTAATTTGCATTGTAAATGTTTAAATTCAGACTTGACTCTGTCATTTACACCCCCCCCCCCACTTACATCCTGATTTTCTAGAACCTCAGCTCAACTATCTAGCTGTTTTAAAGCTTCTAAAGATAATTGATCTCTTTGAATTTCACCTCAGCTATCGGTTTGGTAAATTCAACACTAACAAATGGCTAAAATTTTGATGAGTGGCATTTTTGACACAACTGTCCAGGTGACTGTAAGCTTGATCACATTGACAGATTTATGAGCTGTCAAAAGGCTTATGATTTTAAAGTGGATTTTGAAATACTGGTTGTTTTCTTTGCAGACTTATGGGTTTCTGAGTGACGTTTCAATATAATTATAGAGCAACTGAGTTAGTTATATGGTGAGCACTGGGTGGGAGGATACAGGAATGTGCATGATAATGAAGAAGGTATTAGGGTGAAGGGTAAGGCAAGGAGTGAGGGGATATAGAGGCAGAGGGTGCTAGTGTGAGCAGGGATGGTGGTGGTGTTCAGGAGTAATGAGTCTGAGAGTTAGGAGGCTTTTCACTCGTACATCGAGCTGAGCCAATATCGCAGCAAACTGAGGCAAACCTTCTGCTGCCTGGGCTATTGCAGGAGGTGACAGGGTCCATGACTCCAGTGTCTCCTCTCCACCCTCTCCTCACCATAGTGAGTACTGTCATTCACAAGGCAGGATCATGGCTTCAGGAAATCCCCCAAATTGTGATTCCTCACCTCTTGGCAGGGAAATGGAACCACCTTCTGAACTTACTCTTCATGATTGGATCGTAAACATTAGCTGCTGGTGGCCTGCCAGCAGCCATTATGTCAACCCAGAATAAAGAGGGGCCATTTGGACAAGATGTCAAAGAAGATGGGATTAACAACAGCCCCAAAGTAACTCAGCACCTTTAGAAGATGCAAGTGAATTAATGAAACAGAATTAAAAACAAGGCACTATTTCCTGACATCATGCAGTTTTCAACCTTTCCCATCAGAAGTGTGTATTGGAAATTTAAGGCTTTTATGATCTTCAAATCACTTAAATTAATGCTCAGAAGATTGGACAAAGTAAACACTCCCGATTTGGAAAATTAGTTTAGAAAATTAAACCATTCTGAGGAAGGGTCACCAGACCCGAAACGTTAACTCTGTTTTCTCCTTCACAGATGCTGCCAGATCTGCTGAGCTTTTCCAGCAACTTTATTTTTGTTCCTGATTTACAGCATCCGCAGTTCTTTTGGTTTTTAAACCTTAATCCAAGCTGGTTTTACCAAGACCAGAGATTAGTACCTGCACCTCCATGCCCCAAGAATTGAAAACATTTTTAACTGTCCGATTTCCTTGGGCTGGATTGCAAGTAGATTATATGCCATGTTCAATGCTCTTCTAAAACAGTAGTCATAGTACCAAGATCTGTATTTTAAACGGTCCTACCATCCGGCTCAGGCAGATCCCTTCCTGTGAGTAACTGAGGAATGTTGTGGTGGCGATTGGCAATAATGGTAGGACATGTCCAGTCTCTTCTCAGGCACAAACTGCTGAACCAGTGGCCTCAAAATCTATCCTATTGTATTGCTCACCCATCTCTAGTTCACCCCCCTCCTCCAGACTGGAGATCAGCTGGGAGACTAACATTGTAGCAGAATGCGCACATTCTGTGGGCACTTATTTTTCACCCCCAGCCTTTCGACCTGATTGAAATGAAGCTGCTCCCTCTAAACTGACCTCTCATGGAATAACCAACAGCAAACTGATACCCTCCACTGGTTGCAGACACATTGTCCTCTCAACACAAACAAGTACCTCACTAACAACGTATTTATCGTTTACTTGGGAAGAGCAGCGAGATAGAAAGTTTCCTCCAACTTCTTGAAAGAAGAAGGCAGTACAAAATGCTAACTATGATTTCTTTCGACCTTCTTGATCCAGTTTCGCCTCCCTCAGCCTTCTTCCCCATCAATAGTAGGAATTGTTGCCCCTAGAACTTTTTAAAGTGGCTGGCCATCTTTGGCATCTCACCCAAGTAGCTATTTCTTTAGGGAGCTTAGGCTGTGTGCATTGGCAAGATATTCCTCCAGCTGAAGCATGACAGATAAGCCTGATTCTAATATCTATTCCTGAGCATTGTTTGGAAAGGAAAACTGAATACAGATCAGGAGCAGAGACCTGTTTTGATAATTCTCCCTTGTCTGTTGCCCGACATTGCTGGTGCCAATTTTGAGGTCCCAGCTCAGTTCAGTTAGCCTAGCACAGAAATAAAATTATAATCTGAACTTCCTCTGGTTTATATGGTTGCACACCACACAGGACAATGTGTTTACCAACTGAGTCATAGGAATTCGAGTTTCCAACCCAAACTCTGCAAAATACACTTTGCAAGATAATTACTGGCAGATGTGACTAGTGACACATGGCATGGTTTCACTGGTCACAATGCTTTACAGCCCTGGAACAATATTGTGCAAGGCACTCTGCAAAATGCCTTAAACAATTTTGAAAAATAATAACTCCCTCCAAAAGCCAAATCGTTTTTGAACAGATTATCCGATCAGGATTGACTCCATTACAACTATCAAATAAGCAACATTGTGCTTCAGACACAGTAGTTGTTTTAATTCCACTAACCTCGTAGAATATTTCATAATTTATCAGATGTTAAATTGGAAGAAGGGGAAGATGATTTAAAAGGATTGAAAGAGTCTTTTGGCCCTCAAAGGGTTTGAACTGCCTGGGGAATAGAAGCGTCCAGTGTTGTGCCAAAAAAACAGGAAAGCAGTCAGCTGCTGACTCAAACTTTATACACTGTTAAACAATGCAAGGCCCTTACCAACACTGATTGACATTGTATCATGAAAGGAAGTCAGACTAGTGACAAAATGAAAGACGCATAAAGGAAATAGCTGATCCCAGGGCAGTGGTGTATTTTAGGATACTGTCTGCCTGCCACAGGGTTTATTATGGTGGGAGAAGTGGGTGGGGTGGCTGAGTGTGAACTGACACTATAAGCTGGCATGTTGGTCAACTTGTGACTTCTCCATGGGAGCTCCGTTTGAAATAACACTTGACCATCTCAGGTTTGTTGTTTAATTCAAAATCAATGCACAGAATCCAGTCCTAGCTTGTGAGATGCTGGTAGAAAGTGGCAAACAGACAATAGAATACTTTCCGGTCTATTGAGCACCTTTCTTGCAGCCTGTGTGATACAAAAGGCATATGTAGACACTGAACATTCACATACAGTGAAAGCCATGACTCCTGTATACAAAGATAGTAGGAACTGCAGATGCTGGAGAATCTGAGATAACAAGGTGTAGAGCTGGATGAACACAGCAGGTCAAGCAGCAT
>NC_063335.1:105908818-105975919 GCF_021869965.1 Rhincodon typus | reverse complement strand
CAGGGGGAGAGAGCTGGGGAGTGGGGATCTGGGGGAGAGAGCTGGGGTGTGGGGATCTGGGGGAGAGAGCTGGGAAGTGGGGATCTGGGGGAGAGAGCTGGGGAGTAGGGATCAGGGGGACAGAGCTGGGGTGTGGGGATGGGGGGAGAGACCTAGGGAGAGGGTATCAGGGGGAGAGAGCTGGGGAGTGGGGATCTGGGGGAGAGAGCTGGGGAGTGGGGATCAGGGGGAGAGAGCTGGGGTGTGGGGACCAGGGGGAGACAGCTGGGGAGTAGGGATCTGGGGGAGAGAGCTGGGGTGTGGGGACCAGGGGGAGAGAGCTGGGCAAGGACAGAGCTGTCAGAAGCTGAAACTTTGCGGTTTGAGAAGGTGCTGAACGCGATGCCCCCACCGAGGCTGCAAACTTCAGCCCGCTGCTGCTTCTGGCCAGGGACTGTGTGATTAGGAAGGCACCGGTTCACAAAATACTCCGTGCAGAGACCGGGAACTGGGCTGGGCCGAGCCGCACTTGTGCCTGCTCTCCTAGAACTACAAGCAGGGTCAGTGTAACACGGCCAGCCGGTCCAATACACGGGAAGCTGCCGGAATCAGGGCACAGCAGGAGCCCAGGAGCTGCGGCAGTGCAAGGACAGAGAGCGGGGGGTGGTTTCAATGCTTTAAGTTTTCCGAAAGATGGAGGTGAACGCTGTGTGTCCAACCTCGCGTTCCAGTCTAAAGTTTCAAAAACTGGAGAGGGCTAGAGGGGATAGAGGGAGAGTGGGGAGGAGGGGGATAGAGGGAGAGTGGGGAGGAAGGGGACAGAGGGGAGGAGGGGGATAGAGAGATAGAGAGGATGAGGGGGATGGAGGGAAGAGAGTTGCGGATCAAGAATTGAGGATGTTTAACAGGAAGATTCAGGACTGAGGATCCCAGAGATAGGGAGGGGTGTCCCAAAGAAAGGGAGGGGGTCGCAGAGATAGGGAGGGGAGCCCAAGGATAGGGAGGGCGTCCCAGAGATACGGAGAGGATGTCAAGGATGGGGAGGGGGTCCCAGAGATAGGGAGGGGAACTCTAGGATGGGGAAGGGGTCCATGGATAGTGACAGGGCCCCAGGCTTGAGCAGGGGAGTGTCAGGATCAGTAGGGTTGGGAAGTGGGGGAGTGTCAGGAGGTGGGTAAGGGGAGCTGAGGGGGAATCCAGGAAGCGATCCCAGTGGGTAGTGCTCTCTGGGCAGGGTCCCAGACAGAGATAGAGACAGAAAGAGAAGCTCCCAGAGCTGTCAGTATGATAAAGTGTGGGGTCCCGGAGACTGGGGAGGAGGGGGGCGGCAGGACAGGGACATGGAGAGTTTGGGTTGTAAAGGGGTTGGCGGTTGAAAGGCGAGCTGTTTGCAGGAAATCACTTTGCTCCACGCACTGATCTGGCTCTTACCTGCAAATGTCTGTCCTCTGACTCCCAGGGAAAGATGCAGCCCCAACAGAATGTAACTTAGAAGCGGCTTCATGCCGGAGCCTGGATTGGAAAGCAGCTCCAGAGAGAGAGAGCAGGAATCTCCCGGCGCTTTCTGCCAGCTCCGCTCCTTTCCCCCAAGTTCAGCTCCTCACAGGCTCAGCTTTATTTTCCACTACTTCTGGTGACTTGGCTCTGACAGTCTGGCCAGCAAAGAGCTGACGTCGGGGGGAAAGCGCGTGCACGCCGCCCGGCAGGCGCGTCCGCGCTCTCATTCCACCCCCCTCCAACCGATCTCGGAGGCGCGCGTGGCCATGACTCTCGGGAACGCGCCACCCTCTCAACTCCGGAACCAGCTTTTACGAAAACCAACTGGGATCATCGTTAAGTGACAGCGACCGGGGCAGAAGATCAGAGAGAGGGCAGGGAGAGGGAGGGAGGGAGAGGGAGAAGAATAGAGAAGAAACGGGAGAGAAATGAGAGAGAGGAGAAAGAGAGATGAAAAGTGGAGAGACAAGGAGGGAAGGAGAAGAGTTAGAGGAGAAAGAGATGGAAAAGTTATAAACGGAGGGGAAAGAACGGGAAGAAGAGAGAGAGAGAGGTGGAGACAGGAGAAGCAAGAGGGAGAGAGGAGAAAGACGAGGAAGATGAGAGTGGAGGTAAAAGAGAAAGAGTGTGGGAGAAGAGATAGAGGGAACAGAGAGAAGGAATGTGGAGAGAAGCAAAAAGGGAGAAAGGAGGTGCAGGTAAGTGAGATTGAAGAGAAGAAGGAAAGAGAAAATAGAGTGGAGAGAAAGAGGAGAAAGATAGAGAGGGGAAAGGGAAGGAGAGAGGAGTAAGGGGAGAAAAGGGGGACATAGAAGTGAGAGGATGAGGGACAGAGCGGAAAGACAGGGGCTTACCCTGAGTGATAACAGCTGTATAATTTAAGTTGAGAAGGTTCCGTTGCTTTTGATAGAAGTTTCTTGCTTATTTTGGCTTTACTTTTACTTTAATTGGACCATGCATTTCTCTGCTATATTGGTGATTTCCTTAAAAGGGGAAATTTCCTGTTGTTTGGCTTGTTTTGGGGCAATCAAAATGACCCAACCCAAACAAGTAGTCAATTTCCACAGAGTGCTGGTTCACTGACACAAGACGAAAATTACACACTTTAAACCAAATTATAAGGTAGACCTTTGAGCAACAGATGTCAGTGTGCACAAGCGTTACATAGTTATTTGTGCCACTGTGGTGAAGATTAGCAACGTTTAAAACTACTCTTGGGCAACAGATATGACCCTCAAATACTAATGTACAAAGAACTACTTTGAATGGACTGTTCAGAGTTTTTATTTTCATTCAACTACTTTTGTTTTTGTCTCTACCTTTATTGAGCCTTAACTTGTGTAAATGCCAATGACTGGCACTCCTGCAGCTGGTACAATTTGGTGTGAGGGCTTTGGTTCAATTTGACTGGGCTAGCCTGAAGCAAGAAGTGCATTATATCCAGGTCAGAGGAGAGAATTGAATTGTTGGCAGGTTGACTTCTTATCAGAATAAAGCCTATTTCATGGCTATGATTCTCAACCTTTTACTCAGTTCAAAGTTTATCTGAAAGCATTTTCAACCGACAACATCTTTTTTTGTATCGCCCAGTTTGTTCCTGATCGCCATAAAGAAAGTAATTGCCATGTGCAATTAGTAATAATTCCTTTCAAAAAAGGACCACAGAGATGTACAGAATTGCCATGATTCTCTCCAACAAGGGAACGGTGTTAGTTGGTGAGGTGTGGTTCAGCAGGGAACCCTGAAAATATTCTCCCATCTAACTGAAAATGCTTCAACTCCATCATCAACTAGGGTTGCCAACTCCCTAGGATTTCCCTGGAGCCTGCAGTAATTAATTAATCTCAGAGACACCAGACACATCAATTCTAGAGAAAACATATTGGAGCATTAATGATAAAGTCTTTTTTGTAAATTTAATTCGAAAGTTTTCATTTAATAGTTATGAAAATTGTTAACATGTCCCGCTGCCGCCTTGTTTAATAATGTTCTAGTATGATGAGTTCTTTGAATCTTCATACAAGCTCAGGCCAAAATTCTTAGTAACTGCCAAACTGTGCTTATTACCACACTGTACATATTGTGGAGGTACTGGTGTTGGACGGGAGTCGACAAAGTCAGAAGTCATGTGACGTCAGGTTATGGGCAACAGTCATCACCTGACAAAGGAGCAGTGTTCTGGAAGCTTGTGATTTCAAATAAACCTGTTGGACTATAACCTGGTGTCGTGTGCTGCAGAGCAACATACTCCATACTGTACAGGGTACAACTTCTTAGTAGAACACTAAGCCATGGGATTAGAATGGTTTGCGGATGTTTTTAGCTGGGACAGAGTTGATGGGCCGAAGGGCCTATTCTGTGCTGTGAATCTATGGCTCTGTGACATGTCTATTGATGTCACAATAATATCACATATAAATATAGAAAATAGGAGCAGGAGTAGGCCATTCAGCCCTTCAAATGTGCTAATACAACTCAACTAAGTGGCTTATCTGGATGTTTATTAAATTATATCTCTACAGAAATATTTGAGATGAGGTGTCGGGTGCAGAAAGTCTGTTTGGCAGATGGTCAAGTAACACCTAATCTGGTATTGAACAGTGTGCTCCATTTCAAATTTGTGTCTGTAGAATTTTGGTGACCACTGGCAGGATCTTCTGAAATGGGGGCAAGATAATCACACAATGAATCTGATCAGGATGGGCAATGCTCCCAAGCAGCCAATTCACTCCTGTCTTCTCTCAGATAAATTCAATATGGATAAAGGGTGAATTTCAATTCAATTTAATTGATGAGAAACATTTATATTGAACTATTTTACTGCATATTATGTCTGGGATTGCCAAGAACACCGACAACATTTATATTTTGACCATAAGTAGACATTTCACAAATCTACAGCTAGGAACTGAATGCTGAGGCAGAAAAGGAGAATGGAATGAAAAAGGAACAAGTTCTGAATAACTTTTTAAGGTATAGAGAGAGGTGGCACTGGTTGACTGGATTTAAAGAGACAGCTTGTATATAAAGTGGCTAAAATATAATAAAGCACACCAAGTGATTTACAGGAGCATTATGAAGTGAAGTTTGACACCGAGCCATGATACAATAAAACTAGGGCTAATGGCTAAACACTTGTTCAAAGAGTAGGTTTTAAGAGCAGCTTAAAGGAATAAGAAGAGATGGTGAGTTTCAGTGAGTTTATTCCACAGCTTACAAATTTGGCTTTGGGAGAAAGAGAAGTGGAGAGATGTAAGAAATGTACTGCAGAGTTCAGAAGCTAGAGAAACAAGAAGTACAACTATCAAACATTAAAATTGGGATGCATAAGAGGCCGGAACTAAAGGGGCACAAATATCTCGGGATGTTGTGAGGCTGGAGGACATGACAGAGATAGAGAGGGGTGATGGATATGGAGGCAGTTGGAAGCAAGGATGAGAGTTTTAAATGGAGCCATTGCTCAAACAGGAGCAATGTAGGTCAGAGAGCACAAGAGTGGTGAGTGATTGGGACTTCGTAAATGTTCAGGCATGGAAAATAGAGTTTGGATAATCTCAAGTTTATTGAGAGTAAGCTGTGGGAGTCCAGCTGGAACTACATTAGAATAGTGAAGTCTAATTGTATAAAAGGCATGGACAAGGCTCGTGAGCTAAAGAAGGGTCAGTGTTTCCCAAATGAAACTGAAAGGCACACATTTTCACTGAGTCTAATCCTAAAACAATGCCCTTGTCTCTGTTGATCCTAATCCTGAAATGTAAGTACAGTTTTACCCTGGCCCTAAACAAAAACAGTGTTTATAATTATCTGAATCCTCAAATAAAGTAGTGTCTATTTTTGCTGTAATCCTAAAACGAGACTTGTGTTTTTTTGCTAACCCTGGGCTTGTGTTGTGCTAAAATTAATACATAAGTATATCCATTGGAGGCAGCAATAAGGTCATGGACTTCTCTTAAATGGAGCTTAGTAAAGCAAATCTGCTTTGTTTCAGGGAGAGAAGATTCACAAAAAAACATTAAAATGGGTCTTGAGAAAAAGGCAGTAGCCATGTCAATCACCTGTGTGTAATGTATTTCTCAATGCCCTGGACATAGCATGTTTTAAGCCGTTTTCACATTATACTTGGAATCATACAGTCTAAATGGAGACCAATCACACTGATGCCACCTCTTTGGAATAACAACTCAGTGTGTCCCATTCTCTTTTTCTCTCTTGCCAATAGTTTTTCAAGCATATGTCCAATTTCTACTTGAAAGTTACTAAATAAATCTCTTTCCATATGGTAACAAATCACTAGATTAAAAAATAATGCCCTAATTTCCCCTCTGGCTCTTTTGGCAGCCAACAATGGATGAAAGATTAAACCGTGGTCCTCTTAGTTGAGGGTAAAAGTCGCATTGC
The DNA here is from genome assembly GCF_021869965.1 of Rhincodon typus. Classification (NCBI taxonomy): domain Eukaryota; kingdom Metazoa; phylum Chordata; class Chondrichthyes; order Orectolobiformes; family Rhincodontidae; genus Rhincodon; species Rhincodon typus. Next base: position 105,970,045 of record NC_063335.1, on the reverse strand, counting down.
TGCACCTGAATGATGAGCAGGGGTGTTCTCTCATGTCTTGGGCTGTATTTACCCCTCAACCAATGACTGGCCATTATCACATTGATGGCCATGGGAGCTTGCTGTGTGCAGATTGGCTGCCACATTTCCTATTCCACAGCAGCAATTACACTTCAAAAGCATTTCTTTGTCTGTAAAGCACATTGGGATGTCCTTGTGTAAGAAGATATACAGGGTGGGATGCTTTTTGGAGAGTTGGTGTGGACTTCATGGGCTGAATAGCCTGCTTCCACACTGTAGCGATGCTGTGAATGCATATTCTTTCTTTGATGTTATAGAAGAAGAATACATTACTCCCAAATATACTTTTGAATAATGCTGTTCAGCGATGTTATCACACACCTCTGGAGCAGGTAGGGATTTGAACTGAGGTCTCCTGGCTTACAGGTAGGGATGCTATTACTGCACTACAAGAGCCACCTAATTTTATTGAATTGCAGAACTTACTATCATCTGCCATAGTTGGATTTGAACTCCCATCCTAGAATATTAGCTTGATATATGGGATTATCAGTCCAGTGGAGTACCACTACACCTTCCCCTTAACTTCACCTCAAAAAATTCTGGAAACAGATTTCACTGGAACTTTCAATGGACAATTGGACATGTATTTGAAGTGGACTAATTTAGAGTTTTGTGAGGAAGAAGTTGAGACAAAATTGAACAGCTTTTGAAAGATCCAGGACAGGCACAATGGGTCGAATGGCTTCCTTTAGTGCTTCAAAATGACATGATACTACAGGGTACCAGCCCATCAGCTATTGGAAACCTGCTGTCTGAACGGTGACTAAAGATCAAAAGAAGAGCAGGTGGTAATAGCTCAGTTAATAGTATATCAGTGTTCTACAATGCTCAGCGTAAGTGAACCAAATGTGGCCAGCAAACAAACTTGCTGAATGCATAAAGATACTTTTTATCTCCCAGTCTAAACCATTGCATCTACTCTGTTCCAACATATAATCTCAAAACTGGAGAATTGACAGTGCAGCTCAGTCTCACTGAAGATGTTGCATACTTCAACTGTACAGATTGGGAGCCTCAGAATTGGTTTTTGCTCTGCCCACAGTTTAATAATACAGATATTTTTACTTCTCGGAACTGGTTCTGAGAAAGACCAGAAGATTTATTGTGTCTTCTTGTAGCTCTGCTTCCTTAACCTCATTGTAGTTCTCCAGGCAAAGCCCGGCAATAGTGTTTCCAACTGGTGGATAGGAAAGAATCCAGCTCTTCACTTTTGAGTGGAGATTTAGGGGCACCTCATGAAAGCTATAACTAATGTGGCTCTAAGCAACATCAGGTTTGCAATGTTCCCCTACTTTGCAATATCTTCAGATGTGGAACTATTAGCACAGGGGACTGACCAGACTTAAAAATAGCTTCAGTTGGGGCTCTGTAATTGGCCTCAGTGCTCCTGAATTATGTAGAAGCAAATCATCCAGGTTTCTTGCTCTTGACTACTCTGAGTTTTTCTTTACTTAGAGCGCACATGTATAGGTTCATATCTGAAGAATGACAAGTTGGTTCAGACTCTAGTGCAATGATCGTGGCTTGGAAAAGGATGTGTTGCCAGAGTTAACTCAGCCTTAAGAAGACAAAAAGTAGCAAATTGTAATGGAGGGCAGGAGAACTTAAGGTATTTAATTAACCAATAATAGCATATAAAAGCAAAGTCATCTCAACTGGACCAGTTCGTGCTTAAGAATGAACATAATTTCCCAATGAAAAGTTAAACTGGAGTTGAACCTTGAAAATACAAGAAGAAAATACAGAACCAAATTTTATGATGGGTGAATTCTAAGAAAGGGAAACAAATATACTTTGTGTTACATTTGACTCATTAACTTCTTTAAAACAAACACTTCTTTATCCATAAAATAAAACAAAGAACTGCGGATGCTGAAGGTCTGAAACAAAACAGAATGTGCTGGAGAAACTCAGCAGGTCTGTCAGCATCAGCGGAGAGAGAGAAACAGAGTTAACTTTCAAGTCCAGTGACCCTTCTTCAGTACTGGATGTTATTAAATCCATTTTGGCCGAAACAAACTGTTGGGGGGTAAACAAATGTAATTAACAGAAATTGTGGTCTCGTAGATTTCAGGAAATCACATTGTTTCCTGCCATGCAGACGCCCAGCTTTTAAACAAATGCCTTTGCAGTGAGACAGATCTAATATATATATATATTTCTTACTGAATATGTTTCATATTGAATTGATTTTGTTGTTAAACTAAACTTTGGTTAGGATAAGTTAAAAGCCTCATTACCTCCTCAACTTTTGTAACTTTATGAATGTATTTTTCGGCCTTCTAACCCTGGCAAAATCTCACCCATTGTCACAATTTGAGCTTGTCAACTTTGAGAAGGGTATTTTCCATTTTGAGAGAATTTTCTCCTATTTCATCTGAATAGATAAACAACTTCCTGACTGCAATGGCCTTTTAAGCTGTGCTCGAGATAGTTTAAAAATCATTGCTTAAGTGAATGTTATGAAGCCAACTGTCTGTGTAGAGCCTTTTCAATCCCAATGCAGTGACGATCATCAAAGGCAGGTTTTTTTTTTGACAAGAAATCAAATTTTTTGAAGCTAGATAGGGTCTCCGATCCAAGTTTTGATTGTTTACTGTGTTTCTTTGACGAACTCAGAAAGGAATGTTTTATACTTGGCACGGGCCGGCTTTCCTCAATAGATATTTTGATGCAAGACAAATGAAGTATAGCTCAACCTAAATAGTTTGGCCAGCTGAATTACAACAAAGTAGACACCAAGTAACTCCTAACTGCTCTCTGAAACAGCCTAACATGTCACTCCATTCAAGGGTAATTTAGGATGGGCAACAAATGTGGATCTTACCAGCGATGACCACAACCCATGAAAAAATGAAAATCAATCTCAGTACCAGAGCTTTTCTGAATGCTTGGATTGTTTATCCTGAGTCAATTTTTTCTGGACTATTGGCTGAAGCCATTGCACAACCATCGACTCTTTAATAAGAATCAATGTAACACAAAGTTTAAACCCTTCTGGTAGTATCAGAGCAGAGCAAATGCAAAATGAAAAGCCACCAACCCTGACGATTCTTTCTGGTTCGTACCTTTAAACTGTGACCTTACAGTCATAGAGTCAAAGAGTTGTACAGCCTGGAAATAGACTCTTCAGTCTAACTCGTCCATGCTGACCGGATATCCTAAATTCGTCTGGTCCTATTTGCCAGAATTTGGCCTATGTCCCTCTAAACCCTTCCTATTCATATACCCATCCAGATGCTTTTTAAATATTGTGATTGTACCAGCCTCCACCACTTCCTGTTGCAGCTTATTCCATACACACACCAGCCTTTACATGAAAAAGTTGCCCCTTAGGTCCCTTTTAAATCTTACCCCTCTCACTTTGAACCTACACCCTCTAGTTTTGGACTCCCCTCCCCTGGATAAAAGACCTTGGCTATTCACCCTATCCATGTTCCTCATGATTTTATAAACCACTATAAGGTCACCCCTCAACCTCCCACGCTCCAGGGAAAATAGCCCCAGTCTAGTCAGCCTCTCCGTACAGCTTCTGTAAATGTATGTGCTTCTGTGAATCAATTTCTGTCTGTGTTGGTCTCTTTAAATCTTCGTGTTTGATTGATAATAATTTGATACCTGACTGAGGAAAGGAGTATTAGAGGACATGGGTCTCAAACCACAGACTAATGTTTTGGTTTACTGAAAGTAAAGTTTGTCACCTGTGCTCCAAAATGCTTTAGAGATTTGGACAGCCTGTAGCAGGCACCCCAAAGCCCTGGAGAAGTACTGCCAATGGTGCCTTTGCAAGGTTGTCTAAATCTAGTGGCAGGAAAGGCAAGCCAACAGTAGCTTCCTCTCATCAAGCAACATGCCCAACATCTACGCTCTGATCACTCAAAACCAGCTCCATTGGCCAGGATGGTTTTCATATGCCTGACACCAGACTCCCAAAGCAGCAGTTCTGAACATGGTGGGTACCACACACACACACACACTGACAGACTCACAGAGACACACAATCTCTCACACACACGTATACACACACTGACTGACGCACTCACACAGAAACAGACACACACTCACACACCCACATACACCCACAGACACACACGCATTCTCTCAGACACACACACAGACACACTTACACAGACACACACACACGCACACAGGCAGACACACACAGACACACACACACACATACACACATGCCTCCAAATGGGTGTGTGAGAGAGATCTATAGGTATGTGTGTGTGAGAGAAAGGTCAATGGAGGTGTGTGGGTATGAGTGAGAGAGAGAGAGATCTATATGTGTATGTGTGTGTGGCAGAGTATGCAGCCAGACCATCTCCGAAACCAAGGAACCAGATTGGAAGCAAGTCTTCATTGATCCTGAGGGACTGCCTATGAAGTTGACCCAGCATCATGTAATGTCTGCTAAGTTGCAGATCAAATCATGGGCACTCTTCTACTTGCATCAACATGTTTAGCTGTTATAAAGTCATAGAGTAATACAGCATGGAAACAGGCCCTTCAGCCCAATATGGTCCATGCTGGCCATGGTGCCCACTCAGCTAGTTCCAATTGACCACATTTGGTCCATATCCCTCTAAACCCTTCCCATCCACGTACCTATCCAAATGTTTTTAAAATGTTGCTATTGTACCTGCCTCAACCACCTTCTCTGGCAGCCGTTTCCATATACACACCACTCTCTGTGTGAAGAAGTTGCCCCTCAGGTCCTTCTTAAATCGTTGCACTCTCATCTTAAACCTATACCCCCTAGTTTTCAATTCCCCATCCCTGGGAAAAAGACTATATGCATTCATTCCATCTATGACCCTCACGATTTTATATACCTCAATAAGGTCAACCCTAATGCTCTTACATTTCAAGGAATAAAGTCCTATCCTGGCCAACCTATGCCTATAACTCAGGCCTACTAGTCCTGGCAACATCCTTGTAAATCTTCTTTGCACGCTTTTCAGTTTAATTATGTCTTTCCTCTCACAGGGTGACTAAAACTGTACACAACACTCCACGTGTTGCCTCACCAATGACTTATACAGTTCTAACATAATGTCCCAACTCCTGTACTCGATCGATGAAGACCAGCATGCTAAATGCCTTCTTCACCACCCTGTCTACCTGTGATGCTGCTTTCAATGAACTATGTACTTGTACACTTAGGTCCTTCTGTTCCACAACACTCCTCAGGAACTTACCATTTACTGTATAAGTCCTACCTTAGTTTGACTTTCCAAAGTGCAACACCTCACACTTATCTATATTGAAATACATTTGCCAATCCTCAGCCTACTTCCCCATCTGATCAAGATCCCTCTGTAATTTTTGATAACCTTCCTCACTATCAACTATACCTCCTAATTTTGTATCATCTGCAAACTTACTAATCATACCTTGTACATTCACAACGAGATCATTTATGTAAGTAACAAATAACAAAGATCCCAGCACTGACCCCTGTGACACACCACTAGTCATGGGTCTCCAGACCGAGAAACAACCTTCAACCATCACCCTCTGCTTTCAACCATCGAGCCAGTTTTGTATCCAATTAACTAGGTCTCCCTGGATTCTATGCGACCTAACCTTCATGACGAGCCTGCCGTGTGGACCTTGTCAAAGGCCTTACTAAAGTCCATGTAGACAACCTCCACTGCCCTACCCTCATCTATCCTCTTGTATGTGTAATTTTGTGTATGTGTCTGTGCCTTGTGTGTGTTTCTGGTCCATGTGACTTGTGTGTGCGTGTTTATTCTTCATGGTTTTCTCACATTCAATGGAAGATTCATGCGTGTTTGAGTATGTCTGTTCCATGTGTCTTGTTGGTGTATCTTGTGTGTGTTTCCATGTATCATGTGGGTGTGGGTGTGTTTCTTATGCCAGTGTGCAGACTGTATGGTTGGTTGCATCCACCTTCATCTATATGTGTATGTGTGTATGAGAGACAGAGACCTGTGGGGTTTTTGCGGGGATGAGTGAGAGAGAGAGCTATAGGTGTGGGTGTGTGTGAGAGAAATCTATTGGTGTGTGTGAGAGACAGAGATCTATGGGTCTGTGCAGGGATGAGTGAGAGAGAGAGCTATAGGTGTGGGTGTGTGTGTGAGAAATCTATAGGTGTAATTGTGTGAGAGAGAAATCTATTGGTGTCTATGAGAGAGATCTAAGGAAGCTTGTGAGGCAGAGAGGGATCTATAGGGTGTGTGTGTGAGTGACAAACAGAAATCTATAGGTGTATAAGTGTGTGAGAAATCTGTAGGTGTGTGTGAGAGAGATCTGAGGGGTAGCGAGAGCGACAGAAATCTACAGGTGAAAGTATGATAGAGAGTCTCTGTAGGTTTGTGTGAGAGAGAGATGGGGGCGGAGGTGAGGGAGATGTATAGGTGTGAATGTATGCGTGGGGAAGTGTTAGCAAGTGAGTTCATTCTTGTCCTCGAGATAACAACGTGTAGAGCTGGATGAACACAGCAGGTCAAGCAACATCAGAGGAGCAGGAAGGCTGACGTTTCGGGCCTAGACCCTTCATCAGAAATCTGCTGCTTGGCCTGCTGTGTTCATCCAGCTCTACACCTTGTTACCTCAGATTCTCCAGCATCTGCAGTTCCTACTATCTCATGCTTGTTCTCGCTTCCTTTCGACGAGCCCCGCGGGGCAGATCGAGTATTCTCCAGCTAAGATCGATTTTGTTTCTCCCCCGTCCTCCGGTGTGGGAAAGCTGCAGAACGGGAGAAGGCACTCCGATTTGGCAGCGTTACTGAGTTCTGAGCCAGAGCTGGTCACACACCCAGCCTGGGTGAAATAACAGTCCATTTGCAGGAGCTGTTAGACATGAGACAAAGTGTGCCTCTGGCTGCGGTTTGTTTCTAAGCAGATATTTGCGAACGTGCCAATGAAATCCCAGGGTGTATAGGATTTATATAGGATACTCGGCACCGGCTCCTCTCTAATCTTTTAAATGACCTCCAAATAAGTCCAAACAGAAACAAGCATCAAACGGTCAACAGAAAGAACTGCGAGAGAAACTTATCACAATTAGGTTGTTTTGTGTATTCCTTAGAATCGATTGACAGACAAATTGGAACAATTCATACCACACATAGCACGAGAATTACATTTGTCTGCCCAGCCCCCGTGGTATTTAAGGACATTTGAGTTGTTTCTCTTGCTTTTGAGGCCAATTGATCCGAACACCCCCTTCCCCTGAGTGAAGGTTTTTATCTGACTATCTGAATGAATCAACTGATCTCAGATAGAGAGAGAAAAAAAAACTGTTTTTTTTAAGAGAACAGAATCTGTACAAAGACGCACGCTGGCACGAATTGCTGGCTAGGACTGAGAGCTGTTGTGTAGACTCAGTTTTATCCGCGTCTGTAACAGGCAGCGTGTGTCTCTGTGCTTTGAACTGATTTGTGTTCCCTTTCCTGAACTCTCTGGAGTTGCAGTGACAGCGAGTGCCCGCGGCATAACAGCGCTCTCTACTGATGCCATGGAGGAAAGAAACCAGGAGGAGAATCCGTCAGAGTACCCTACCCTTCCCATTGCTGTGAAACAGCCTCTGCTTTAGTCCAGAACCCTGTAATATAGAACAAAATAATCCTATCTCCCCCAAAATGCAGGTGTCACCTGCAAAGGTCAGGGCACAGTTTTAAGGTGAGAGGAGAGAGATTTAAAAAAGAGATGAGGGGCAATATTTTTTACACAGAAGGTGGGGTTTTGTGTGTGGAATAAACTTCCTGAAGAAGTGGTGGATGTGGGTACAATCACAACGTTTAAAAGACATTTGGATAAATACATGAATAGGAAAGGTTTGGAGGGATATGGGCCAAGGGCAGGCAGATGGGACTAGTTTAGTTTGGGATTATGTTCAGAATGGATTGGTTGGACCAAAGAGTCTGTTTCTGTGCTGTATGACTCTGACTCTATATCGGGCACTTATGGATTGCTTTGATTCAGTGCTGTCCAAATTCACACTGAAGAAAATGAATCCTTGCCAAATTTGGGAGCACTCAATATTGTCTAATTATATGTTGAAGGCACCTTTCTGTTCAAGCCCTGACAGTCAGTATTGGTGGGCATCCCTCTCAACTCCTCCTCTTCAATGCTCATATACCATTTGGCCTGTTCTATATTCCCTTCCAAATGTGGGTGCACTGTAGTTAATGATAATGTGCAAGCCTGGAATCCTCAGTACAGGAGGGATGTGATAGCACTGGAAAGAATGCAGAGCTGATTTACCAGAATGTTGCCTGGGCTGGAGAGTTTCAGTTATGAAGAGGGACTGGATAGACCAGTGTTGTTTTCCTTGGAGCAGGGTCAGGAGGTTTAGAGGAGATGTGAGGAAATTTCTTTTCATCCAGATGGTGATGGGATTCTGGAACTCACTGCCTGTAAGTGTCCATGATATAGAGGTGCTGGTATTGGACTGGGGTGGACAAAGTCAGAAGTCAGGTTATAGCCCAACAGGTTTAATTGAAATCACAAAAACTTTCAGAGCGCAGCCTCTTCATCAGGTGCAGTGAGACAGAAGATCACACAGACACAGAGTTTATAGGCAGAGAGATCAAAAGATCATACGACTGGTGTGAGTGGAGTGTCAGATGTTAAGTCTCTGCAGGTGACCAAGAGTGTTACACACCAAGGTGTGTAAAGTGTTTATAAAGTCAATGCCAGTGTTGTGTTGTCATGACAATCAGGCAGAGCGATAGGAATATACAAAAGGTGACATCTCAGGTCTGACAATGGATTGTAGGTGTGAGGCCCTGTCCAGTGAAAAACCACATGACCTCCTTGGAAGACAGACACAGGATAGGACCGAAAGAGTATTATCTAGTTCATTATCTAGTACTTCCCCGGAATGGAGAAACTACACCATGTTCGTTGCAGCCTTCAACATGTCATCGATGACGACAAGCATCTCGCCAAGATCAACCCTATGCCTCCACTTCTCACCTTCAAAACAACAGCCAAACCTTAAACAGACCATCGTTCATAGTAAACTACCCAGCCTTCAGGAGACCATCGACCACAACACCACACAACCTGTCACGGCAACCTCTGCAAGACATGTCAGATCATTGACATGGACACTACCATCACACATGGGAACACCACCCATTGTGTGCATGGCAGGTACTCATGTGACTCGGCCAACGTTGTCTATCTCATACACCACAGGGAAGGATGCCCTGAGGCATGGTATACCGGGGAGACCATGCAGACACTACGACAACGGATGAATGAACACTGCATAACAACTGTCAGACAGGAATGTTTCCTCCCAGTTAAGGAGCACTTCAGTGGTAAAGGGCATTCAGCCTCCAATTTTCATGTAAGCATCCTCCAAGGCAGACTCCAAGATACACAACAGTGCAATATCGTCAAACAGAGACTGATAGCCAAGTTCCATACCCATGAAGAAAGCCTCAACCGTGATGTTAGGTCTATGTCACGTTACGTGTGACCCCACTGTACTGCTGTATATCTGTAAAATCTCTACTTTCCTGTTTTGACGGCATCACCTTGATAAATTGTAATGATCTCTCTACCTTAATTAGCTTATACATTTCTGAATTACTTCCTACAATCTCTCGCATACGCACTCTCTCACACACACTCTCTCATTTGCACATGCTCACACACGCAGTCTTTCACACATACACGCACACTCACACACAGACTCACACAGACCTTCTCTCACACAGTCTCTCACACACACATATATTCTCTCACAAACATATGCTCTCTCCTACTCACACAGTCTCTCTCAAGCACAAACACACACACACTCACACACATAAATACATTGTTTCTCTCTCTGTCTCTCTCACACACACACACATACTCAGAAATAAATCTATGGGGCGAATCATTTCATCCAAGATGTTTGTTTATTTGCAGATACATTCCATCTTGTTCAAAAAACGCACAATTTGTAGTCACAGTCAGTCGGTGTGGCATCTTATAAATTCCTGCTTTCGGAATAAAACCAGCCTGATTCCAGATTAAAACTCTGAGACAGATTCTGAACAAGGTCTCATTCCTACAATTCAGTGTTAGACCTGAGATGTCACTTTTATTCCTATTGCTCTGCCTATAAACTCTGTGTCTATGTGCTCTCCTCTCTCACTGCACCTGACGAAGGGGCTGCACTCCAAAAGCTTATGTGATTTCAGATAAACCTGTTGGACTATACCCTGGTGTCACGTGACAACTGACTTTGCCTGTAAGGATGATAGAGGCAGAAACTCACATAACATTTAGTAAGTATTTAGATACACAGTTGTGAGCCAAGGCATGTAAAGTTATAAGCCAAGTGCTTTGAAATGGGATTAGAGCAGGTAGGTAGTTGCTTTTGCCCAGCGCAGCTTCAATAAACCAAAGAGCCCTTTTCTGTGCTGTAGATCTCTATGACTCTATGCCCTTAGATTAAATGGCAGCCTTTTTTTCAGGCATTAGAGCTCTCACCTCTGAGTAAATTTGGAAAGGTTGTCTGCTCAAGTCTTATTCCAGAGACACAAAGTGTAATACAAACTCACTTCAGTGCAATGTTGGGGCAATGCAGCACTGTCAGCACTGCTGGCTTTCAGTTGACATGTTCAGCCGAGGTCCTGTAATCTCTACAATAAAAGCAAAACCCAGCAGCGGCTGAAAATTTGAAATATGGACAGGAAATGGTGGCAAAACCCAACAGGCCAGGCAACACTTATGGAGAGAGAAACAGAGTTAATCTTTCAGCTTAATGGTCTTTTTATTCACTTCAATCTAGAGTGAAGTTCACATTACTCAAATTTGAATGCTTATCCTTTGACCAACATAACTAAAAACACAATCTGGTCAGTACAGGACATTGGTTAGGCCCTCTTTAGAATAACGTATGCAATTCTGGTCTCCCTGCTACAGGAAGGATGTTTTGAAACTTGAAAGGGTTCAGAAAAGATTTACAAGGATGTTGCCAGGGTTGGAGGGTTTGAGTTACAGGGAGAGGCTGAATAGACTGGGGCTATTTTCCCTGGAGCATCAGAGGCTGAGGGTTGACCTTATAGAGGTTTATAAAATCATGAGGGACATAGATAGGGTGAATAGACAAGGTCCTTTCCCTGGGGTAGGGGAGTCCAAAACTAGAGTACATAGCTTTAAGGTGACAGGGGAAAAATTTAAAGGGACCTGGGGCAACTTTTTCATGCAGAGGGTGGCGCATGTAGGGAATGAGCTGCCAGAGGAAATGGTGGGGGCTGGTACAATTACAACATTTAAAAGATATCTGGATGAGTATATGAAATAGGAAGGGTTTAGAGGGATATGGGCCAAATGCTGGCAAATCGGACTAGATTAATTTTGGATATCTGGACGAGTGGGACTGAAATATCTGTTTCCATGCTGTACAGTTCTATGACTCTATGACTGTGACCTCTTTACTGAGTGTGGGATCTTGCCATGTGAAAATGCTGCTGTGTTTGCTACATTACAACAGTGACAACACTGCAAAATGTTTTAATGCCTATATAGCGCTTTGGGACATCTGGAAGTAGAAGACATTCCATAAATGCAAGTATTTTAATTTTTCAAGTTTGCCTCATGCATTTCAGAACATGAGGCTGATATTTGAGATTAGCAATTAATCGAATGGCCTTTACTTCTGAGCACAGATTATGAATGACCAGACATCAAAAATGTCTTAATTACTCAGTTTTCTTTGTTATAGCTCATCATTGCCGCCTTCTCAAGGGGCAGCTGGGGATGGGCAATAAATGCTGACCAACCAGCAATACCCACAGTGAACTTGAAAACTTTAATTAGGCAGTCATGATTTTTTGCTGTCTGTGTAAAAATTAATATTTGCATTTGTCTAGTGCTTTTCATGCCCTCAAGATGTTCCAAAGCAGAATATCAAAAATGTGGGAGCTATTTTGTGCACAGCAAGCTCCCACAAATAGAAATGTGACCATAACCAGATAATCCGTTTTTATTTTGGATGTCTATCAGAGGATAATTCTTGGCCAGATGACCAAGGAAAACTGCCCTGCCTTTCTTCAAAATATTGTCGCAGGATCTTCCACGTCCACCTGCGAGGACAGATGGAGCCAAGGGTTTAAAATCTCATCCAAAATAGAATATCTCCAAGGATGTAGTACTCCATCATAACTGCACAGAAATTTCCTGCACCCAAATCTGGGATTCACAACTTTTTGACCCAGTTTGCCTTGGTAAGAGTGCTTCCCAATGAGCCATAACTGGCACCAAGTGGTGTTGTTTGTCTTTAATGCTGTGGGAAAGGAAAATTGCATTTGTACAGTATTTCTCATGACAATAGGGTGTCCATAGCCCTCCGTAAATAATAAATGATCTTGTACGGTTGTCAATTCTGTAATTTGTGTGGCGCCACACAGCGAATTTTCATGATGAGATCAGCCAGCTCAACTAAGCCTGACACCTTCCTCCCCCTGTGCTTCATTTTGTTGCATTACATACCAAGTGAACCAGCAGAATGCCTTCAATATTTTAATATTCTGTAATTGCTGTGCAAACAAAAATGGATTGTCCAAAATCATCACAGAAAGATGCAAACTGTTCTGCAAGTTGGTCATTGGCAGATGTGAGGAAGACTGTTAACTGCATAGAATGGGTCTGTATCAGTTGAAAAATACATTTCTGTTTATCTTTTCAAAGATTAAAATGGATCGACTTTCCCTCCCTGGCATGCTTCACCTGATTTTCTCTATGTTTCAATATTTTAAATACAATTTATATAAATAATTGTTGTCTTCAGTTTTGCAGCAAGCACCATCTCAAAAAACACAGAATGATGTAAATTTCATGAGCCTGTTCCATCTTGTGTATTCAGTTATGGAGGCACCATCACAAACTGCAAGTGTCAGGAACATTAGTGTGCCTTGATCAATTGTTCTTAGAATTAAAACTGGAAAAACGTACATTTGCAAATTATTTGGCAAACTGTTATAACTGACTGTTAGCCCAGGTACACCTCTCATTTATACGTGTCCCCGCAGAAAAGTGAGCAGAAATAGCAAGGATTTTCTTTACCTAAATAAGGGAAGCGTCATTTGGATTCAATTATCCAACTGTAAAGCAGGTACAAAGCACTAAAGCAACAGATCCGTTTACAGGTTTGTTAATTAGCAAGATTAAATCTCTTGAGGTTGTATTTCTCACAGATCATAGTGAGTATGGAGACCGTGAGTTAAAATCCCAGCACGGTAATTTCTTCTTCATTTCTTTGCCTGAAGACAGGGCTTATTCACAGTCCTACAATCTCCATCACAGAGAGGAACAGGAGGCAGATTGAGAACCTACCCCAGATAGAATAGGCTTATACTGTTGGCTCCAAAATGATACATACCATCGATCAGACCAACTGAGGCAACTATCTACCCAGAGGAGTCTAATCTGCTGTGGCAACATTGACTTTTACATCCCTGTCGTAGCCTGGGGCTATGAATAGTGATGGTGGAGACTCCTTTTTCCTTTCTTCACATGGTTGACCAGTTATCGCCTACCATTGGCATATGTTGGAAAGATTTACAAGTTAATACTCAATATGCTTGATGCATTATGAGTACATTTTCCTTGACCATCAAATCCTAGAGGGGAAATTGAACTTGGTGCTTCTGGTTCAGAGGCTGGGATACTATGATTACAACACAAGGCTCCTCCTCGCCACCATGGGAATTTATTAAAATAAATTCAGTATATTTGGTCATTTCTAACTACCACTGGAAAATGCTCATGAAAACCATTGGAATGTTGTAACAATATACAGTCGAGAGCCTGGGGTAAGGGAGAGTGTACTTAAGAGAGATTAAAAGGGGAGAAATTAATATATGACAGCAAAGTAGCAAGAAATAAAAAACACAGACAGTGAGAGCTTCAACAGGTATATAAAAAGGAAGAGAACAGCTAAAGTTTAAAAAATTCCTTTAGAGACTGGGGAATTAATAATAAGAAACAAAGAAATTACAACTTTAAGCAGAAAATTATATATCTGTCCTTATAGTGAAAGATAAAGGAAACGCCTCAAGAATAATATAAAATCAAGAAGTAAAAAGGAGAGAGGATCTTGAAACAATCACAACTACTAGTGGAAAAAGTGCTTGGAGAACTAATGGGGCCGAGGTTCCACCCTTGGACGACTGTCTATCTGGAGTTTGCACATTCTTCCTGGGTCTGCGTGGGTTTCCTTCGAGGGTTATGGTTTCCTCTCACAGTCCAAAGATGTGCAGATTAGCTGGATTGGCCATGCTAAATTGCCCATAATGGCCAGGGATGTGCAGGCTAGGTGGATTAGCCATGGGAAATGCAGGGTTACAGGGATAGGGTAGGGAGGTCGGTCTGGGGATACTCTTTGAAAGGTTGGTGTGGACTCAATGGGCTGAATGGCCTGCTTCCACACTGTAGGGATTCTACAATTCTAAGTCACCTAGACCTAAAGACCTGCCTCCTCAGATTTTTAAAGAACTGACTGCAAAAGGAATGGAAGTATTGGTTGTTATTATCCAAACTTTCCTAGGAAATTGGAAATGTGTCTGCAGTTTAGAAAACTGCAAAAATGTAGCACCCTATTCAGGAAATATGGGAGACAGAAAGCAGGAAATGATGGGTCAGTTACCCTGATGTCTGTCATGGGAGAATGGTAGGCCCATTCTAAAGGAAGGAACAGCAAGACATTTAGAAAGTCATAATACAAACAAGCAAAGTCAACATGTTTTGATCAAATGCTTGATATATTGCTTGATAAGTTATGCGAAGCCGACAGGTTCAACTGAATATCAAAAAAAAGGGAAGTTGTACTGCTGGGTGTATTTTATTGAAGTCAAAATGCACAGGAAATATTCAGAGAATTTCAAAAATAATAGGACAGTGATGTTACGTAATTTCATCTACTTGAATATTAAATGGCATAGAATTCCTAACATGAATTCAGGAGAACATCTCAACCCATTTTTAGCTCTCGACTTAGACTTAAGGAATGAAGTTGTGCAGTTGGAAGAGACATTGGTGTGAGAATATTTTGGTGCCAGTGATCATAATTCAGTTAGATTTAATGCAGTTATGGAATAGGGCAAAGATGGGCAAAGTATAATTTTCTTTTAAATTATAAAACTGAAACAGTGTTAGGGCAATGGGAGCATCCAACATGGTGACAAAGAAGATTCAGAAAAAATATGCACTCAACTCAAGTACTGAGTCCAGTTCTTTACCCTACACCTTAGAAAAGATGTAAAGATACTTGAGAGGTTATGGAGGAGATATACCAGAATGATCCCAAATATGGGGTCACTGGCTGTAAAGTTGGATTGGAAAAGCTGGCATTCTATCCATCTTCTATCTGCCTCCCACTCTCTCCCTATTTATTTCAGAACTCCCTTCCCCTCCCCCATTTCTGATGAAGGGTCTAGGCCCGAAACATCAGCCTTCCTGCTCCTATGATGCTGCTTGGCTTGCTGTGTTCATCCAGCTCTGCACCTTGTTGTCTGGCATTCTTCTTCTTTCTTTCTTTCACTGAAAGGCCAGCATTTATTGCCTATTTCTAATTGCCCTTGCTTGGCCATTTCAGGGGGAAGTTAACAATCAACCACAATACTACAAGTCAGTCGATCAGACCAGGTAGGGTGGCAGATTTTCAGTATCTAGTTGTCTCCCCTTTTTCAGGCAATGTGCTCTGCTGCATAAGGTAATGGTTTTAAAAGGGTTAATGTTGGAGACTGCATTGGGCACTACCCTTTCTGATGATGTCATTCAGTCTTGACTGGAAAATCAAGAATCCTAGCTCCAGATTCCAATGGTGGCAGACATGCCATCCTTGGCTCTTGATAGTTTTAGTAATGATGCCTAACTAACCAGTGTAAATTGTACCTACTGCTACCGTGCAAGATTCAGTTATGTTTGCCCTCTACCACTTGACTCCATCCTGGACAAAGCAGCTCATTTGTTTGGCATCACATCCACAAACATCCATTCCCTCCATCACCAATGTTCAGTGGTGATGCTGTGTACTATGTACAAGGTGCCTGCAGAAATTCCCCAATGAACTTAGACAGCACCGTCCAAACCATAATCACTATCATCTAGGAAAAGGGTGCAGAATTATCAAATCAAATAAGCAGGAAAATACAGCAACATTGATTTAATGCAAGATTAGAAACATGAAAGTCAAACGATTAAAATATCAAGATTATATCTTTAGCAAAACAGCAGACTCCCAACATCGAGATGCTGCAGATTTAAAACAGATTTGAAGGATGAGGATAAATGACTGAATTAAGAAGAAAAAGTAATAGTAATAAGACTAAATCTAAATCCACTATAATCCCTTAGGGATGGTCTCTCATTCAAGAGATAACTGATGGTGAGTTTAATCTGAGGCTCAACACACCTCAGGCAATGAGTGAGGTTGTGAAAGTGAGACTTCATAGTGATCTCAGCTGGTATAGGAATTGAGCCCATGCTCTTGGCTTCACTCTGCTTTGCAAACCAATCATCCAGCCAACAGAACTAATGGACTACCTACCACAGCAATGACATTTCAGAGATGGTCCAAACAAAACATAGAATTGGACATCCAGGAGTAAACAATTCTTAACATACAGATTTCCTTCAATATTAAATATTAAATTATAAACTGAATAAGTATTCAATAGGCTCTATAGTGGATGACATAATAAATCAACAAAATATAAAAGAAAGTACAGATACTCTTAAATAATTTCTTAAAGTTTGTTGATAGTTACTTTAATCTGAAAATAAACAAAATTCTAGAAAAGGCAAGAATTAACAGAAGTGTTCAACACTCAGGGGAAATCAATACATAATTTCATGAGTGCCCTGTACAGTTTAATGAAAATCTGGAACTATTAAGCTTTGAAATCAGAACTCATAAGAGATAAAATTGTTGTTAGCATTATTAATGGGTTGTGACCAGATTTTATGTAGTCTAACAACCTTTTTATTACAGAATTATCTTGGAGACAGCATTAAGAGAGAAGGTGGGATCTGACAGCCACCTCGTGGGGAGAACACGGGATTACAAAAAATAATCAAATGGTGACGCCATGGAAAAAAAATATTAAAATGGTGATGCCATGGGAAAGTCATGAGATGATTCGTTGATGAATAACTTGCTTTAGGGACCATGTAGATTGCTGATGTTGTAGAAAGTAAAATTTTAGGTACCTACCTTATAAGTAATCAAGAAACAGTAGCAGAGGGAAGTAAAAATGAGTGATTCTATTGTCTATTTTATTTTTATGTGGTAGAGTCCATTGTATTACTAAATTTTAAAGTAAGCAGTGGTGAGAAAAGGTATTAATTTAATTCAATAAGTAATAAAGAATATAACTAATTACTTAATTAGGACAAAATAAAGAAAGCAGGGCAGGTAATGAGTTAAATTGCGGTATGTGGGAACTCCTGTACATAAGTGAGGTCCAAGGCAAACATGTCCGCACTAAGCGTTCATGACACAAATAACTTTGAGTCAGTGTTTATGAGTTAGAGGTAGACTTTCAGACACTGAGAAATACAAGGCTGAGGGAAATTTACCTGCATGCATTGTACCAGAAGGCAGTCACTGAAGCTCTTTGGATAGGATTTCTGATTTAGCCAGTGGTCAGAGGCAGAAGGGGGTGACTGTCTGTTAGGCAGGAAAGGGAAACCAAAGGGAAGGAATACAGGAGCCTGCAACCTTTGCAATTTTTCTCCTAGCATGAGATTCCTTTATTTTATTTGAATGAAAGAGAGAGCTGTAAGGTGGATAATCTAACTGACTATGGGAGTGTGGTACAGGAAGCTATTTAAGTGAGATGAGTATAAAGAAATGTAGAGGTAGTCGGAGATGGTAAAGTCACTATCGTCTCACCAGACCACAGCGCCGATCTCTCATTAGAGAGAAATGACTGGTTTTGGTTTAACCTGAGGGTCACCACACCTCAGGCGAAGGGAGAGGTTGAGAAGGAAAGCCCTTCATGGTAACCTCTGCTCATGTGTGTATTGAATCCATACCATCAGTATCACTCTGCGTCGCAAACCAGCCATCCAGCCAACTGAGCTAACCGACCCCTAGGTGATACAGCAGTAAGGGGATTTGACACTGCTCTCTGCAACAAAGGTATGAGTCCAGAAGGTTGTGTTACCTGTCCAGTGCCAGGGTTTGGGATATCTGCTCTTGGCTGAAGAGGAACTTACAGTAGGAGGCAGAAGATTGTGATCCATGTAGGTTTTAACAACATAGGTAGGACAAGGACAGAGATTCTGCCTAGTCAGTATGAAGAGATGGGCACCAAATTTAAGAGCAAGACATCAAAGATAACAATTTCTGGATTAAGATGTGAGTAATGTTAAATTGGCATATAGGTAAGTAAGATTAGAAAAGTGAATGCATGGCTCAAAGTCTGGTTTGGGAGAAAGCAATTCTTTTTCGTGGGGCACTGACACCAATACTGGGAACGTGGGGGCTATACTATTGAGAAGGTCTATGCCTGAAGCATCTGCATCCAATGTGTAGCATTTTGCTAAACTAGAGAAGTAATGGGGGCTTTAACATAAATAAAGGGTACAGGAATCAAATTTGTGAAGATTTGGTAAATCAAAGAGAAGAGACAAAGTAAGAGAGAAACTGGCCAGGCAAATTAGATTAAGGGGTGGATCAACGGAGATATACAGTGGAGGATATTTCAGGTGATATTTCAGAACACACAGAATAGATATGTTCCAATGAGAAAATAAAAATTCAAATGGTGAAACATGAGACTGAGTGGTCTACTCTTGCTCCTAGTGTGTATGTTCAGGTGTTCTCATATTTGAGCCTGCATACATGTCTTGACCTCAACATCCTTAAGGTAGAAGAAAGAGTTCAACGAGTTCCAAGAGAATAATTCATCTAGAAACAAACATTTGTCAACCAATAGGTCAAGAGGCTACTGGTAGAAGATTCAATTGAACTGCCCGAACTCATGGCAGAACCTACAAAGAATAAGGAATCTATTGTGAACATACAAGCATCCAAACAATTGACATTCCCTCTGAAGGCAGAAGACAATTCTTTCATATTGTCTTTAGGAATGGCGTCTACAAATTTGCAGGACTGGTGGATTTTTTTTTCCATTTCTATCTAAACTGAAGAACCTTCAGGTGAACAAAAAAGCAAAGAAAATGCAGAAGAAACAAGTTGTGAGAAGTACAATCTACCAAGCTTGTTATTCAAACAGCAAAACAGGCCCAAGAGCAAGTTGTTACAGGAGATTTGACTGTTGCCAGGTGATGAGCCAGTTAAACTCTTTTATCTGTCAAAGGAGTGTTACCAGCTTTCGTGACAGCTGTAAATCTAAGGAAGCAACGATCCTCTAGTGCAATGATTGACGATATAAGGATGTCTACCTCTCCAGAAAGGCATCCCACAGAAGATGAAAATGTCTGACTTACTCAACAATTCAACTAAAGTGATTGCATACTTCAAAACAAATCTGTCAACAAATTTAGGATGAAAGTTTGCTTGAATAAAATTGAGGTGATTTGTATCTAACTCCACAGAAACCTGACCAACATCCATAGATATGGGACAGGATTAAAAAGAAGTGATATTTCCGAATGCTAAGTCTAAAAATCCAGAATACGGAAAGGAAGAAAGTACTTGTTTCAATAGATTGGCGATCTTCCATGGTGGACATTCATGAGGTTAAAGATTTTCCAGATGATGCCAAGGGCAGCTACCAACTTTGGCAAGGAAGAATTCTCCTGCAGAGGGTATTCAGGAGATTATGCATCCTCCAAAGAAGATAATGAGCCAACTATTGACCTTAGGATGTTATACATCCTCCACAAAGGGCATCCAAGAGACGAAAATCCTCCATAGAGTCATAGAGTTGTGCAGCATGGAAACAGACCCTTTGGTCCAACCTTTCCATGCCGAGCATAATCCCAAACAAAACTAGTCCCACCTGCCTGCTCCTGGCACATATCCCTCCAAACATTTCCTATTCATATATCCATCCAAATGTCTTTTAAACATTTTAATTGTACCCACATTTACCAGTTCCTCAGGAAGCTCACTTCACACGCAAACCACCCTCTGTGTAAAAAATTTGCCTCCTTTGTCTTTTTTAAATCTCTGTCTTCTCACCTTAAAAACGTGCCCCTCAGTCTTGAAATTCCTCATCTTAGAGAAAGGACAACTGCCATCACGCTATCTATACCTCTCATTATTTTATAAACTTCGACCAGGTCACCACTCACTCCAGTGAAAAAAGTCCCAGCCTAACCAACCGTTCCTTAAAATTCAAACTTTCCATACCCAGCAACATCCTGGTAAATCTCTTCTGAATTCTCCCCAGCTTGATAATATCCTTCCTTCAGGTCCTTCTGTTCCACAACACTACACAAGGCCCTACCATTAATTGTATAAGCCCTACCCTTGTTTGTTGTATCAAAATGCAATACCTCGCATTTATCCAGATTAAACTCCATCTGCCATTTTTCAGCCCACTGACCCATTTGATCAAGATCCCTTTTATAATCTTAGAAAACCTTCTTCACTTCAACTTACTAACCATGCCTTCTATATTCTCATCCAAATCATTTATATAAATGACAAGCAAAAGAGGAACCAGAACCGCTCCCTGTGGAACACCACTACACTCTGTCCCTTGCCGTTAAGCCAATTATGTATCTAATTGGCAAGCTCACCCTGAATCCCATGTGACCTAACTTTACTAATTAGTTTACCATGCAGAACCTTGTCAAAGGCTTTACTAAAATCCAGATAAACAATATCTAATGCTCTACCATCATCAACTTTTTTGGTAACTTCCTCAAAAAACTCAATTAAGTTTTTGAGACATGATTTTCCTTGCACAAAACCATGCTGAGTATCCCTCATCCAGCAGAGTAATGACTTAAGAAGATTAGAATCAAGGCCTACAGTCTTCACCCAAAGACATATCAATCTTTCAAGGCTAAAGAAAACATGTTCTGGAAGAATTGTGTATCCTCCAAACCACTTGACTTTGTGAAGTCACAATCTTGGGAGGAAAATCAAAGAGTACAGCTTAAGATGTTGCTGATGTCGCATATGTCATTTCCCTGGCTCCTGATACTTTCAGTAATAAGAATTAACTAGCCAATGCAACTTGAACCTATTGCTACCATGCAATAAAATTATAGTGTCATAGAATTTTGTAGTATAGAAAGAGGCCATTTGACTCATCATATCTGTGCTGGCTCCCGGAAGAGCTACCCAGCTAGTCCCATTCTCCATAGCCTTCTAAATTAAACAACATCTTTCATTGTTTAAAAAAAGTCTTCTAGTTAAGACTCACCTGTTTTTACCTTCTGCCACTGTTAACCCAATATAGGAAGCAACATTTGAGACAGTACTCTACCCTAACCATTAGCTAGTAGTAATTCGTTCTGAAAACAATTTTCACATCATTCATCACTCACTTGGTGAAAGAATTTCCCTGTCATCCCTTCTAAACTGCCAACTCTTACCATAAATCTAAACCTTGTGTAGATTTCCTATCTACTGTATCTAGAATCTGAGAGTATTCTACCCTCCATACCTACACATTTTGATTAGGTCTTCAATAAACAATCATAGCGTGACTAATCTTCCCCATAGCTAAAATTTACCTGTCCAGGAGAATGTTGATCCTCATAAATGGGGAGCAGTGGGGGACTGGTAATGTTCCTGAACTAGTAATTCAGAATCCAAGCTTGCTGTAGCAAGCCACTCAGATCAAGACATATTTGGGGGTCAGACATAAGCACTAGCCCAGGCAGGGATTACCGCATCCCATGAAGAATTAAAAAAGCTCCTCTCCCTCCTTTCTAGCGATGAGGAATAAAAGTGTGAAAGACATTCAGCACTGCTTAGCCTCAGCTCTGTAGTCATCAGCAACAGAGGTCTGATGCTCAGAGTTTCAGCAGAGGCTTTGGAAGTATGTTCAAACTGGTATTCTTTTTTGCCAAATTGTATTTTGTAAAAGGTCAAAATCGACATTAATTTTACTGCAGTTTGGAAAAGATGTTGGATTTGGACAAGCCCATTTGTGAAATTATCCATGGACAGGGGTTGGCCATAATGAGGGGGTTATGAGGTGATTAGAGTTATTTTACTCTCAGTAAAAACCGACAGAATTTAACATGATTCATTTGTTTTAGAAAGAAAATGCTTAAGTACATGTACCAACTTGTGTCCTTTTGTAGCATAATAAAAACAACTCTGATAAGAATGAGAGACAACCAAAAACAACATGGAGGGCAAGGTAGGTCTAAGAGAGACTAAGGAAGAAGATGATGCTGAGGCTCTTGATGGAGTGGGGATAAAGGGGTCTTTCTCAGGATGGCAGCCAGTGACAAGTGGTGTTCCACAAGGTCAGCGCTGGGACCACAACTTTTCACTTTGTACATAGTGATCTCGATGAAGGAACTGTGGGCATTCTGGCTAAGTTTGCAGACGATACAAAGATAGGTAGAGGGACAGGTAGTATTGAGTAGGTGGCAAGGCTTCAGAAGGATTTGGACAGGTTAGGAGAGTGGGCAAAGAAGTGGCAGATGGAGTACAATGTGGGAAAGTGTGAGGTCATGCACTTTGGTAAGAAGAATAGAGGCATGGACTATTTTCTAAATGGGGAGAAAATTCAGAAGTCTGAAGTGCAATAAGACTTGGGAGTTCTAGTCCAGGATTCTCTCAAGGTAAACTTGCAGGTTGAGTCAGTAGTCAGGAAGGCAAATGCAATGTTGGCATTTATTTTAAGAGGACTTGAATATAAAGGCAGGGATGTACTGCTGAGGTTTTATAAGGCTCTGGTCAGGCCACATTTGGAGTATTGTGCGCAGTTTTGGGCCTCATATCTCAGGAAGGATGTACTGGCCCTGGAGCAGATTCAGAGGATGTTCACAAGAATGGTCCCGGGAATGGAAAGCTTAACATATAAGGAATGTTTGAGGACTCTGGGAATATACTTATTGGAGTTTAGAAGGATGAGGGGGGATCTAATTGAAACTTTCAGAATACTGAATGGCCTGGACAAAACGGATGCTGGGAAGATGCTTCCATTGGTAGGAGAGGCTAGGACCCAAGGGGACAGCCTTAGAGTAAAGGGAAGACCTTTTAGAACGGAGATAAGGAGAAACTTCTTCAGCCAGAGAGTGGTGAATCTATGGAATTCACTGCCACAGAAGACTGTGGAGGCCAGGTCATTGAGTACATTTAAGACTGAGATAGATAGGTTCTTGGTTATCAGGGGGATCGAGGGTTACGGGGAAAAAGCAGGAGAATGCGATTGAGGAATTTATCAGCCATGATTGAATGGCAGAGCATACTCGATGGGCCGAATAGCCTGATTTCTGCTCCTATGTCTTATGGTCTTATGGTCTTATGGAGTTTTCCATAGGAAGAGGTGGAATAAAAAGGGAACACTAGTGGGCTCCTCATGTCAAAACATAACTCTAGAGGAAGACAGACCCCTCTCCCTTTCCACCAGGACGACATACACCATCACACCCATCCCACGGCTTGGTATGGCAAATGCTCTGCCCAGGACCGTAAGAAACTACAGAGAGCTGTGAATACAGCTCAGTCTATCACACAAGCCAACCTTCCATCTATTAACTCCATCTACACTTCTTACAGCCTCAGAAAGGCAGCCAACATCATCAAAGACCCCACCTACCCCAGTTATAATCTCTTTCAGCCTCTCCCATCAGGCAGAAGATACAAAAGCTCAAACACACATGCCAACAGGTTCAAGAACAGCTTCTTCCCCACTGTTATTAGACTTCTGTATGGACCTCTCTAATATCAACCCTAATGTTGATCTTGCTTTTTGTGCACCTTCTCTGCAGCTGTAACTTTGTATTCCTTGCTCTGTTCTACCACCCTATGATCTTCATATGTTATGATCTGCCTGCACTGCATGCAAAACAAAACATTTTCACGATCCCTAGGTACTGTGACAATAATAAATCAAATCAGATCACACCCCAACTGTCCCTCAACTTCATCACCAGCCCAAAATTGAGGTAAGGAGGGGAGTAACCCTTAAATGACTGACAAGTGGACATTTCAGGCTCTCAATCAGGGCTAACTTAGGCCGTGCCTCACCCCCTGTAACATAGAGGTGGGAGTGTAGCAGGAAGCTCACTGGTGAATTAGACAGGCCCATTCACTTAAAAAACATGAAGTTCTCCCTCTGCTGACAGTCCCAGCTGGTGAACAGCTATGTTGAAAACCTCCGACAGAATTTCACGTGGTTGCTCCTGCAGCTGTATGTGTTTGCGGGTACTTTACTGAACTATACCTGAGTACGTGTATGCCCAGTTGAGTAATGTGTCTTTGACTGGAAAGGATAGATCCATTAGAGGTACCAGCTGGGACAAGCCAAAATGAAATACAATATACTTTTACAGTGAATTGAAATGTTGAATTTCAAGTAAGAATTGGAAAATAAATATTTTGTCTAAATCACCTCCTGTGATATTTTGAAGAGAAATTAATTAGCGCGGAGCTGTCAACACAAGGGATTCCAATCAGTATAATCACCAGCAGATGTCTGCACTTCCCAATCACTCCCCAGTTAATGTCTTATTTACTTCTTGTGGTGTTCTTAATGTGAGACTGATAGCATGCTGTGATACCACTATCATCGCATTGCCTTAATTGATCTTCCCTTCTGCGTTCTGCTCTCTTTTTCTGCAGTGACATACACATTCGATTGGAAATGTGAGGGCAAACTTTCCCATTTCAACACTAGGTGGGCCTTGAAAATCGTGACCCTAATGGTCGCTGCATTGCAAGCAGTCTAGCCCCACAGGATTTCCCAGAGTCAGCCTCATTAAATGTGCAGAAGGAACTTCCCTGTTTGTTCAATCTGACACAGGAGCATCAAATGACAGTGGTTCATAGCTGCTTACAGGTGATGGGCCAGCTATACTGTCCGATCAGCCTCCAGGAGCTCCCTCTCCCCTTTAGTTGCTGGTTACGTTCACCCCCTCAAATGCTTGTCTTTGGCTCATTTGCTACCAAACACAACCCATCTGCCAAGCTGCTGTAAAGAAGAGTAGCTTCTATCATTTGTTCCCCATCATGTTGGCTTCAGACCAATTCTGAGAACTTATGCCGCTGCCTCAAATAATAGGTTGCTAAATTCATCCCAGTATATCATTGAAGTTAATCTCTACTGCATTCTCTTAATGGCCTTGCCACAGTTTAGAATCAAAGAACCATAGATTGGTTACAGCACTAAAAGAGACCATACGGCTGACCATGTCCGTGCTTGCCCTCTGAGGGAGCAATTTACTTAGTACCACATCCTGTCTTTTGGCTGTACCACTACACATTTTTTATGCTCAGATGATAATCTAATTCTCTTATGAATTCTTTGGTTAAGTATAATTCCATTACATGCTCAGATCCTAATCAGTCCTGACTTCTCTAATCTTGCTGCACAACTGAAGTTCCTCATCCTTCAAACCATTCTTGTGAAAGTTGAAACAATATTTTATACATATTTAACAAATCTTCCTTGCTTTTGTACTCTAAAAAGGCCCAGGTTATTTTTCTATTCATTTATGGGTGTGGGTGTCACTGGTTAGACTAGCATGGATTGCATATCCCCTGTGGTCCTTGTGAAGATGCTGGTGAGCTGCATACTTGAACAACTGCAGTGTATAGGGTGTAAGGATATTGTATGCTTTATTAACTGCTTTCTTAACCTATCCTGCCACTTGTAATGATGTATTGACATAAGCACCCAGGCTCCTCTGCTCCTGCACTCCTTTTTAGAATTCCACCCGATATTTCATTTTTGCTGTCTGTGGTCTACGTACAAAAATGAATGCCCTCCCAATTCTCTGCATTAAGTCTATTCTGCCACTTGCCAACCCATTCCACAAACTCGTCTATGGCCGCTTGAAGTTCTACACTATCCTCCTCACAGTTCACAATATTTGTAAGAAGTAATGAGATTTTGGAAAGGATTCCAGTTGGTGAAGCATTGGTATGTGAGAGACAGCTGACAAAGTTGGACTTGATGCCAAGATCCAAGAAATCAAGATTTCATGTAGAATTATAGAGTTTGAGGACCTTGTGGATCTTGGTGAAGATAGGGGCAGTAAGCTACAGGCTAGCAAAGGTCTATAAACCAGTGTGACAATTTTAATTTTGAGACGTTCGGAGACTAGGAATCAAGTCAGGGATCAAGATAGCAGGCGGATTGAGAGAAGCGCTGGAAAGACAGAGTCACATATGACTCTGAGTGATTTCACAAAGGAACAGCAAGTAATTACTTATAACACAGTGTGGAGCTGGAGGAACACAGCAGACCAGGCAGCATCAGAGGAGCAGGAAAACTGACGTTTCAGGTCAGGACCTTTCTTCAGAAATGGGGGAGGGAATGGGGGCTCTGAAATAAATAGAGAGAGGGGGCGGCGATGATGGAAGGTAGATAGAGGAGCAGATAGGTGTGAGAGAAGACAGACAGGTCAAGGAGGTGAGGATGAAGCTAGTAAAGGTGAGTATAGGTAGGGAGTGGTGGGGATTGGTCAGTGAGGAGGGAGGAGCGGATAGGTGGGAGAGAAGACGGACAGTTCAAGGAGGCGGGGATGAGGTGGGTGGCTGGTCTTCGAATGAGGTTGGTGGTGCAGAGATTTTGAAGCTATTAAAATCCACATTGAGACCATTGTGTTGTAGACTTCCAAGGTGGAATATGAGGTGCTGTTCCTCTAGTTTCTGAGTGGCAAGTCTACAGCCCAATGGTCTCAATGTGGACTTTACTAGCTTCAAAATCTCCCCACCCCCGACCTCATCCCAAGACCAGACCCCCCTCTCATCCCCGCCTCCTTTTCCTGTCCGTCTTCTCTCCCACCCTATCCGCTCCACTATCTACCTGCTATCACCGCCCACCGCCTCTCTATTTATTTCAGAGCCCCCTTTCCCTTCTCCATTTCTGAAGAATGGTCCAGACCCGAAACATCGGCTTCCCTTCTCCTCTGATGCTGCCTGGCGTGCTGTGTTCATCCAGCTCCACACTATGTTACCTCAGACTCCAGACTCAGCAGTTCTTACTATCTCTAAGTAGTTAATTCTATTGTTGCTAATTTAGGGAAAGCAAGTCCCAGTTCATAGAATCATAGAATCCCGACAGTGTGGAAACAGGCCGTTTGGCCCATCAAGTCTGCACCAAACCTCCAAAGAGCATCTTGCCCAGACCAAATTTCCTACCGTATCCTTACAACCCTGCATTTCTCATGGCTAATCCACCTAGCCTTCACATCCCTGGACACTATGGCCAATTTAGCATGGTCAATCCACTTAACCTGCACATCTTGGGACTGTTGTATAGTTGTATTGTTTCCATATTGATGTCACATTAAGCAACATAAGGATGTCTTGTAGCACACTGGACTTTGAATTTTTGATCTTTCAATCAGGAAAGCAGGGGAAGAAAACTTGGTGCAACAATTTTGAAGGGGAGAAATGCTAAATTTTTATATTGATAGAAATATAAAAACATGAGCATAAAAACTCCACTTCTGAAATCCTAACTCTAAATCCTTTCTCAGTGTCTCTTACTAGTCTTATGTTGGAAACAAGTTTTATCTCCTTTTTAAACAATACTATAGAATCTGCATCATATACCATTCTGAGGATGTACATATTATGCCAAACATTACCATGTTGAAATAAGTATACAGTAATGATTTCCAGTCATTTGATGTTATCAATAAAAGGTAACTTTTTCAATCAGTGAACAGTGTTACAATGAATTAAAAAGCAGTAAATCTTTAGTAGGAATGGTTAGACAGTTACAGGAGACAGTTACACAAGTGTAAAATTTTACTGCTAAGTACAAACAGAATAGTGCCCTTACCTCTAGGTTAGGTAGTCTGGGGTCAAGTATAACCTACGCCAAATATGTGTCACAACATGCATGAAAGCTTAATTGAAAATCTTATCACATAGAACAGTATAGCACAGGAACAAGCCCTTCGGCCCACCATTTTTGCGCTGACCATAATGCTGTTCTAAACTAATCCCATCTGCCTGCACATGTTCCATATACCTCTATCCTCTGGCTATTCATTTGCCTGTCTAAATACCTCTTAAATGTTGCTATTGTATCTACATCTACCACCTCCCCTGCAGTGTGCTCCAGGCACTTACCACATTCTGTGTAAAAACTTGCATCACTCCTCTCCTTTAAACTTTCCCCCTCTCACCTTAAACCTGAGCCCCCTCATGTTTAACATTTCCAACCTGAGAAAAAAATCTCCAACGATCCACCATATCCATCCCTCTCGCAACTTTATATACTTCTATCATGTTGTCCCTCAGCCTCCAACACTCCAGTGAAAACAATCCAAGTTTGTCCAACCTCTCCTTATAGCTAATACACTCCAATCCAGGCAACATGCTGGTAAACCTCTTTTGCAACCATATCCAAAGCTTCTGCATACTTAATGGACAAGGGAGTCACGGAGAGAGCGGTCCCTCCGGAAGGCAGATAAGGGTGGGGAGGGAAAAATGAAACAGTCCCTCTTCCGCGGCAGCACTGGCCCCATCCCCCACCTCTTCCTCCGTTATATTGATGTCTGTATCAGCGCTGCCTCGTGCTCCCACGAGGAGCTCAAACACATCATCCACTTTACTAACACCTTCCACCCCAACCTTAAGTTCACCTGGAACATCTCTAATACATCTCTCTTCTTCCTGGACCTCTCTGTTTCCATCTGTCGCAACACCTAGAAGCCGATATCTATTTCAAGCCTACTGACTCCCACAGCTACCTAGAATACACCTCCTCTCACCCACCTTCCTGCAAGAATGCCATCCCCTATTCCCAATTCCTTCGCCTCTGCCGCATCTGCTCCCAAGATGAGGCATTCCACTCCCCAACATCCCTGATGTCCTTGTTTTTCAAGGACCGCAACTTCCCCCCTACAGTGGTCAAAAACACCCTCAACCGCATCTCTCGTGTTTCCCGCAACTCATCCCTCACACCCCCTTCCCACAATAACAACAAAAACAGAATGCCCCTCGTCCTCACATACCATCCCACCAATCTCCGGATGAAACGCCTCATCATCCGCCACTTCCGCCACCTGCAATCTGACCCCACTACCAAACACATCTTTCCCTCCCCACCCTTATCTGCCTTCTGGAGGGACCGCTCACTCCGTGACTCCCTTGTCCGCTCCACACTCCCCACTAGCTCCACCACACCCGGCACTTTTCACTGCAACCGCAGGAAGTGCTACACCTGCCCCTACACCTCCCCCCTCACCCCTATCCCAGGCCCCAAGAAAACCTTCCACATTAAACAGATGTTCACCTGCACATCTGCTAATGTGGTATATTGTACCACTGTTTCTGATGTGGCGTCCTCTACATCGGGGAAACCAAGCGGAGGCTTGGAGACCGCTTTGTGGAGCACCTACGCTCGGTTCACGAAAAACAACTGCACCTCCCAGTCGCGAACCACTTCAACTCCCCCTCCCATTCCTTGGACGACATGTCCATCCTGGGCCTCCTTCAGTGCCACAACGATGCCACCCAAAGGTTGCAGGAACAGCACCTCATATTTCGCTTGGGAACCCTGCAGCCCAATGGTATCAATGTGGACTTCACAAGCTTCAAAATCTCCCCACCCCCAACCTCATCCCAAGACTAGCCCATCTCGTCCTTGCCTCCTTAACCTGTCCGTCTTTTCTCCCACCTATCCGGTCCTCCCACCTCACTGACCAACACTCACCCCCACTTCCTACCTATACTCACCTTTACTAGCTTCATCCCCGCCTCCTTGACCTGTCCGTCTTCCCTTGACTAACCAAGCCCCCCATCCTAACTCCCCACCTACACTCACCTTTACTGGCTCCATCCCCACCTCCTTGACCTGTCCGTCTCCTCTCCACCTATCTGCTCCTTTATCCACCTTCCATCCGCCTCTCCCTCTCTCTCTATTTATTTCAGAATCCCCTTCCCTTCCCCCATTTCTGAAGAAGGGTCCAGACCCAAAACGTCAGCCTTCCTGCTCCTCTGATGCTGCTTGGCCTGCTGTGTTCATCCAGCTCTACACCTTGTTATCCCAAACTACATTAATCCCATTTACCTGCACTTGATCCATAGCCTACTATGCCCTGGCATTTTAACCAGTCATCTAGATGCGTCTTAAATTTTTCAAGAGTACCAGTCTTCACCACCCTTGTGGGCAGCACATTCCACATATTTACCAACCTCTGGGTGAAAATATTTTTTCTCAGATCTCCTCTAAATACTTACTCCTCACTTTAAACTTATGCCTTCTGCTCTTTGACACGTCTGTCATGGCAAAAGTATTCTCATGATCTACTCTGTCTATGCCTCTCATAATTTTGTGTACCTCAACCAGGTTCCACCCCCTTCCCCACCCCCTGTAGCCTCCTTTGTTCCAAGTAAAATAAATCCAGCCTATCTAGTGTCTTCTCATAACTGAGACTTTCCATCCCAGGCAACATCTTGGTGAATCTCCTCTGCACTCTCTACAGTACAATCACTTTTGATAATGTGGTGAACAGAACTACACGTGGTATTCCATCTGCGGCCTGCCAATCTTGGAAATAAGACTTCCTTGCTCTTATATTCTAAGCCTCGGTTAATGAAGGCAAGCATCCAGTATACTTTCTTAACCATCCTGTCTACCTGTGCTGACAGAATCTATGGACTTGTATTTCAAGTCCCTAAAGTGCACTACTGGTCATAGGCTTCCAATCGCAAAAACACCCCTCCACCATCAGCCTTTGCCTCCTATTTGCAAGCCAATTTTGGATCTAGTTTGCCAACTTTCCTTGTATCCCATGGGCCTTTACCTTTCCATAGATATAAAGAGTCAACAAATTCTACAGCACAGAGACAGTCCCTTCAGTCCAAACTTTTCCATGCTGACCAAAATGTTCATCTGCGCCACCCCCGTATCCTTCTAAACCATTCCTATCCATGTATTCGTCCAAATGCCTTTTAAATATTATTAATGTACCCACCTCAACCACTTCCACTGGCAGCTCATTCCAGATGTGTATCACCCTCTGTGTAAAAAATGTTATCTCTCAGGTTCTCCATGTTTTCCCCCTTACCTCAAACTGATGCCCTCTATTCCTCGATTCCCCAACCCTGGAAAAAAGACTGAGTGCATTCACTGTATCCATGCCTCTCATGATTTTGTACTATTCTATTAGATCCCCCTCTCAGTCTACTAAGCTCTAAAGATAAATGTCCTAGCTTGTCCAACCTCTCCCTATAACTCAGTCCCTTGAGTCCTGGCAACATCCTTGCAAATTTCTTCTGCACTCTTTCCAGTTTAATAAATCCTTCCTATAGCAAGGTGACCAAAACTGAACAAATACTCCAAGTGTGGCCTCACCAACATCCTGTACAACTGCAACATAACTTCCCAACTTCAATACTCAATGCCCTGACTGATGAAGGCCAGTGTGCCAAAAGCCTTCTTCACTGCCCTGTCTACCTGTGACTCCACTTTCAGAGAACCGTGCACCTGAATTCCAAGGTCCCTCTGTTCCACTACACTCCTTAAGGCCCTACCATTCACCATGAAACTCCCACCTTGATTTGACTTTCCAAAATGCAACACCTCACACATCTATATTAAACTGCATTTGCCGCTTCTTGGTCCGCAAACGTACTAATCATGCCGAATACATTTTCGTCCAAATTATTGATATAGATAACAAACAGCAATGGACCCAGCACCGACCCCTGAGGCACACCACTAGTCACGGAGCTCTTGTTTGACAAGCCTCCTTCCACTATTACTCTCTGTTTCCTATCATCAAGCCAATTGTGTATCCAAATTGCCAGCTCTCCCTGGATTCCATGCGAGCTAACGTTCTACAGCAGCCTACCATGTGGAACCTTAACAAAGGCCTTACTGAAATCCATATAGACTATGTCTATCGCCCTGCCCTCATCAACTTTCCTGGTCACTTCATCAAAGAACTCTAACAAATTTGTGAGGCATGATCTCCCCCACATGAAGCCAAGCTGACTGCCCCTATCTGTCTTTCCAAATGCATATATATCTCATCCCTCAGCATCTTCTCAAGTAACTCACCCACCAAAGATGTTAAACTTACTGGTCTATAGTTCCCAGGATTTTCTTTGCAGCCCTTCTTGAATAAGGGCACAACATTCGCTCCCTTATAGTCTTCCAGAACGTCACCCGTGGCTAACGATGATGCAAATATACCAGCTAATTTCTTCTCTAGCCTTTTGCAGGGTTTTTGGATGTATTTAGTCAGGACCAGGAGATTTATCCACTTTCATACGTTCTAATACTTCCAACACATCTTCTACTGTGATATGGAATGTCCCCAAGATATCACGACTAACTTCCCCAAGTTCCCGAGTCTTCATGTCTTTCGCCACAGTAAACACAGAGGAGAAATATGCATTGAAGACCTCATCCATCTCCTGTGGTTCCACACATACATGTCCACTTTGGTCCTTGAAGGGTCCTATTCTCTCTCAAGTTATTCTTTTCCCTTTAATATACTGAAAGAATCTCTTTAGAGTCACCTTCCCAGCCAAAGCTATCTTGAGCCCCTTTTTTGCCCTCCTGATTACAAAGAACAAAGAACAAAGAAAATTACAGTAGAGGAACAGGCCCTTTGGCCCTTCAAGCCTGTGTCGACATGCTGCCCATCACAACGAAATCCCCCTACTCTTCCGGGGACTGTATCCCTCTATTCCCATCCTATTCATGTATTTGTCAAGATGCACTTTAAAAGTCACTATTGTATCTGCTTCCATTACCTCCCCCAGTAGTGAGTTCCAGGCACCCACCACCCTCTGTGTAAAAAACTTGCCTTGTACATCACCTTTAAACCTTACCCCTCGCACCTTAAACCCATGGTACCTGGTAACTAATTCTTCCACCCTGTGAAAAAGCTTCTGACTGTCCACTCTGTCCATGCCCTTCATAATCTTGTAGACCTCTATCAGGTTGCCCCTCAAGCTCCGTTGTTCCAGTGAAAACAACCCAAGTTTCTCCAATCTCTCCTCATAGCTAATGCCCTCCATACCAGGCAACATCCTGGTAAATCTTTTCTGTACCCTCTCCAAAGCCACCATATCCTTCTGGTAGTGTGACGACCAGAATGGGACACAATATTCCAAATGCGGCCTAACTAACGTTCTATAAAGCTGCAACATTACCTGCCAATTTTTAAACTCAATGCCCTGACCAATGAAGGCAAGCAGGCCATATGCCTTGTTGACTACCTTTTCCACCTGCATTGCTACTTTCAGTGACCTGTGTACCTGTACGCCCAAATCCCTCTGCCTATCAGTACTCTTAAGGGTTCTGCCATTTACTGTATATTTTCCATCTGGATTTGACCTTGCAAAATACATTACCTCACATTTTTCCGGATTAGACTCCGTCTGCCAGCTCTCTGCCCAAGACACCAACCTATCTTTATCCTGCTGTATCCTTTGACG
Source organism: Rhincodon typus (assembly GCF_021869965.1). NCBI lineage: Eukaryota > Metazoa > Chordata > Chondrichthyes > Orectolobiformes > Rhincodontidae > Rhincodon > Rhincodon typus. The sequence continues at coordinate 105,936,477 of NC_063335.1, read as the reverse complement.
GTCCTTATAACTACCTGCAATTCCACCAACCTTTGTGTCATCAGCAAACTTACTAATCAGACCAGTTACATTGTCCTCCAAATCATTTATATATATTACAAACAGCAAAGGTCCCAACACTGATCCCTGAGGAACGCCACTAGTCACAGCTCTCCATTCAGAAATGCACCCTTCCACTGCTACCCTCTGTCTTCTATGACCGAGCCAGTTTTTACCCATCTTGCAAGCTCATCTCTGACCCCGTGAGACTTTACCTTCTGTATCTGCCTGCCATGAGGGACCTTGTCAAAAGACCACGTAGACACATCCACTGCTCCTACCCTCATCGATCATCTTCGTCACTTCCTCAAAAAACTCAACCAAGTTAGTGAGACACGGCCTCTCCTTCACAAAATCATGTTGCCTCTCGCTTATACACCCATTGATTTCCAGGTGGGAGTAAATCCTGTCTCAAAGAATCCTTTCCATTAATTTCCCTACCACTGGTGTAAGGATCACCGGCCCATAATTAGCTGGATTATCCTTGCCACCCTTCTTAAACAAAGGAACAACGTTGGCCATTCTCCAATCCTCTGGGACCTCCCCTGTAGCCAGTGAGGATACAAAGATTTCCCTCAAGGCCCCAGCAATTTCCTCTATTGCCTCTCTCAGTAATCTGGGGTATATCCCATCAGGCCCTGGGGACCTGTCTACCTTAATGTTTTTCAAGACCCACAATACCTCCTCACTTTTGACCTCAACATGACCCAAACTGTCTACACACCCTTCCCCAGACTCATCATCCACCAAGTCCTTCTCTATGGTGAATACTGACGCAAAGTACCCAGTTAATACCTTGCTCATTCCCTCTGGTTCCACACATAAATTCCCTTCCCTGTCCTTGAGTGGGCCAACCCTCTGCCTGGCTACCCTCTTGCTCTTTATATATCTACAAAAAGCCTTGGGATTTTCCTTAGTCCTGTCGGCCAATTACTTTTCATGACCCCTTTTGGCCCTCCTGACTTCTGGATTAAGTTTCTTTCAACTTTCCTTGTATTCCACCCTTGCTTCATGTGTTCTCAGCCTCCTAGCCTTGATAAGTGCTTCCTTTTTCTTTTTGATTAGGCTCACAATATCTCTCATTATCCAAAGTTCCCTAAACTTGCCATACTTATCCTTCATCCTTAAAGGAACACGCTAGTCCTGAGTTCCCAGCAACTTACACTCGAAAGCCTCCCACATACCATATGTTGATTTGCCTTCAAACATCTGTCTCCAATCTACATTCTTCAGTTCCTGCCTAATATTGTTGTAATTAGCCTTCACCCAAATTTTTCTTTTTCAATAAACTCCTGTATCCTCTGTATACCTTCAGGGATTCCCTTGATCCCAGCTGCTTGTACCTGAGCCATGTTTTCTTCTTTTTCCGGTCAAAGCCTCACTATCTCTTGTCATCCAGAGTTCCCTACTCCTGCCGACCTTGCCCTTTACCATGACTACAGCATACAGACCTCAAACTCTAGCTATCACACTTTTAAAAGCCTCCCACTTGCCAGAGGTCCCTTTTCCTGCAAACAAACTGCTCCAATCAACCCCAGCAAGCTCCTGTCTAACTCCCTCAAAATTCGCCTTGCTCCAATTTAGAACTTGAACCTGTGTACCAGTTTTGTTCTTCTCCATTACCATTTTATTATTAATAGAAATATGGTCACTGTTCTCGAAATGCTCCCCCACTGTCACCTCAGTCATCTGTCCTGCCCTATTTCCCAAGAGTAGGTCAGATTTTGCCCCTTCCTGAGTAGGACCCTCTGTATACTGCTTAAAGAAATTTTCCTGAATACATTTAACAAATTCCACCCCATCTAAGCCTTTAACACTACGACAGTCCCAGTCTATCTTAGGAAAATTAAAATCCCCCACTATGACAACCCTATTTCTCCTGTAAGTCTCCACAATCTACCCACATAATTGTTCATCTAATTCCCATTGACTATTTGGGGGCCTATAGTATAACGTCAATAACATCACCATCCCCTTCTTATTTCTTAGCTCCAGCCTCACTGGATGATCCCTCAGTTAGTTCATCATATTTTGAATCAGCCTTTTATGTGGACAGGTTAAGACAACAATTATTGCAATAGCAGTTACACAAAATCATTACTTGATGTGCAACAAGTATCAGAACACCATCAAAATACAGAGATAACAAGGTGTAGAGCTAGGTGAACACAGCAGGCCAAGCAGCATCAAGGGAGCAAGAAGGCTGACGTTTCGGGCCTAGACCCTTCTTCAGAAATGGGGGAGGGGAAGGGGGTTCTAAAATAAATAGGGAGAGAGGGGGAGGCGGATAGAAGATGGATAGAGGAGAAGATAGGTGGAGAGGAAACAGACAGGTAGATTACGAGAGAGTTGCAGTGATAGGAGATCCCCTGAGGTTTGTCTGGAGGGAGGAGGGTGACTTCTTCAGGCTAGGCATCCTTAGAAGTGGCTGCTCCTATGATGCTGCTTGGCCTGCTGTGTTCATCCAGCTCTACACCTTGTTATCTCAGATTCTCCAGTATCTGCAGTTCCTACTATCTCTGTTACAATTTTGACCCCTCTGTAAAACCTGTTCTAAGGATGCCTAGCCTGATGAAGTTACCCTCCTCCCTCCGGACAAACCTCAGGAGATCTCTCTCCCACTGCAACTCTCTCATAATCTACATGTCTGTTTCCTCTCCACCTATCTTCTCCTCTATCCATCTTCTATCTGCCTCCCCCTCTCTCCCTATTATTTCAGAACCCCCTTCCCCTCCCCCATTTCTGATGAAGGGTCTAGACCCGAAACGTCAGCCTTCCTGCTCCTATGATGCTGCTTGGCCTGCTGTGTTCACCCAGCTCTACACCTTGTTATCTCAGATTCTCCAGCATCTGCAGTTCCTACTATCTCTGACACCATCAAAATACAGCCATCTTAGGTTAAACTGAATCCAACCCTTCAGAACATAATTGTAGAGTAGGATCAACAGCTAGATCTGTGCAGATGAAAGCCACTCATTTATGTATCTCTATGGAGATGAGCTGTAAAGACAGTTGAATTAAAGCTGTTATTGACCATGTTGGGCTGCTGTAATTAATACATGGCACAAGTATAAAAGTAATTGTTCAGGTAATAGTAGTAAGAAGCTTTATTAGCATCTTTACGCTCATATGGAAACTGACTTCCTATCATTTGTGTGTCAGTGACTCACAGTAACTCCCACACTTAATGGTCGGGTCTTGGGGAGTGTTGCTGAAAAAAAGAGACCTTGGGGTGCAGGTTAATAGTTCCTTGAAGGTGGAGTCACAGCTACACAAGGTAGTGAAAAATGTGTTTGCTATACTTGCCTTTATTGGTCAGTGCACTGTGTGTTGGAATTGGGAGGTCATATTACAAAACAGACCCTTTGATCCAACACATCTATGCTGACCAGATAACCTAAATTAATCTAGGCCCTTTTGCTAGCATTTGGTCCAAATCCCTCTAAGCCCTTCCTATTAATGCACTCATCCAGATGCCTTTTAAATATTGTAATTGTACCAGCCTCCACTGCTTCCTCATTCCATGCACGCACCACCTTCTTCATGAAAATGTTGTCCCCTAGGTCGCTTTTTTATCTTTCCCCTCTCACCTTAAACCTATGCCCTTTAGTTTTGGACTCCTCTGCCCTGAGAAAAAGGCATGGTCTTTTGCTTGCTGTCCAACTCTATGACTCCATGACTCTTATTTTCAAGTAGTTCCTCAAGATTTTGCCTTGGATATCTGCATTGTACCCTTCTGTAGCAGCCTTTCATCAAAAAACCATCTGGAAGTCAACAATGGCCAATATCATTGTGGTTTTCAACATCATCTTGGGATATCGCCTGCTCAAAGACACCATGGATGATTAGACAGGGCCACAGCGGATGCCATATCCCTAACCCTGCACTCATCCCAGGAACATCTGGGCAACAAGGACACCTACGTCAGGCTCCTGCTCATTCACTACAGCTCCACCTTCAACACCATTATCCCCTCCAGACTGATCTCAAAACTGTGTGACCTTGGTCTCAGCTCCGCCCTCTGCGACTAGGTCCTCAGCTTCCTGACCCACAGGTTGCAATCAGTGAGGACAGGTAACTGCACCTCCTTCACAATAACACTCAACACTGGAGCCCCCCAAGGATGTGTCCTCAGCCCCCTACTGTATTCCCTGTACATGCACGTCTGTGTTGCTAAATTCTGAATGAACGCCATCTACAAGTTTTCTGATGACACCACCGTGGTAGGACGGATATCAAATAATGATGAGTCAGAATACAGAAAGGAGATAGAGGGCTTGGTGATGTGATGCAATGATAACAACCTCTCTCTCAACATCAGTAAAACTAAAGAACTGATCATTGACTTCAGAAAGAAAGGAGAAGAATACGCCCCCATCTACATCAATGGAGCTGAGGTTAAGAGGATGGAGAGCATCAAGTTTTTAGGAGTGACAACCTGGACTTCCCATGTTGATGCGATGGTCAAGAAGGCACAACAATGCATCTTCTTCCTCAGGCAACTCAGGAAATTTGGTATGTCCATAAGGTCCCTCACCAACTTCTACAGATGCACCATCGAAAACTTACTGTCCGGGTGCATAACGGCCTGGTATGGCAACTGCTCTGCCCAGGACTGTAAGAAACTACAGAAGGTGATGTGCGCAACCCAGACCATCATGGAAGCCAACCTCCCATCCATGGACTCCATTTGCATGGCCGTTGCAACAGAAAGGTTGCCAATATCATCAAAGACCCACCATACCCTGGTAATACTCTCCTACAACCTCTTCCATCAGGCAGAAGATACAGAAGCTTGAACACATGCACCAGCAGGTTGAAGAACAGTTTCTTCCCTGCTGTTATTAGACTGATGAATGGGCTCTCTAACTTCAAATAATGTTGACCTTGCTAATGTTGATCACCTTGTGCAATGTAACCTGTATACCTCCGACCAATATGTCCTTTCACCCTATGATCTGCCTGTACTGCTCATAAACAAAGCTTTTCACTGTACTTCGGTACACGTGACAATAAATCAATCAAATCAAACTGTTTGGAGTCTTTCTCTGTTACTTGTGCAAGAGGTCTAGTCATTACATCACCACTATTGCTAAATCAACTATCCAGGTAGTTCTCCTAAAACATGATAGTTGCGTTCTTGCATAACCTGGCGCTATAGCAAGTCACACTGTAGAAAATCGTTATAGAAAATCGCAATATAGTAAAATCACTATGCCTGTACAGCAGAAATTTCGCGTCATCCAAACAGCGTCTACTCTTCATCAATCACGTTACAGCCAATTTGTGTTAACGAAACAGGCGTTATGTAGCAGAACTACCTGTACATGATCCCCTGTGGCTCACCCAGTTTCTCCAGTGAAGAGCTGAGTTAGCCAAACCCTACCTCCTGTGAAAATGGAGCAGTGGACTTGCAACTGTGCTATTGCTGGGGAAGCCATTCAGAGTTTGTCCTTTCATTTCTACCTTTTTAACTCCTGCTGGAAATGAATGTGGAAGAAGAACGGGATTTTGCTCAGCTACCATGTTCCATAGGGTGAATTTGTCAAGTAACAATGTCTGTCAGAGTTTGCATGTGAATAATGATCAGTTGGGTGAGTTATCAGAGGACACCCAGCAGCTCTGTAATTATATGTCAGCGAGGCATGAATGAGATAAAGTAGCAAAAAAAATTGTGTTTTTTTTCACTGGAGAGCCAAAGAGAAAGGCTACTAGTGCAGGAAATCACTTGAGTCAAAAACAGCGAGAACAGACAGTATAATTTGAAGACACCAATGTTGGGTTTTAGCTGAACTTTCTGTGTGGGAGGAAACGATTTTTAAAAAGTTCAGATGTTTTTTGACATTCAGGGAAAGAATGATTTGGAGCCAAGGTGAGTTTTGGGTCTTGTTTTCTGAACTTTTGTTGAACAATTAATTTTGAAAGAGCAGAAGTCTAAAATGGGTAAATGAGATATTGCTGGAATACACATTCCAACAGCATAATTCACAAATTTCTGCTGGAATGGACATCTGTAACTGGTGCTCATATTGAAATTTGTTTCCTTCTTTCCAGCCCAAATATTTGAACACCCCTTTCATTTCTTTGCGATAAGAACACTTCTGCGACAAATGTTTGAATTTGCAGAGCTCTGTCTGTTACGTCAGGCTCAGGTTAATCATTTTTGTTTTGCTATTGGCATTTCCTCTTTCCACTTCCTCAAACAGAGACTTACCTTCTTAAGTAGCTGCACGTACTCTGTAATTACTCTGTAATTATTCATTCATGGAATGTGGGAGTCACTGTTGCCCAATCCTAATGCCCAGTTAAGATGTGGGCCTGGAGACACATGTAGACCAGGCCAAGCAAGGGCAGCAGATTTCCTTCCATAAAGGGCGCTAATGAACCATTAATGTTTGTCTTTATGACAGGCAAGAGTGGTTACATAGTTGCCATAAGGCTAACTTTTTAGTTTCAGATTTTTTTATTGAATTTGAATCTGCCATGTCCCCAGAACATTAGCCTGGTGTTCCGGATTTCTAACTCTCCTGATATTACAACCATACTACAGCTTTCTTTTCATACACTGCTCTGTAAATGCCTTACAACATTTTATTCCATAACTTTCCCACTAGTTGGTGATCTATAGGCTACACCCAATAGTGTAATAATACATTTGTTTTTTCTTAGGTCTAATCAATTAGATTGTGTACTTTGCTCTTCTAAAACCTCCTTCTCTCACTGTAACATTCTCCTTAATCAGTACAGAGATTCCTCCCCCAACTTTGAGATAGATTTAAATTACACTTTGACCTCTCAAGACTGTGGCTGTCCTTTAACGGCCGCAAGAAAATTGACACAAATTTGTGCTCAATGTTTTATCAGATTGTAATACCAGCAAAACAAATAGACAAGAGGAATGGTGTACACCAGTAGTAAAAACAGTATCAACTATTTCCAGAAAGCACTTTGCAAAGTGAATAAAAGCAATACAATTTCATAAAATAAACTAGTCATATTATAACAAAGAAAAACTGTTTTGAATTTATTCTGAGCTTTAGAAAATATATCCAGGGTGCATTTTCTACATGACTCGTTTTCTTAAGTACAATGGGTGCTTTCACATGACGTAAACAAGTTGTGACTCTGTATGTTTAACTGCAGAAGCAAGCTAACAGATGCAAAATGAAATCTGTACTCAAGCCCCTCCAGGCCACAAACATTCAGAAATTCAAAAAGAAACCAATTCTTATTTATTGTCCCTTTTGGGCTTCAAATAATCATAGAGCGGTTCCAGCCCCTCATATATGAGGTCTGGCAGTGGTTTTGCTAGGGGGTTGCATTTGATATGAAGGCCCTTATCAAGTGAATGACAGGCTATCCTTTCCAACTCAGTCAGCATGGGCAGGCTTGTTGGGAGATTTTCAATCTCATTATAGTTCACGTTGAGGAGCATGAGTGGCCTCAGCAAACAGATTGATTTCGGCAGAAATCTAAGCCTATTCTTCTCGGCAATAAATATCCTCATTTTTTCCAGTTGGCCAACACTTTCAGAAATGCTTTCGATTTTGTTGCAGCCTATGTGCAAGAAGGTCAATCTCCTCATCCGGTAGACACATGTGGGCAATTGCACAAACCGATTGTTGCTTAAATTGAGCTTTTCCAGTTGCCTCAGGTCTTCGAAACTCTCAGGGAGAGATGAAATCATATTGTATGAAAGACTGAGAACCTGGAGTTTTTTGCAGCGGCTTAGTTCTTGTGGAACTTCTTTGAGACAATTCCAGTCAGCAAACAGGACCTTCAGTTTCCTCAACAACCCAATTTCTTTTGGCAAAGCAGCCAACTGATTTCCCAGCAAATTTAGAATGACCAAATTCTGAAGGTTCTCAACACTGGAACTAATACGAAGAAGAAAGTTATGTGACACATTCAGTTTTTCTACCTCTGTTACCTGCCATGTAATTTTAGGGATTTCTGACATTTCCATCATTGCCAACTCTAGAGAGCTGTGGCCATAAACAGTCTTCAACTGACTCCTCAACTCAGCAGCCAAAAGTGCTTCTTCCTCTTCTGAAGGCACTTCTTTTTGCCTTTTGATTGATTTCCTTAGCTCTTCTTTTGAAACCTCCTTTGACACACAAATTCCCATCCTTTAATGCCCAGCCTTCGATATATTTTCTGCCAAGGTTTAATTTAGAGTAGATGACCTGAAGAAGTAAAATTCACAGTATTCAACATTATAGATATTATACAAAGCCAGCAAGTTCATAAAAAGACTAATTAGGTCGTCAGTATATATACCATTTACATTACACAAGTTACATTGCAAACTTGTTGCGACCTATTTTGTTTGCAAGAACTTCCCACAATAGGAAAGGTAGGAATAGTGTTGCTATCTCAAGGGAATGCTTCCAACATATAACTGCTATTGTAGACGGATCTGCTAGTCACACGCGCCTACATTACAAGGTGTACCAGTTTTCAGATTGTCCCGCAGAGAGTGAGAGCCCATGTTGCTGTCCCCAACATTGAATGTCATTACGCCAGCCTCTGTACATTTCATAAATGGCTCTGACTGCTCACCATATTTTATTATTTATTCAAGGGAATGTAGTCACCACTGCTGGATCTGCGTTTATTGCCCATTCCTAATTGCTTGCAGAAGGTTGGTGGGGCACAACCTTGTTGGAACTGCTGAACTCTGTGGCGTGTAGAGTCACCCACTGTGCTATTAGGAAGGGTGTTCCAGGATTTTGACCGAGTCACAGTGAAAGAGTGCAATATAGTTCCATATTGGGATGGTGAGTGGGCTGGAGGGGAACCTGCAGGCAGGTGGTGGTGTTTCCATGTATCTGCTACCCCTGACCTTCTAGGGGGTAAAATTTGGGGGTTAGAAGGAGCCTTAATGAGTTGCTGCAGTGCATCTTGTAGACGTCACACACTGCTGTCAATGCGCATCAGTGGGGAAGGGAGTAAATGTTGAAGGTGGGTGGATGGGGTGCCAAACAAACAGATTGCTTTGTCCTGAATGGTATCAAGCTTCTACAGTTTTGATGGAGATGCATTCATCCAGGCAAATGGAGAATATTCCATTGCACGCTGGCTTGTGTCTTCCAAATGGTTGTCACTCTTTCAGAGGGAGAAGGTGAACTACTCACCCAGAATTCTTAGCCTCTGACTCGTTCATCTAGCCACAATTTTTAACTGGCCGGCTCAGTTAAGTTTCAGGTTGTTTCTCAAGAATGCACTGCCTGAAGAAAGAACTGGGGAAAATGGGGAGACTCAAGATCACTGACTTCAGCATAATTTTTTTCTTTTGTTCATGGATTGTGCATGTTGCAGGTAAGACCAGCATTTATTGTGCATTCTTAATTACTTTTGAGGTGGTGAGCTGCCTTCTTCAAACACTATTGTTCATGTAATTATAGTTACAGTGCTGTTAGGAGGGAAGTCCAAAGTCTTGACCCAGTGACGGTGGAGGAACAATAACATATTCCTAAGTCACGATGGTGATTGACTTGGAGCACAACTCACTGGGAGTGATGTTCCGAGGTATCAGTTTCCTTTTCCTTGCTAGGTGTTAGATACCACAAGTTCGCTGATAAGGGGCCTTGGTGAGTTGTTGCAATGCATCTTGTAGATGGCACACATTGTTGCTGCAATGTGTGTGTGTTGGAGGGAGTGAATGTTGAAGGTGACAGTCAAGGTATTTGCATCCATTCTAATGTGTGAGGCCCAATCCACCAGTCAATATCTGTTACCTGACTTCTCAGAATTGTTTTAATATATTTGTATTTAACCTTGCAGAGACTTAACTGAGTAGAATAGCATTGTTACCTTCCTAATGGTACAAGGCAAGAAAAAATAATCTATGTGGTGCTTTATTTTATATTCCCACTTTCTTCCCACCTTGCTTGAAATTGATTAAGTGGACTTTAAAAGGCAGTGCAATCTCTGCCCAAAAATACAAACAACTGATAAAATTAGATGCTAATCCATGGAAGCTACCTTGAACATTAACTACTCATTGACTGCATTGTGTGCCTATAGAGGTCTCTTGACAATTGGCTAATTATGACTTCATTTACCAGCTAAAGAACGATACCCTTGACTCCTCATAAGCAATGCCACAAGGCAGAATTTTCACTCTGAGTGATGTATAATTCATACCTGTACACTTTTTTTTATTATGGTGATCAAAGCAATTATATGTTAGTTGATCTCTTTGAGTGCTGCTTATGATAAGTTAGAGGATCAACAATGGAGCTATTTTTCTGCGAAAGCTACTGTTAACTAATAGAATGAGCTTGAATAAGTTTATATTAAAGAATATTGAGTTCCCTGACCATTATTGTCCATTATTACACATATAACACCCATTTATTTACATAGGAATCTGCTTCTTTCTTTCCAGTTTTAAGGTTAAGAATGCATAGCACGGATCAAATATATCAGTTGATGTTAGATTTCAGAAGATGGAACTTGATTGCAATTTTGAATATTGCAGTTCTGGTTAAAATCCACTTGAGGGAGGGGTCAGATAATGGTGGGAACACAAATCCACCAGATTTCTTCTGGGGAAAAAAAAAATTCCAAAAATGTCTCAGTCTCATGAGAGAAGGATGTTTTGTGATATATGATGGGGAGGAATTATCTGGATGCATTACCTCACAAGTGGTATTTACTGTATGCAGTTACCAGCTTGTGTATAACAAGTCTTTTTCAGCAGTTTCTTGAGGGATGCCCTACAGGCCAGTCTTAACTTCACTTAAAGTGCAGCAGAAAAAACCCACTTACCAAATTAAGTGGCATCATAGCAATGAAGAGAGAACAATTCAACAAACTGCTCAACCTTACTTTGCTTATGAGAAGTGTCTATATATTGCCCTCACATGACAGAAAGGATAGCAGAAAGACCCAACTCAAAATTGAATACTATCTAATTGTGAAAAAATGATATCAGTTTTCAGAAGGCTATGTCAGTAAGAAAATAGAATGGCATTAAATAATCTGGAATCTTAACTATTCACGCAACACACAGGAGCCATTTCTAATCTCCTTATGTTTGTTTTATTACTTAACTTCCAAAGGTTTAGTAAAATATTTACATGCACGCTACGATTCTAACAGAGATACATATATAGAGTTTAAAATGTTTAACACTTTGTGTCAAGAACAGTATTCCATCAAATCATGTTTGAGTTGTGTTCATTCTACTATAGAAATATTTAATAATCATCAACACCGGAGTTGCTCAAAGCAGAATTCAAATTAAGATAAAAATATTAGCTGCAATATCATTTTCTAAATACTTATAATGGATAAATTCAAGTCCTCTGTTTGAACTCCGTCTAACACAGAAAGCACTTTTGTAATTGTGGACGAGGTTAGTTTAAGTGAGGCCAAGTTTCAGAATGCAGCTGCTCCTGTCACTAGAATTCACGTAAGAGTGGAAAACCTTCTGGTATACAAATAGATCACTCATATTACTCTGGTGGGGAGAGATTTTAAAGAGGAGTGTGAGTTCCATGTTCAGTAACACAAATTGATCTTTATTTGAGGCTCCTTTACCCCACCTGTGGGAGAGGCCCAAGACTGATCCACAGCTGGTTTTCATATGGGGTCCAATTGCCACCTTAGGTGAAGCTCAGATCGGAGGTCAGTGACTCTCTACCTTTCCCAATAAAGTACAGGATATTTACACTTACCGCGTTACAATGGTTACATGCAACAATGACATCAGTGCTTGCCACATCCCCTCTGACGTACGCATCCAATCCTGTGAATGCATAATCAATGATGGACAACTTCATGGTCCACCTTAGAACTCCTATCACCTGTCCTTGGGCCCATAGGATTATTGACCACATTCCAACACCGACTGTTGTGTCCCTTTCTAGACATTTGTCACCTGCATCATATACTTGCTTATTACTATTGAATTATCAAATTCAGTTATGCAATTCATATCCCTTGCTGAACTTCGTGCAGAAGATTAAAAGTAAGGCTAATTTCTACCAGTTGTTATAATGTTTGTAACATCAGCTGTAATGTAAAGTTACTTATAAAGTTATACATAGTTAAACCTAATACCATGATTCTGTGACAAAGCTAACAATTTCAGGAACAGTTTCCCTCTTCTTCAACTTGTGAAACAGCTCTCGAGATCACAGTGACCCTGTTTCGAAATTGTTTCTGCCTCCCTTGCTATGTTATTTGGCTCTTGGTACTCTTACAAGGTTATCTTATTTATACCTTTTTGTTGTTCTAGTCTTGCTGATGGAGAAAGTTTCTTCAAGGGTATTTATTGAAACTAGACTCTGCATCCAAGGCTACCTGTCTTCAGAAATTTAATTCCCCAATATCTAATAAATTTAAACTCCTTTCCTTGTGTGAATGTGTGTCAACTCTGATATGTAATTATAATTATTTAGAAAGCCTCATCTCAGGTAGGTCAAGTGTTCCCTTTCTATTTCATACAAAAATCAGAAATCTCAATCAGATGGTTTTCATCTGAGCTGTCTTATCAGAGTCTTACTCTAATTACATCTTACTAAGACTCAGAGGCATTCTGTTGTCAAGCTGTGAAGATTTGAGCTACATGAAATGCTACATCAGCTAATATTTCCTTCAATTGTCTGTGTCAGTTAAAAAAAACCCTAACAGCCATTGTGTCATATTCAGCCATGGCCAACTATAACATACTTGAGAGAGATAGTAGGAACTGCTGATGCTGGAGAATCTGAGATAACAAGGTGTAGAGCTGGATGAACACAGCAGGCCAAGCAGCATCAGAGGAGCAGGAAGGCTGATGTTTTGGGCCTAGACCCTTCTTCAGAAATGGGAGCTGCTGCTTGGCCTGCTGTGTTCATCCAGCTCTACACCTTTACAACATACTTGATTTATTTTTATGGATGGCAGGAACTGCAGATGCTGGAGAATCTGAGATAACAAGGTGCAGAGCTGGATGAACATAGCAGGCCAAGCAGCATCAGAGGAGCAGGAAGGCTGACATATCTTAAGATAGCCCTTCATTTTCAAATAAGCACCTCTCACAAGGGAAGAACTATAAATAAACATGAAGTTCTTGAGTTCCGTTTTAATTTTAAAGCCTGTTTATTTTCACAAATTTTTAAATCAACTTGTCAAAGATTGCTTTTGTCAAAATGCATCGGGCAAAGGCCTGGAACGAAGAAGGAATGGATATGACTTAATCATTCCTGAGCTGTTTTAGTCCTCATCTTCTGACAGCAATATGGCAGAACACCATGTGTAAGTCCAAGCAGTCTTGACCTTCTGAACATTATCTTGACATCATTTAGGAGCAAGTTACTGCAGACGCTGGAATCTGTACTGAAAACAAATAATGTTGGAGATCACAGTGGGTCAGGCAGCATCCATGAAGAGACAGCAAACTAACATTTCATGTCTAGATGATTCTTCATTAGAGCTGATGTGGCAAGCAAGACAAAGGCAAGCACGAGAATTCCTGGAGGCCTGGTTTTCAATATCTGATGCAATTAACAAACATGTTGAAATAGACCGCACCTACATACTACTACGGTACAAAACCGGAAACTAGACTAGCCACTATGAAGGACTGGGCCATATACATTCAGAGTGGGACAAAACAACAGTGCTTCAACGGAGGCTAAGCAGCACTGATGATGTCACCCAGAAGGGAGACAAAACATTTGCATAAAAACCAGTCAGCTTGGCGAACCATCCAATGCCTCTAATGCATTTACATCCTTTCTTAAATAAGGTGACCAAAACTGGAGTACAGAGTACTCCAGATGTAGTCTCACCAATATTCTACTAAACTGCAGCAAAACATCTTTACTTTCATATTCTTCACAAAAAAACAATAACATACAATTTGCCTTCCTAGCCACTTGTTGGACCTGCATACTAAATTGTTGTGATTCGTGTACCTGGATACCCAGATCCCTCTGTACCTCAGAGTTCTGCAATATGTTTCCATTTCAAGAATATGCTATGTTTCTATTCTTCTTGCCAAAGTGGACAAGTTCACATGTTCTCACATTGTACACCATCTGCCAATCTGCTTTGCCCATTCACATAACCTATCCTTATGTCCTCGTCACAATTTATTTTCCAACCAATCTTTATATCACCAGCAATTTTAGCAAGCATGCATTTGGGCCATTCATCCAACTCATTTATATAAATTATAAACAATTCCAGTCCCAACAGCAATCCCCACAATACTTGACTTGTTCCACCCTGAAAAATAGCCCAAACCATGCTTCCTGTAAGGGGTTTCTTCTATCCTCTAACCCTCTACCCATGCTAATATGGTACCTGCTGCATCATGAATCTTTATTGCATCTTATCTTTGATGTGGCCTATGTGGCATCCACATGTTCTCTGTTCCCCACATTGCTCTTTACTTCCCCAAAGAACTCTGATGTTAGTCAAACACGATCTCCCATTCACAAAACCATGTTGATTCTGCTTCATTGCACTATAGTGTTCTAAGCCTGCTCGAATATCCTTAATATTAGTTCCCAACTTTTTCCCTGCGACAGACGTTGGATTAGTTTATTTTCTTGCTGTCTGTCTCCCTCCTTTCTTGAATACATTGATACATTCTTTTTATCATAAAGGATAAGTGGGAGGAATCGGACTAATAATGCTAGCAACCTTCCTCATTTCATTAAGAATTGACTTTGGGACTTGGGAGTGCCTTTGGTGCATGCTCGTTTTGCAATATGATATCCTTTATATAGTGTCATGGTGATCTTAATGGATAAGAGCTCACTGTAGGCATGATGTGATGTGACCACTGCCATTTTCAACTTCCCTTTTCTCTCCAACTTACTGGAATCACAAATTATTGCCTGTCTTTCCTGATGGCCCATGCTGTAATCCCTTCAATCAGGTTTTCCACAAAACCAAAGTGGCATGTATCAAAGTTACAAATGCCATCCTAAGTGACTGTGGCAAAGGTAAACTATGCCTTTTATTCTTTAGCATGAGTGACCACACCATCCCTCTCTAAGTTACTCCAGCTTCCTCCAGCTGGCGGAAATTACAGTCAGATGTTTCCATTTGCATCTATATCCTAAGAGCCAGGGAGTCACCTTGCCTTTTTTCTCACTTCCATACTGCTACTTCTGCTATCTGCCAAAGATTGACCCTCAGTCACCACCTATTCGTCATCAGTGTGTTGCCCCTCAGAGTTGGTGCGAGTTTTCACATAGTGGCCTGGTGCGGGAGAGGGGGCAATGGCACAGTAACAGCAGCCAGCAGTCAGACCACATGGAGACCCCCTGCCAGGGTCTGTTGTGGACAACCCTTGGAGAGAGACTATGATGTTGTCTCTTTAACTTTGCTTCTTGTTTTTCTGGCCTATGGTTATACAGTGTACAGCTGTAATGTAAGTTTTGTTTTTCTTCATTTCTCTATTCCGTAACTAACAATTGTTCATCGGTACCTTTGTACCTAAGTTGACACCATGTTTTGGTGATATTGTTACACTGTAACTAAGCTCCTTTATTCATTCACGGGATGAGGGTGTCACTAGCCAGGCAGCATTTATTGCCCATCCCTAATTGCCCAGAGGGCAGTTAAGAGCCAACCACATTGCTGAGGGTCTGGAGTCACATGTAGGCCAGACCAGGTAAGGGTGGCAGTTTCCTTCCCTAAAGGACATTAGTGAACCAGATGGGTTTTTCCAACAATTGACAATGGATTCACAGTCATCACCAAACTGTTAATTCCAGATATTTTATTGAATTCAAATTCCACCATCTGCCGTGGCAGGATTTGAACCCGGATCCCCAGAACATTATCTGGGCCTCTGGATTAACAGTCCAGCAATAATACCACTAGGCCATTGCCTCCCCTGTAACTGAAGAAGCTGTACCTAGGCACCTTTGTACCTAAGATGGCATTGCAAGTGATGACTTATAAACTTTTTGTTGTTCTCATTTGAGTGGATGTGACAATAATTCAATTCACCAGCTTCTACCCTTACTATCGCAAAGGTTTCAGACTGCAGATCTGACACTAACCATTGGACGAGTAGAAATTCTTTCCAAGTAATCTCTGAGAAAAGCAAAGCAGGTGTCTTTAGTTGCCACTGCAAACTCATTCCATAGCAACTAGCTTCATCCCTCCCCTTGGCAACTAAGGGTAAGCTCAACAAGACTGATTGCAATTTTGTGGCCATATTTAATCCTTCAACCCTGCTATCTGCCCTATCTCGGAAACTGCCTACTTTCACTTGTATACCTTTGTTCAATTTTATCTCTGCCTCAGATTATCTGTTGCGATACGCTACTCAATGCCTTTGTTAAACCTGACTATTCCAAAGAATATTTTCCTGGCTTCGCACATTGTACTCTTCAGAAATTTGCCATCATTTCAACACGGTTACCCATGTCTTAGCCTGAACCACAACCCATTGACTCATTACCCTTGCTTAATGACCTTAATGTCCAGGTTAAGTAAAGTCTCGAATTAAAAATTCTCATCCTTGTTTTCAAGTCCCTCTCCTATCTCAACGACCTTCTCTAACTCTCCAGGTCTGTAAGATACTTGTATTTCTCCAAATCTAATCTACTGAATATCCCCGATATTAATTATTCCACCATTGGTATTCACACTTTTATCTGCTGAAACCCTAGGCCCTGGAAATCCCTGCTTAACCCTTTTTACCCATCTTCCTCTCTCTCTCTTCTCCTAGGCACTCCAAAATTCCTACCTCTTTTGAACTAGCTTTTGCTCATACCTCCTAACATAATTTGGGATGTTAAATTTTGTTTGACAAGCCTCCTAAGAAGTGCTCTGGAATGTTTAACTATGTTAAAGTTGCGACATAAATGCAAGGTTGTACTGTTGTAGCTGACACTGGATGCACAGTATAAACATTCCCAAGGCTGCAAGCTACAAGAAAGAATTAGGAACAAAAAGGGAAAGTGAAGAGCAACAGTAAGGAACATTAAGATTAACAGTAAAATTCCTGTATAAATATATTTAGGGAAAAAGTGATAAGGAGGAATTTGAGCCTATTAAAGGCATTTGTTGGTCAGACAACAATAAAGAAAGAAAGACTTGCATTTGGTTACTTTCACAGGAAAGCACGAAGGCACTTTGCAGCTGATGAAGAAGTTGTTCAGAAATATAGTCACTGCTCCAATGTCAGAAATGCAGAAGCCAAATTGCACAGACTAAGCTCCCAACAAACAGCTATGTCATGATGCCCAGATAAGCTGACACTGGACTATAAGCACAGTAAAATTGATATGTTTGCCTGAGGCAGGGACAGGAGAAAAATATCAGCAGCAGAAAAGGGGAACTTCAAAATAGGTCAAAGAGAGAATTTGTTTTGGATTTAGTGTACAGTTTAAAATTGTAAATGCAGAAAATAATAGGAGTTTAGACAGACAAATCTCCAAACTCCTGATAGTTTCAATCACAAGATCACAAATAAACAAGAGGAAATTGGAGATGTGTTGGTCATAGGTTTCCAGTGATCAGGAATTGTATGATTTTCTTTCAAAATGACTTATGTTACTCTGTTAAAGTAGGAAATCGTAGACATGGAAATTTGACATTGGTTGTGGAGAACTTATTGGAATCCATCATCAAGGAGATAGAGGCTGAAAGTTTGGTAAGTACCAGCCAATCAGAGAGAATCAGCAGGAACCTGTGAAGGGCAAGTCATGTCTCACTAATGTGATTGAATATATCTGACAAGGTGGCTTACATATGGAAAGGGGAAGGTACATTAGTGTTATGAAGAAAGAAAGGTCAGACTTTTATCAACCCTTCGATATTGAACTGTAGTCACAATATTATGTAATCGTGATACCAATTCCTACTCAGAGCCTCCCCCAACAGCAATGTGTTACATGGAGTCATAGAGTCATACTGGTCTACAGAATGGACACAGGCCATTTGGCCCAACTTGTCCTTGATGCTCAGTTTTCACAATTAATCTAGTCCCATTTGCCTGCGTTTGGTCCATATCCCTCCATACCTATCTCATCCTTGCACCTGTCCAAATGTTTCTTAAATGACAAAATTGTACTCGACTCCACCACTACATCTGGTAGCCCATTCCAGACACTCATCACCCTGTGTATGAAAAAATTGTCCCTCTGGACCCTAATGCATCTTTCCCCTCACCTTAATCCTATGCCCTCTAGTTTTAGACTCCCCTACCCTAAGGAAAAGCTGTTAGCTGTCTACCTTATCTATGCCACTCATGATTTTATAGACATTTGTAAAGTCACCTCTCAGTCTGCTATCCTTCAGGGAAATAAAGTCCCAGCCTCTCCACCCACTCCTTATAAATTAAACCTTTCAGTCCAAGTAGCATCCTAGTAAATCTTTTCTGCATTCTTTCTAGTTTAATCATATCCTTTCTATAGTAGGGTGACCTGAGCTGGATGCAGAACTTCAAACATGCCAGATAACCTGTTTTAATGGGACTGGTTGAGCGATAGATATTGGCCAAGATACCAAGAAGCACTCCCCTGCTTCTTTGAATATGGCTGTAAATCTAATACATCTTTTCCCAAGAGGACAGCCAGATGCTTGGTACAGAAAAAAGTGGTACCTCCAACAGAGCAACACAGCCTCAGTTCAGCTCTGAGATGCCAGCCTGAATTGTTTTTTGAAGAAGGTTGTCTATATGAGCTTCCTGAAGGTACTGGGATTCAGTCAGCTGCAGACTTGCCACTGAGCCATAGGTTATGAGGTAAATTACCACTCTGTAGATATGAATACAAAGAAGCTAAGCTGACAGAAAGCTTGGATAAGCGTAATATATCCTATTGTGCTTCTTGCTGACAGTTTTATTCTCAGCTTTCAAAATCAGCTTTGCTCCATTAGTTTTTGTTATACTTCTGTCTTGTCCATCATAAGAACTAAAAGTAGGAGTAGGAGTAGGCAACTCAGCATTTTGAGGCTGCTCTACCATTTAATATGATCATCTTAGCTGCAATTCCACTTTCCTGCCTGCTCTCTAAAATCCTTCAAAGCTTTACTAATTAAAAATCCATCAATCTCCTCCTTAAATTTATGCAGTATCTTGGCATCTTGGGGTAGGGAATTCCACAAAATCATCATCTTAACATCCATTCTATAGGGCTACTATTGTATGGATGTTCTTCTACCTTTATTTCTCTTATTTGTTTGGTTTTATTCCCTATTGCTACATCGAATAGTGACTGCTCCCTTGTTGGGTTTTTCAAATATTGGGACAGAAAGGACTTCTATGCACTTTGTAGGAATTTCATTTCTCTACTTCTTTTAACTACCTCTTCTGTCCAATTAGTATCAGAGTAGTTGAAATCCACCGGGATTATTATTCTATGTTTCTTACTCAACGTAGTAATTTGTTTGCATATTTCTTCTGCCAGCTCCCTTTCACTGTTAGGTAGACACATTAGTGTGATCAATCCTTTATTACTGTGCTAACCCATACAAGACCCATGGGGAATCACTAATAAATCTCCTCATGGAGCTCATTGAGTATGAGTTCCCTTGGCAACAAGTAATGGCTTGCCAAGCTGGAACTCATCACCTGAGCCCTTTATGAGGCAGACCAAATTTAAACCATTCCTTCTCTCATTGCTTCCCCTCCTTCAATTTTGATTGTTCGATTTGCCCACAATAGTCTTTGCTTGTAAACATTTAATTGGCTACACGAGTAATTACTAGTTCATAGATTCATAGACTCATATCGTGCAGAAAAGGCCCTTTGGCCCATTGAATCTGCACTGACATAACTGCCACTAAAAGGTGTGCTAACCCCAATTTCCTGAACTTGTCCCATATCCCTGAATGTTATGATATCTCAAGTATTCATCCAAACATTTTTTAAAGGTTGTAATGTCCCCAGCCTCTCATACATGCCTAAGCAGTGCATTCCAGATTCCCACCACCTGCTGAGTGAAAAAGCTTTTTCCTAAATCCCCTCTGAATCTTTTGCCCCTTATCCTAAAGTTATGCCCTCTCATGATTGACCCCTCAACCAAGGGGAACCAACCAAGCTGCTCTCTATTCTCCAAGTCCATACCCATCATAATCTTATACACCTCAATCATGACCCCTCCCCCACTCAGTCTCTGCTCTGATGTAAACGATCCAAGCCTATCTAGTCTTTCCTTATAGCTTAATTTCTCCATCCCACGCCACATCCTGGTGAACCTCCTCTCGTGCTATCACATCCTTCCTGTAGTGAGGTGACCAGAACTGCACACAATATCCAGCTGTGACCTAACCAACGCTCTGTACATTACCTCCTTATCCTCTATGCCACGACTGATAAAAGCAAGTGTTCCCTATGCCTTCTTAACTATCCTGTTCATGTGCTCTGCTGACTTCAGGGATCTGTTACCTCACAGTCTCTGTTCCTCTAAACTACTCAGTGTCCTGCCATTCATTAAATATTCCCTCATCTTGTTTCTTCTTCCAAAGTACATCACCTCACACTTAACAGGGTTAAATATCATCTGCTACTGGTCTGCACATCTGACTAACCCATCACTTCTTTCTGTAATCTACAACCATCTCCTTCACCATTAGCTACTCTGCCAATCTTGGCATATTTTACAAATTTGCTTAACAATTCCACCTTTCCCCCACCACCCACCCCCCCAACATTTTCATCTATATCATTTATCTACATAACAAACAATAAAGGTCCCAGTACTGATCCTTGTGGTACACTGCTGGACACTGGCCTCCAGTCACTCGAACAGCCTTCTACCCTTTGTGTCCTATTACTAAGCCAGTTTCTGATCTATCTCACCAAGTTTCCCTCAATTCCATGTATTTTAACCTTCTCAATCAGTCTCTCCATGTGGGACCTTGTCAAAAGCTTTGCTAAAATCCATATCAACCACATTAACTGAACTTCCCTCACCCACACACTTGATCACATTTTCAACAAAACTAACAAATTTGTTAGGCACGACTTCTCTCTGACAAAGCCATGCTGATTCTCCCTGGCTAACCCATGCCTTTCAAAGTGGGTATTAATTTGGTCCTTCAGAATTTTCTCCAGTTGTTTCCCTAACACTGATGTGAGACTCACCTGTCCGTAATTTCCTGGTTCATCTCTTACCACCTTTCTTGAAAAGTGGAACCACATTAGCCGTCCTCCAGTCCTCTGGCACTTCCCCGTGGCTAGACAGGCATTACAAATTTGTGTCAGAGCCCCTTGCAATTTCCCGTCTTGCCTCCCACAGCAGCCTGGGATGCAATTTATCTGAGCCTTGGGATTTGTCTGTTTTTAAGCCCAGCCTCCAAAACCTCCACATTTCCTACGTCAAACTGCACAAGTTCCTCACAGCCCCTTTTCCTGAATTCCATTCCTATGTTCTCCTTTTCCAGAGTGAAGACCAAAGAGAGGTATTCATTCAACACCCTTTCAAAATCCTGCTGTTTCACACACAGGTTTCCCCCTTGGTCCCGAATGGGCCCCACTCTTTCACTGGTTAACCTCTTCCCTTTATTTATAAAATACCTTTGAATTCTCCCTAATCCTGTTCACAAGTCCTTTCTCAAGCCCCCATTTGTTCTTCTAATTGTTTTCTTAAGTTCCCTCCTGCACTTCCTGTATTCCTCTAGGGCCACAGCTGAATTGCTCCCTTTGGACTTGCTAAAAACCTTTCTCTTCTCCCTCATCTAGTTCTGAATTGTCCTAGATATCCAGGGTTCGTTGAACTTATTGCTCCTACATTTTCCTCTAAATGATACACGTAGAGCCTATACTCTCCCCAGCTCCTTTATGAATCCCCCCTACTCCACTACTGTAGCCTTATGCGCAAGGAGCTGTTCCCAGTTGACTGTGGCCAGATCCTACTTTATTTTAATAAAATCTGCCTTCGCACAATCCAAAGCCATCTTCTGCAGGCCATTTTTTTCCCTTGTCCAGAACAACTGTGAAGCGTACAGAGTTGTGGTCACTATCGTTAAAATGGTCCCCCACTGCCACATCGAACACTTGCCTGGTTTCTTTTTCCAGAACCAGATGCAGAACTGCACCATCCCTTGTTGGGCCTTCTAAACATTGATACAAAAAACACCCCTGGATCCTTTTCAAGAAATCCACCCCCTCTAAACCCCTTAACACAATGACCATCCCAATTTATGTTGGGAAATTTGAAACCCACAAGCATAATTACCCAATTATTACTCTTACACACCTCTGTAAACTGTCTATATATTTGCTCCTCTATTTCCCGCTGACTCTTTGAGGGCCTATAATACAGTCCCAGTGAAGTGGCTGCCTCCTTAACATTCCTAAGTTCTACCCACAAAGCCTCATTTGAGGGCCCTTCCAAGATATCATCTCTCCTTATTGCAGTAAGTGATTCCTTGATTAATAGTGCTACACCCTTCTTACACCACCCTCAGTCCTGCCTAAAGATCCTATACCCCTAAATGCTGAGTTGCCAGTCCTGCCCTTCCCTCAACCAATTATCTGTGATGGCAACAGTATCTCACTTCCATGTGTCAATCCACACCACTACCTCATCAGTCTTCCCTATTACACTCCTAGCATTAAAGTAATGACCATCCAACCTTGCCTTACTATCTTGATTCAGAAGTTGTATGACACCAGGTTATAGTCCAACAGGTTTATTTGAAATCACAAGCTTTCAGAGCTCTCACTCCTCCTTCATCAGGTGATTTCCAACTTTGTTCACCCCAGTCTAACACTGGCGCCTCCATTTTATAACCCTGTTGACACTCAATATACCTGAATTCATTGTGACTTGTTTCCTTTGCTGTAGCATGATGTGTCCCTCTTTCATCGATATTTGGTGTCCCCCTCCCCCTGGTAGATTGGTTCAAACCCCTCCCAACTGCACTTAGCAAACCTACCTGTGAGGATAATGGTCCCAATGTGGTTCAAGAGCAGACTGTCCCATTTGTTACATGTCCCACTTTCCCCAAAAAATGGTCCCAGTGATCCTGGAACCTAAAACCCTCCCTCTTGCACCAACGCTTGAGCCACATTATCATCTTCCCTGTTTTCCAGTTTCCAAACTCACCAGCACGTGGTGGATGGTTAGCAGTTAAAAACAAGTCATGGTAATTTTGATGGTGGGAACGTTATTCAGTTGTGTGTGATAGCACTTTGGATATGAAAAAGAAATGAAAAAGAAAAGAAATAAAGCAGACCCAGACCTTTTGAGAGAGATGGTAGCCACAGGAGATACAGTGCTTTATTTCCCTCTCCAACTACATTTTGATTTAGTCCTTTTCCTCTCACTCTACCACCGCCCAACACTCCTAACTTTTGATGACTCACATTGTATGTCATCCTAACATTAATTCTATCACATGTAAACTTCTGGTTGGCCGCAAGGATGATTATTGGCAGTGGTTAATGGTTAACCACAAAAGAAAAGTCATGGTGATTTGCTGGTGGGAACATTGTTCATTTGTGTGTGATAACACTTCCAGATATAAAAAAACAGCAGACCCAGGGTGGGGCCTGGCCTGGTGCAGTGGTGGTAGTATCCCTACCTTTGTTCAGGAGGCCTAGGCTCAAACCCCACTTGCTCCAGAAATGTCATAACATCTCAGAACAGGTTAATTAGAAAACAAAATCTATAACACAGACCCAGGGGCCCTTGTGATGCAGTAGTAGTGTCCCTACCTCTGAGGCAGGAGGCCTGGGTTTGAGACCCATCTGCTCCAGAAGTGTATCTGAACAGGTTGATCTCAGGCCCTAAACAAACTCAGGCCTGGTTGGTATCTGACTACCTGGGTATACTAGATGCAATAGGGTATCTCTGCCAGCAGAGATAGTAGGAACTGCCGATGCTGGAGAATCTGAGACAACAAGGTATAGAGCTGGATGAACACAGCAGGCCAAGCAGCATCAGAGGAGCAGTTGCTGCTCATGTCACCCCAGAGCTCTTGTGGCAGTGTTACTATTTCAGAGACCTGGGCTGAAGTCCCACTCCAGAGCTGTGTAAGAACATCACTCAGCAAGTTAATTTTTATTTTAGGAGAAACGGACCCAGCCCATAATGGGCCCTGCATGTAAATATCCAGTTGTCCACATAGGTGATTTACTGGTGGCTGTTCATCGTTAAAACAAAAAAAAGTCAAAATGTTTTAGTAATGGAAAAAAAAAGGTTTGGTTGCTTGTGAGTTACAGCACTTCTGGAAAAATATAGACAAATAAGGGAGACCCAGAAGCCTGGAGAAGTTGATAGTCATCAGGTGTTTAAGCAAAGTTCTATTGCCTGTAATGGGCTTTGTATATAAATATTTAATTGGCTACATGAGTTAAAAAACAGGAAAAAAACCATTTGGTTGTATGTGATACCACTTCAGGATATTAAAAAAAGAAAGAAAGCAGACCAATTCCAATACTCTCGATGCCTTTAGAGAGAGGTGAGAGATGGGGAATACAGTGCTCTATCTCCCTCTCTGGCTCTATTTTGATTTAACTCCTTCCCACTCTCCCTACCTCCCACTCATTTCTGATTTTCCTTAATGGGATTTGTACTCAAATATCTAATCGGTTACTGTTGGTGGTTTGGAGTTATAAAAAAGAGAAAAAAGTCACGGCGATTTGATGATGAGGAAAAAAATGTTCGGTCGTGTCCATTAGCACTTCCAGATTTTTTTTAAGATATGTAATGTAGGCCCAGGAGGGCCTTTTGTGGTACAATGGTAGGGTCTCTACCACTGGGCCAGGAGGCCTGGGTTCAAGTTCCACCTGCACCAAAGGTATGGAATAGCATTCCTGAACAGGTTGAGTTTTTTTTAATTTAAAGTAAAAAAGGCAAAATATAAAGCAGACGTAGGAACAGGTCTATAAAACTGTCTGTACTGGGCTGGGACTAGCCTATGTACACCATGAGCAGGGGCTCTACTTTGGTGTTCACCCATAAACAATATTCCTTTCCAATCATGTTTCTTGAGTTATTAGTATTATCTTAAAACTTTACCTGTGTGGATTTGTTATTGCCTTTCTGATAGCTGTTTCTCTTTTGTTCTACTGCCATCATGTTGTCCCTCATAAAGGCAGAAACTGTCAAAGGGAACCTATTGTATTTTATTGTAATATAAAGTTGTCAAGGCACTTAGAAGTCTTCCTTTTAAAACTTGGAAATAAAATGTCTGCTGTATTTAAAAAAAAGTCACTTGTATTTTCATTCTCCCTGTAAACATAAGCTGAGGGGTTCCTATACTGGGCTACTGCTGCACGACTGATTTCATAACATTCACCATCACAGTGAGGGGCCTGCCATGTCACAGTTTGATTGACAGGTCCTACTGGTTTAACCCTTTCAAGTGGGACTAGTAATAAATTCCAAAGCTTGCTGTTATAAGGGATTGTGCACATGAATGAAATGTTTGTTATTATAAGATGTTATGCAGTTCAAGTAAAGTAAATGTTTTGTGAATGAGAGTGTTTGTTTTCCCATTATAGTGACATCTGAAATACAATCCCAGAACTATTAATGGAACTATATTTAGTCTCATCTCTGCATAGGTCCTGAGGTCTGACCCAGGTGGAATACTGGGTAAAATGGCATGGTTGGTGTAGGGGAAAAGGGTAGTGAGTGGCACCAAGTTGGCATTGCAGCACTGCAGGACCATAGAGGTGATAGCCTATTGGTATTATCACTGGACTGTTAATCCAGCAACCCAGATAACTTTCAGGGGTCTAGGTTCAAATCCTACCATGGCAGATGTTGGAATTTGAATTTAGTAAACATTTGGAATTACGAATCTAATGATGACTGTAAATCCATTGCAAATTATCAGGAAAAACCCATTTGGTTCACTAAAGTCCTTTAGGGAAGGAAACTACCACCTTACCCAGCCTGGCCTATATGTGACTTCTGACCCAGCAATGTGGTTGATTCTTAACTACCCTCTGTGCAATTAGGGATGGGCAATAAATGCTGGCCTACCCAGCAACACCCTCATCCCATGAATGAATTTTAAAAAAAGAGTGACTGAGGGCATTGATCCCTTTTAAATCTTTCCCCTCCCACCTTAAACCCTATGCCCTCTAGTTTTGGACTCATCCACCCTGGGGAATAGACCTTGTTTATTTACCCTATCCATGCCCCTCACGATTTTATAAACCTCTATTAGGTCGCTCCTCAGCCTCCGACATTCCAGGGAAAATAGCCCCAGTCTATTCAGTCTCTGCCTATAGCTCAAACCCTCCATACTTGGCAACATCCTTGCAAATCTTTTCTAAACCCTTTCAAGTTTTGCAACATCCTTCCGATAGCAGGGGGACCAGAATTGAATGAATATTCCAAAAGTGGCCGAACCAATGTGCTGAACAGCCACAGCATGCCCTCCCAACCCCTGTACTCAATGCACTGTCCAATAAAGGCAAGCATATCAAACGCCTTCTTCACTATCCTATCTACCTGTGACTCCACTTTCAAGGAACTATGAACCTGTACTCCAAGGTCTTATTGTTTAGTAATACTCCCCAGGACCTTACCGTTAAGTATATAAGTCCTGCCCTGATTTGCCTTTTGAAAATGCAGCACCTCACATTTACCTAATTAAACTCTGTCTACCACCCCTTGGCCCATTGGCCCACCTGACTAAGGTCCCATTGTATTCTGAGGTAACCTTTGTCACTGTCCACTACACCTCCAGTATTGAGGCTATCTGCAAACTTCCAAGCCATACCTCCAATGTTCACATCCAAATCATTTATATAAATGAGGAAAAGCAGTGGACCCAATCCCTGCAGCACATCACTGGTCCCAGGCCTCCAGTGTGAAAAGCAACCCTCCACCACCACCCTCTGTCTTCTACCTTTGAGCCAGTTCTGTATCCAAATGGCCAGTTCTCCCTGAATTCCGTGTGATCTAAGCTTGCTGACCGATCTACCATGAGGAACATTGACAAACACCTTACTAAGTCCATATGGATCATGTCCACCATTCTGACCTCATCAATCCTCTTTGTAACCTCTTCAAAAATCTCAATCAAATTTGAGAGACACAATTTCCCACGCACAGAGGCAGATTGACTACCCCTAATTAGTCCTTGCCTTTCCAAATACATGTAAATCCTGTCCTTATCACTTAAACTGGCATCAGTCTGATGAAGCGGCATTGTATTCTCTTCTGGGTTAATGAATGCAATCTGAAACCACTGCCTAACTCATCCATTACCGTCTTTACAAACCTTCCAGGTGAAGCAGAGATTTACCTGTACTTCAATTATTCTAAGCGACTGAATTTGCTGTTTACAATGTGGTCTCCTCTACATTGGACAGACAAAATGCAGACTGGGTGGCCATTTTGTACAACACCTACATTCCGCCCATAAAAAAAAGACCCTGAGCTTCCAGTTGCCTGACATTTCAACTCAACCCCGTGTCCCCTGGCTGCTATTTCTATCTTGAGCTTGCTGCAGTGCTCCTGCGAAGCTCAGTGCAAGCTGGAGGAACAACAACTGATCTTCCACTTGGGGACCTTGCAACTTCAGGGGTCGATATCAACTTCAATAATTTTAGAATCTGAACACCTCCTTCCATGTCTTTTACAACCCCCTTCACCAACAGCCCACTGCTGTCATGACATAGAGATAAAAAGGTGTAGAGCTGGATGAGCACAGCAGGCCAAGCAGCACCAGAGGAGCAGGAA
>NC_063335.1:105847445-105868818 GCF_021869965.1 Rhincodon typus | reverse complement strand
GAGCGTAGGTGTTCTGCAAAGCGGTCCCCGAGTCTCCGCTTGGTTTCTGCAAAGCGGTCCCCGAGTCTCCGCTTGGTTTCTGCAAAGCGGTCCCCGAGTCTCCGCTTGGTAGCAATTTGCAGCAATTGTACAGATGGTTGGCCTCCTGTATCATTCGACTGCTTCAGGCATTCAAATGCAAAACCATCAGGCAGATGCCATGTAACTTTTCTTCCTTAGGAAGCAGTGAGGGGAAGGACACCACCTCTGTGGGCCAGCCATGCATTTGCAACCCGACATTTCATCCACTTTCAAGAGGTTTGTAAAGGGTTCTGAAAGGTAGAGAAAGGGAGAAACAACATGAGAGGAGACGGATAAGAATTTTGGGAGGTGGATCCAGCTAATGGCTGTACCACCAGTAATGGCTGACAGGAAGAAAACTATGAAGAAGATCATGAATCAGAGAGCTGGAGACTAGAGACAGGGAGAGAACATCCAAAGAGTTTGGAGAAGTTATACGGAATGAGAGCATGGAGTGATATATGGACTATGATGTTAAATCTGACATATTGAAGATTGGGAAACTAATATTGTTTTCTGAAGATATAACATTCTTTGGCAGCTACCTGTGATCAAGGATGACTTGCTTCAAATTTAGATTGATGAGTTCCATGATGGCTGATAAATCCAGTGCACCATCCACATCCACAGCCAAATGCAGGGCTTGGAGGGCCAGGCAGAGGAGTTGTTTGAAGGTTTGTGCATTCCCTCCAAAGCCTTGACTTTGCCTTTGGGTATTCCCGATATTCTCTCTTCCAACATGGACCCTGCTCCATTTTGGTTGGTAACAAGCCAGTGGCTACTATGGGTTGACTTCTTTAAAAATGCTTCGATGACATCCCTTAAACATTTCTGCTACCTTCCTGGGACCCATGACCAAGTAGAGCATACAAATAACATGTCGGCATCTGACCAGTTAGCAGTTAATAGTTAGGTATGGTACACTAATGCTGATGTGACCAATTTCTAGGCTCTTGTTTGCAAATTGTCGTCCAAGATTTAAGCTGTTGCTGGATTTGTCACAAACGTCACAAGGATCTCGGTTCACATCTCCCTCCAGAGTTTGAATACAGTGATAGAGGCTGATTCTCCACTACAAGTTATCAGGTCATAATCGTGTTGCTGTTTGTGGGAGCTGGTTGCATGAACTTTTGGCTGTTGTATTTCCTGCATCAAAATGATGGAACAATGACCTGTGGAATGCTCTGCTGCAGAAAACTTCTGAGGACAAGACATTAAATGTTTTCAAGAAGGAGTTAGATGTTATTCTTGGGGTTAAGTGTATGGTGAGAAAGCGGGAATAAGGGGCTAAGTTGGGTGATGAGCCATGATCATATTGACTGGCAGAGCAGGCTTGAAGAGCCGATTGGTCTACTGCCATGCCTACCTTCTATGTTGCTAATGATTGCATTTTAAAAGCATTTCATTGACTGTAAAATGCTTTGAGCTGTCCGGTAGTTTGTAATAAGTATCGTATAGAAAGAGCCATCTGGTATTAATAAATTGCAAACATTATTGTAGTGGAGAATGAAGAATGACTGGCAGATTTAAATTGTTGAGGCTTTCTCTTTATTCCCCTCGGAAGAATGACGATGTCGTTGTAACAGCATCCAAAAATGCTTGGGCAATCACTAGTTTTTGTGTAAAAATCTGGCTTTGAATCTGCTGTCCCAGCAAATGTGACCAGAAAAATTATCCATTGCCACTGGCAATACTGCTAGGGATGAGGAGAATTTGGCAACTCTGTTGAATGTGGGAAAGCCTGTTAGAGTATCCTCTAATTGTGTTTGACTGATTGCACTCCATGGAATTTGAAAGCACAAGTCAAGACAATGAAAATGGCACTCTGATAAATGTATAGTAGACTTCAATTAGACGTGCCATATCCTGCATGACAAATATGTAAAGTGTAGTTAAAGATTAGAAATCGTGAGCGGAGGAAGTTTAGTTCAACCGTCACATTTTTTTATTTTTATTGCTTTCATGAATTGCTGACAAGTTGATCACTTTTATTTCAATCTGTAGTGTGTTGTTTTTAGCACTGGAATTTGAAAGGGGTTGAGTGAATATCATACATTTGTCTGCGTGAACCATGCAAGCTGTGCATTTGGCTGAATTCATGAAATGTCATCTTCAAAGTGTATAGGCTATGTATTTTTGTACAATTAACCTGTGAAAAATGTATCTAAGATTTCCAAGCAAGTTGTATGCACTATCTTTTTTATGTGAATATGCAATTAATTATGTCATTTGACAAAAACTAGAAATTCTCCGTGAGAATCTGAAAGAAGGAACAGCTCATCAATATATTACAGTACTTCAATATTTTGAAACTTATCTGCAATTCCAGTACAATGGGGAGCCATCCTTGAGGATGAACTTGATTGAATGGTAACACTACTTCCTGTTGTTTCACAGTGCTGTGGCAAGCCCCAATCCTAGAAATCTAGACTGATGCTTCAATTTGCTATTGAAAGAGGCCTGTATTTTTGAAGACAGCGAGTCACTTTTGAGACTGTCCACTAAGTGGGAATGAATGCTGTGAAGTAGGTGCAGTTTGATTTGAGGAGGATTTGGGCAGGCTTAGTGAAGAACATGGCAGATGGAACACAATGTGGAAAAATGTGAGGTTATCCACTTTGGTAGGATGTGCAGAGTATTTCTTGATTGGTAAGGAGGTTGAAAATTATAGAAGTACAAAGGGACCTAGATATCCTTATCAACATGTCACGGAAGGCCGGAATGCAGATGCAGCAGGCTATTAGGAAGGTTAATATAATGGCCTTTATTGCAAGAGGATTTGGGTACAAGAGTAGTGAGGTCTTGTTGCAATTGTATGGTAGCTTGGTTAGACTACAGTTTGAGTACCACGTGCACTTTTGATTTTCTTATCTCAAGAAAGATACTATTGCCACCCAAAGAAGTGCAACAAAGGTTCATCAGACTTGTTCTTGGGATGGCGTGAGCATTCCGTGAAGAGAGCTTGAGCCAACTGGGCCTGTATTCTCCAGAGTTCAGAAGAATGAAAGGCAATCTCATTGAAACCTACAAAATACTTCAAGGGGTAGACTCAGGTAAGACGTTGAACATAGAATAGAATCCCTACAATGTGGAAAAAGGCCCTTTGGCCCAACAAACCCATACTGACCCTTGGAGCATCCCACCCAGACCCATCCCCTTACCCACCTAAGCTACGCATCCCTGAACACTATGGGCAATTTAGCATGGCCAATCCACCTAGCCTGCACGTCTTTGGACTGTGGGAGGAAACCGGAGCACCCAGAGGAAACCCACGCAGACACTGGGACAATGTGCAAACTCCACACAGTCACCCGAGGGTGGAATCAAGCTCAGGCCCCTGGTGCTGTGAGGCAACAGTGCTAACCACTGAGACACCATGCCGCCCCAATTTCTAGTTTTTGTCTTGGATGGGGCATCTAGAACTAAAGGACACAATTTAAAAATAAGAGGGTTGCCACTTAAGTCCAAGATGAGGAGAATTTTTTTAAATCAGTAAGTTATGAATCTTTTGAACCATCTACCATAGAGGACAATGGAGGCTTAGTTTTTGAGTATGTTTAAGGCAGAGATTCAGATTTCTGATAACCAGTGGCATCCAAGAATATGAAGATGAGTTGAGTAAAAGGCATTGAAGTGTTCAATCAGCTGTGATCACATTGAATGATGGGGCAGGCTCAACGGACTGAATGGCCTACTCCTGTTCCTGTCTCCAACCTCTCTGTTGGAGATTGCTGATCCTCTCTCTGATTATTAACCTGTCAGGGCTGGGTTCTGTACGGTGCACCTGCCTAAAACAGACGAAGCCTCAAGGATTTATGGAAAACCTGATTCTGTTTGCATGCCTCAAATTACAGACTGTACATGAAGTGGATAGCTTTCTCACCAGTGAGGACAAGGGTGACAACCGGTGGGAAGTGCAAAGGGCTCCTGTTGCTAAGACAGCAAATGTCCTCATCAGAAGGACATTGATGCCTAATGTCCTCTAAAGGGCCTTATAGCCTTTGCTACATTGGACTTCACCCCCAGCCCTATGCTTCCATAAATCTACATCTTCACCTACTCTCCTCCCATTTCCCCTCTCCTAAAACCTCTGGGCCAGTACTTTCCTAGAAGCCGATAGGGAGCCCAGGATCATCTCATCTTGTCCTGCTAGCAGCCACTCTATGCCCTCCTCCTGCCTAGAATGGACCACTGAGGGAGGGGACCGGAGGGAAGCAGTGGTTTCGAGCCATAGAAATGATACAACACAGAAGGGGGCCATTTGGTCCATCTTGTCCATGCCAACCCAAAGACACCCAGATGCTACTTCTAATCGCATTACCCTGCACATGGCCCATAGCCCTGCTGCTCACAGCACGTAAGGTGCAGATCCACCTACTTTTTCAAAGATTTTAGGGTCCTTGCCTCCACAACTATTTAGTTCCACATACCCACCGTTCTCTGCATAAAAATGTTTTTCCTCACGTTCCCCTCTAATCCTTCTGCCACAACTTAAAACTCTACCAAAGGAAACAGGTTTCTCCTGTCTATTTCTACTCCTTACAATTTTGAATATCTCAATCGTGTCACCCCTCAGCCTTCTCTGTTCCAAGGAAAACAACCCCAACCTATCCAATCTCTCCTATTCTGTAAATTTTCTTTGCACCCTCTCCAGAGCAATTACATCCTTCCTGTAATGTGACCAGAATTGCACACAATACTCCAGCTGTGGCCTCACTAGTGTCTTATACATGATTTGGTGGAAATGTAGAAACAAAAACAGAAGTTGCTGGAAAAGCTCAGCAGGTCTGGCAGCATGTGTGAAGAGAAATCCGAGTTAATGTTTCGGTTCCGGTGACCCTTCCTCAGATGGTAATGATTATAGACTAGCAATCCAGAAACTCAAGTTAAAGTTCTGGGGACGTGGTTCCGAATCTCACCACGGCAGATGGTGAAAGTTGAATTCGGTATAAATCTGGAATGAAAGGCTGGCCTAATGATGAGCTTGTAATCACTGTCGATTGTTGTAAAAACTAATGTCCTTTTAAAGAGGAAATCAGCCATTCTTGTCTGGTGTGACCTGCATGAGTCTGCTCGTCCACAGCAATGTGATTGACCCTTAACAATTGGGAATGGGGCAGTAAATACTGAATGTAAAAAGTGAAGTGCAGAGGTTGTAAATATCTGGGCTTCAAACTCCCTCTGGCAGGCTGCAAAAGTAGAAGTCGTTTCCTATTGCAAATTGGTGTGAAAAATTCTATTCAGTGTGAAAATCTGCAGTTGCCCTTCAAGATAGAATGAAATCTGTTAATCTTTGTTACTCACATTAGCATAAATAAAGGATTGGATGGGCAATAGAAGGCAAAGAGTGGGCATAAAAGGGTAATTTTGCACTCTGGGCAGGATGTGATGCATGGTGTGCCATATGGATCAGTATTAGGGGCTTTGGTTATTTAGAATCTATAAAAATTAATTGGATGAATGGACTGAATGTATGCTTACTAAATTTGCTGATGATACAGAGGTGGGTAGGAAAGAACGTTTTGAATAGGACATGAGAAATCTGCAAAAGTTCAAGTGAATAAGAAAACGTCGGCAGACAGAGTATAATGAGGGATAATGTGAACTGGTCCACTTTGGCAGGAAGAACATAAAAGCAGCATATTGTTTAAATGAAAAATGCTAGGGTTGGAGGTTTTGACCCACAGAGAGAGGCTGAATAGGCTGGAGCTATTTTCCCTGGAGGGTCAGAGGCTGAGGAGTGACCTTATAGAGGTTTATAAAATCATGACAGGCGTGGATAGGGTAAATAGGTATGTCTTTTCCCCAGGTGGGGAAGTCCAAAACTAGAGGGTGTAGGTTTAAGGTGAGAGATATAAAGATATAAAAGGGACATAAGGGGCAACTTTTTCACATAGAGGGTGTTGCGAGTATGAAATGAGCTGCCAAAGAAAGTGGTGGAGGCTTTGATTGATTGATTTATTGTCACGTGTACCGAAACACAGTTAAAAGCTTTGTTTATGAGTGGCACAGGCAGATCATAGTAAGCAAAGGATGTACAGATCAAAATGACTTAGACAGAGGCATAAAGGTTACGTTTCACAGGGCATGCGCTAGGCGAGACCAACATTAGTAAGGTCAGCGTTATTTTGAGGCTAGAGAGTCTATTCATCAGTCTGATAACGGCCAGGAAGGAACTGTTCCTGGACCTGCTTGTGTGTGTGTTCAGGCTTCTGTATCTTCTGCCTGAGGGAAGAAGTTGTAGGAGATCATTATGAGTGTGCAACGGGTCTTTGATGAAGTTGGCCACCTTTCTGTAGCGGCGAGCCATGTAACTAGAGTCCATGGATATAAGGTTGGCTTCCGTGATGGTCTCAGCACACCACCCTGATTAGTTTCTTACGGTCCTGGGCAGAGCAGTTGCCATACCAGACCGTTATGCACCCGGACAGTATGCTTTCAATGGTGCATCTATAGAAGTTGGTGAGGGACCTTATGGACATACCAAATTTCCTGAGCTGCCTGAGGAAGGAGAGGCGTTGTTGTGCCTTCTTGACTGTCGCATTTACGTGGTAAACCCAGGACAGGTTGTCGGTTATCGTCATTCCGAGGAACTTTGATGCCCTTCATCTCTCAACCTCTGTTCTGTTGATGGGGGCATGTTCCCCTCCTTTCTTTCTGAAGTCAATGATCAGTTCTTTAGTTTTGTCGACATTGAGAGACAGGTTGTTTTCATTGCACCACGAAACCAAGCCCTCTATCTCCCTTCAATAGTTTGACTCGTTATTGTTAGATATCAGTCCCACTGCGGTGGTGTTGTCAGCGAACTTGTAGATGGTGTTCGTACGATTACAACATTTAAAAGGCATCTGGATGGGTATATGAATAAGAAGGGCTTAAAGGGATATGGGACAAATACTGGCAAATGGGAATAGACTTATATAGGATATCTGGTTGGCATGGACGAGTTGGACCAAAGGGTCTGTTTCTGTGCTGTATATCTCTGTGACTGTATGATTCTATGACAGCAGATCCTGCTCCTATGATGCTGCTTGGCCTGCTGTGTTCATCCAGCTCTACACCTTATTATCTCAGATTCTCCAGCATCTGCAGTTCCTACTATCTCTGAGGTACAGAGGTATCTGGTGTCCTGGTACATGAATCACACAAGGTTAGCATGCAGGTCCCATGAGTGAATCGGAAGGCAAACAATGTCACTTATGGCAAGGGGAATGGAACACAAAAGTGAGGAGGTGTTGCTACATATGTACAGAATATTGGTCAGGGCATATCTGGAATACGGTATACATTTTTGGTTTCCTTATTTAAGGAAGGATGTAAATATGTTAAGACACAGTTCAGAGAAGGCTCAGTCACTGATATCTGGGATAAGGGGGTTAACTTCTGACGAAAAGTTGGACAGGCTGGACTTGACCCATGAAAGTTTAGAAGGAGAGGTGATCCTGAGGGAACCTGACAGTATGGATGCTGAAAGGATATTTCGCATTATGGCAGAGACTAGAGCTGCAGGCCACAGTTGAAAAATAGGAATTTTTTAATCTTCGGGTCTTGAGTCTTTGGAACGCGCTTCTAGTAGATGCAGCATCATTGTCTATTTTTAAAGTGGGGAAGGTAGATTTTGAGTGCACTGTATATTCGATGATGGTCTCCATTGCACTTGCTGTGCCAATGTCTAGAATCACCGAAAGAGCCTGGAATGGTTAATCTGGTTTCTTATAGAGCAGCAATGTCAACATCAAACTTGAATGTGATGGTGACGCTGCATTGTCTTGTGTACACTTGCTGTGGACTGTGGGTCATTGCTCATGCCAGCCCATGTATTCCTGACCCTGTAGCTTCCTGCCTGCCTTTTCTTTGTTTGCTGTGCAGCCCAGGCATGGTTTTGGGATTTGTAAACTTTCCCAGGATCTGTCTTTCGACCTAACATCCAGAGGTGAGACAAAAGCCTTGACCTTTTTGAGGCCTAATTAAGGGGCGCAGGTTGTCTTTCCTGCCTCAGTGCTGAGATTGCAGAAGGAGTTTTATGAAATGACGTCTTCCTTCCTCAACAACTGTGTTTGGATACCTGCTGGCCATTTGTGCTTGAAAAGGTGTCCAAGACTCTTCTGGAACAGTTGTTCATCGCTGACTTATACTGCCCTCTGATTATGTATATCTCTGGCTGAGCATTTCACCACCATATTGAAACTCTCCAAAAAACTGGACAACATTCAGAAGTGGGTCACTGCCGCTTTATAATCTCCCTCATGTTGAGTTTTGCTCAGCCATTTAAGAGAGGAAAACATCTCTGAAGATTAACAGCTTCTTCCACATGTGAAAACTTGTACCAGAGTGCAGAGCTTGATTATCCGTATTAAAAAAAGTTGGATTGTCTATGAATGGTTTTATGTGGAAGAAGCAATGTTCCTGATACTTATAATACCTGATAGTGATAGTGTTATGTGTACATTAATCGCTGATTATTGGTGACCTTCAATTGGCTTTTTAAGAGCTGATTCATCTGTTGAATTATTGAAAATCATGGCAGAGTAAATGGAGAGAAGTAAAAGAAACAAAACATGATACGAGGACAAATATTTTCATGCAGCGGGTGGTTAGACTCTGGAATGCACAGCCTGAGAGTGTGGTGGAGGCGGATTAATTGAGGCACACAAAAGGGAATTAGATGGGGTTTTTTTTAAAAAGGCAAAGGTTAAGGGGTGAGGTTAGGAGAATGGTGCTCACTGAGGTGCTCAGTTGGAGAGCTGGCACAGACATGATGGGCTGAATGGATATCTTGCCATTTTAACAATTCTGTGTCGTTCTGTTATTTTTGATATTGCTTTTATAATCTATTATAATTTTGTCTGAGAGTTTAACCATACTTGTTTGGGATTAGAATTCCTTTATTTGCAAATATATTCATAATAAATGCTTTAGTCCTGTCCTGATTTTGATCAGCTGACTCACATGCTGCTGGTTGGAAACTCTGCTTAAAAATTTCCACATTCCACCTTTCAGATGTGGAACAAATTACAATCCTATATAAATTCTGCAAATTTTTTTTTGATGATTGCTAAGTGTAAACTACTTACTTCCTGGGTTTGAATAAAGAGCTCCAACCTAGTACTGAGCAGCACAACTCTGTAATTATCAGCTCAGATCTTTAAGTGTGTCCTGAAGGCTTTCAGGTGCTGTGTGTGCAAGGTGTTTGAGGCTTTGCTGTTGACCCCTCCTGAACTGATTGAATTTCTAGATGAGCTCCACAGCTCAGCAACAGCACAAAATTGTTACAGTGTGGAGGTATTGATGTTGGACTGGGGTGGAAAAGGTCAGAAATCACACGACACCAGGTTATAGCCTGACAGGTTTATTTGAAAACACAAGCTTTCAGAGCGTAGCCCCTTCGTCGGGTAAAGTGAGAAAGAAGCACACAGAACCAGAATTTATAAGTAAAAGATCAAAGGCTCATAAACACACACACTCTCACCCCTCACCCTCTTCGAACCCCCCCTATACACACACACACACTCTCTCTTTCCCCCCTCGCGCACACACTAACACATTCACTCTCTCTCCCTCACACACATACGCACACACACACACGTAAATCTTTGGGGTGAATTTGTATTTGCAGATACATTCTATTTTGTTCAAAAAGCACACAATTTATAGACAGTCAGTGAATTTGGCATTTAATAAATTCCTGCTTTAGAAATAAAACCAAACAGATTCTAAACAAGGCCTCACACCTAACAAAAACAAAGTTGCTGGAAAAGCTCAGCAGGTCTGGCAGCATCTGTGGAGGAGAAAACAGAGTTAACGCTTCGGGTCCGGTGACCCTTCCTCAGAACCTAACATGCCTCATACCTAACGTGCATTGTCTGACATAAAATGTCACCTCCTCTTTCCACTGATAAAACCTTTAGTTCTCTCAGGGCAGTGATTTGAAAGGAATTCGGGGATTTACATATACATATTAATCAATTAAAACCTTGCAACTGATTAAGGATTTAACAGTATCTTAGGTTTGTTGAATACATCCTGATCAGTTGTGTGAACCTTTGATCTTTTACCGATAAATTCTGTGTTCTATGTGCATCTTCCCACTCCACCTGATGAAGGGGCTATGCTCTGGGAGCTTGTGTTTTCAAATAAACCTGTTGGACTATAAGCTGATGTTGCGTGATTTCCAAAATTGTTACAACACAGGAGGAGATCATTTGGCCCATCATATCCACTCTGATTCTCCATTGGAGCGAATTACCTCATGCCATTTTCCTGCCTTCTCTCCATAGCCTCACACGTTCTTCCTTTTTCGGGTAACATTCCAATTCCCTGCATTCCTCAGTTCAGCCTGCCTCCTCGATACTGTCCCTCCGCATACATGCACAGCTGAAAAAAGTATTTCCTCATGTCACCATCACTTCTTTCAGATTTTCCTAAATCTATGCCCTCTTCATCTCAATCCTTCTACCAATGGGAATTTACATTGAGCAGACCATTCAAGAATTTGATTAAGGCCATCAATATCAAATCTCCTCTCAACCTCCTCAACTCCATGGAAACAATGCAATCTATCCACTTAACTGTCGTCCTGCATCCGTGAAACCATTCTCGTGAATTCTTTCTGCTCTGTGCCTAATGCCTCCACATTTTTTTCAGACATGTGGGGTCTGGAACTGCACAGTTCAAATTGCGGCCAAGCCTGTGATCTAAATAAGTTTAATATAATTTTTTGTGCTTTTCTACCCTATGCCAGTATTCATAAAGGTACAAAATGATCAGAGGTATAGATAGAGTGGACAGCCAGAGACTTTTTCCTAGGGTGGAGTTAGTTATTATGAGAGGACATTGTTTTAAAGTGAATGGAGGTAGATATAGGGGAGACGTCAGAGGTAGGTTCTTTACTCAGAGAGTGGTAGGGGCATGGAATGCATTGCCGGAGCGGGTAGTGGAGTCGGCCTCATTAGGGGCATTTAAGCGGCTATTAGATAGGCATATGGATGATAGCATAAGGTAGGGGTGAAGCTTAGATAGACCTTAGGTTTATGGTAAAAGTTCGGCGCAACATCGTGGGCCGAAGGGCCTGTACTGTTCTATGTTCTAATAATGTACATTTTACTAACTGTCGACCTGTCCTTCTTTGAATGATACGTGCACACATGCACACAGGTCCCTTCTGTTCCTCCATCCTCAATTATATACTTCTGCTTTGTCTGACTGCATTTTTCGCCAAAATGTATCATCAGTTGACTCAACCATGACCTTGATGATATGTTTATAAGGTTATATTGTTGCGAAGTGCCTTTCCAAGTTAGCCCATCAAGGCTCGATGATGTGACTGCATATGTTTCATTGGTGTCGGAATAGTTTCTGTTTTGGATTCCAGTTGTCCTATCATTGCTTATACTTTTGTATCCTTAACCCTTAGGCTATCTTGTGATATGTTAAAAACACTCTTTTGTATCTTACTTACAGTGTATTTACTTGTTACATTGCATCTAATTCCAAAGAATGTGTTGACTACATTGGAGAGAAAAGAAAGGTTCGCTTATAAAAGAAAGTTGCTTTAACTTTAAAATCTGACTGTACAAAAGTCTTTTCTTTTAAAGAAAGGAGCTAGTTTGTTCGTATTACTGATTTAAAAATGCTCAGTAGCCCACTATTAGGCAAGCATTCAGATGAAGTTGCAGACCGGAGATAGAGATGTAACTAATGATAGTGCTGTATAGTGCACTTGCAGACTTTATGAAGGATGAATTCAGTTTGAACTGCCAAGTGTAAGCACTTGTTAATAAAATATGCAGTTTGAAGATCAGGTTTTAATGACTGGGTTATAATGTTTTACGAAGTTTGTTGCTGGGTGGTCTGATCTTGTCTTTATGGACATTTAGAGCCTAAGTTCTGAATTCAAAGTAGTAAATGTTGCTGTTGAGTTGCATTTGAAGGGCTGTTCTCCTCCAGAGGAAATTTATTCAGTCATCCAGCTGCCCAGCTGGCTGTGAAGGTTACTTTGATACCCACTTTATACAATGAGCTGAATAAGGCAGCGCTTTCTCAAAGAGGCCCTTCATTTCCTCCCAGGATCTTCCCAAGAAGGGTCAGGTTCCTTGAACAAAACAGCAAGACCATCACCCTCTGTCAGTGGGAGCAGCCTTGCTTTGTAATTGAAGGTGGAATGAACGTACTCCAATAAACTCCGGACCTCCTGTTCACTGAAAGTGGATCTTCCAGTAAAACAAACTCGTAGCTTACAGTCAGCAGATTTCCCCCGAAGGAGAAAACATCAAGAACATAGCTTCAAAAATGTCTTCTTTAAGCCTGAATCTTCCGCACTTGTTCATATGAAAATACATGATACATAATTCACTGTACTTTTGTACTTGAGTACACATGACAGTAAAGCTTTAATCAACATTGTAAAATATATATGAAAATACATTTTACCAAGTGCTTTCTACGCTAAAACTCTAAATTATGCTACACTTTTGTGGGCTCTTTAGAGGAGCTTAATTTCTATCTGTGGTTTATTACCAGTTTTTGAGCGGGGATCACAATCTACAAGAGCTGGAGCAGAAGACAGCTTGTGAATGCACAGAAGGGTCTAGGCCCGAAACATCAGCCTTCCTGCTCCTCTGATGCTGCTTGGCCTGCTGTGTTCATCCAGCTCTACACCTTGTTATCTCAGATTCTCCAGCGTCTGCAGTTCCTACTATCTTGGCCATATGAGGGAGTTGGCAGAACAATCTGAAGAGAAGCTGAACATCAGATGAGATACTTCAAGCTTCGCTCAGGCACCAGATATGGAGAGGGAAGGCACCCACCCTGCCTAAAGCTGAACAAGCATGGGGAAAACACACAACAGGGAACATGGCAAGCTGCAAGAGACATCAATTGGCTAATGTGAGTAAAACATTGCAGTAAATTAGACATATGTACAGAGTTGAGGAAGGAAAACAACACTGAACATTCATCCACACAAAGTGCGCGATGGTCCAGGACATGGGTCAACACCATTAAAGGACCCAGCCACTATCAGTGAAGGTCATGAGTGCCATTTTGCAGCTGCAGTAGCAGAACAGTAAGGAAACAACAGACCATAGCAATGTGCAAGTGTGTGGGCCTGAACTCCTGAGCATGTGCAGTAGCGGTGTCAACAGCGTCGGCTTCTCCCGGCAACCACAGGCCGCTGTGGTGACAGCAAAGGCAGTCGGTCTTTCTGCGTTTTATTTCCCTCCCCCATGGAAGAGGCGGTTAGGACCAGGCCCTGCCCAGCCCCAGATCCAGGGCGGACTGCGGCTCAGGCGCTGTAGTCACAGAGGTTTCAGCATCAGCTGTGGAGGAGCACAGAGACAGGACCCCGACGGCAATATCTGGAGGAGGGTCGGAGGGGGACCAGGAGGTAGGAGACCAGGCCGATGGCTCCAGCTCGGACGCAGCAGCTGCAGGAGTGGTAGCAATGGCAGAGGTGGGCCTGTAACCAAGACCCTGGAACCCATTACGGAGACCCTGGCCGATGTCAAGCAGCGAATGGAGAAGGAACAGGAAGAGGACGGAAAGGTGAACTCTATTGCAGTAGAATCTTGCATTTTAATCAGTGTTTCAAGATGGCGCCACTTTGCGTGTTGCATGCGAGAAGACACTTTTCACTGTACTTTTAATAAATCTGAATCTAATCAAATCAAATCATTGGGAGATGCTGAGGAATAAGGTGAATTTTTTCTTTAGTAGATATAACAGGTCCACTGCTGGCCTTTGTAGAATGCTGACAGTGAACTGGCAAGGGGACCAGCAGCAAAGCGTGGGTGGAGATGGCACGTGGATGCCAACAGGAATGAGCCGTTGAGACCAGGGCGAAAGGTGTGAGTGCTGCTCAGTTTCCAGGGAGACTACACATTGTCCACTTCTACCGGACTCGGTGGCAGTCTGGGAGTTACTTGCTGCTTTACCTTTACAGCTGTGTCGCAAAGCTGCAAGCTGTTTACTTTAATCCACTTTGTAGTTAATGTCACACTTCCTTGTCTACGAAAATAGAAAGAATGTACACTGTCACTGAGCACGTGAGGTGTTTTGAGTGCATGTAGTTTCTGTCATTATATTTGTTGCCTCTCTTCATTCTTCAGCCTGAGAGAAAGGCCATGTTGTTCAATTGCTGTCTGGATCCAGCAGGCCAGTTACCCACAAGCAGAAGCATCTTGTGTAAGAGGAATCTGTGACTATGTACTGAGGTTGTCCCTGTCCCCAGTGCTGCAAAGGATGGGACTGGCCTTGTTGCCGTGGAACACTCCAAGTAGTTGGACTGTTCCATATCATCTGTCCCTCATGGAGAAATTTGCAAAGAAAGACACCTTTGACCGTAAGTCCATGAGGAAGTGGTCAGCACATAGCATCCTCGAGACCCTGTGGGAAAAGGAGAGGATGGATCGTGTCGGGTTGTTCCCTGAGCAGACTGTCAAAGCCATTTGGCAGAATGTCCCATCACCAGAACTTTCCAACAAGCACCAAGATATTGCTTGGCTGGTGGTGAGAAGCGCACTACCCTTCAAGTACTCCTGGACTCACTGCACCACTGCATGCTGTTCTCATACGGCTGAGGGGGTGTTGGGGAGTGGGGGTTGGGGAGATACTCATCTCCTTCTGGAATGTGCCTTTGCGAAAGAGAGAGAGATGCATTGGTTTGTGTCGAGGTTCATCCTGAGCAGCTCAGTGACGCAGGACTTTGTGCCCTGCGGGCTGTTTCCCGGGACGCACGCTGAGACAAATATTGACTGCACTTGGAAGACCATCAGCTTGGTGAAAGACACTCTTTGCTGAAACTTAATGGTCTTCCAGAGCAAGGAGTTGACCTTGACTGAATGTTGCGCATCCCAAGGTCCAGGACAATGTGCTGAGGGACGCTCTAAGCTTGGGGCAGCTGCTGCCAGGGTGCAGTGGGGAAAGACCACCATCTAAGGTCTTTCTGCTGAAGTTAAGTAGGGGTCCTTTCAATCAGACCCTCCTGGTGCCTCAGACATATGCAAGTAAGAAATGCCTTGGGTTTTTGTTTATCCTCCATGTGTAAAGACTATACAGAACCCAACTGCTTCAGTGACTGTGTTTGTACATAAAGATTGTTTATGAATAAAATATATCTTTGAAAAATTTTTAAAAAAATCTTGTGCAAGAGGGGTCACTCCTGTGTTTTGTGTGCTCAATGTCTGGGTGACTGGAGAGGTCATGGATTCTGGGAATTATTAACA
This sequence comes from Rhincodon typus, assembly GCF_021869965.1. Taxonomy (NCBI): domain Eukaryota; kingdom Metazoa; phylum Chordata; class Chondrichthyes; order Orectolobiformes; family Rhincodontidae; genus Rhincodon; species Rhincodon typus. Next base: position 105,853,537 of record NC_063335.1, on the reverse strand, counting down.
AGGCTAACTATCCAAGGTCCCAGGTAATGCTGTGGGGACCTCAGTTCAGAAAAAGTTCATCAGAAAAATTTGGAATTAAGATTCTAATGGTGATTGTGAAACCATTGCTGATTATCAGGGGAAAACCTATCTGGTTCAGTAATGTCCGGTTCGAGATGGGCAATAATTACTGGCTGAGCCAGTGATGTCAAGGAATAAGTTATTTGGCTGATTCTAAAATACTAGGTTGTTATTCAATTCTCCCTTTGATTTAAGTTGTTACCCGGTTAATGTTTGAAATAGGACTTATGAAATTGGTCTATCATCATGTGGTACATTTAATCATCCAGTGTACACAATTGATACCAAATGTTGCTTTACAAGGAATCGCTGACCCTTAAATTTTTGAAGAATGTACCTTTTCTTTTTTGCAGATAATCTGGCAGCTCTTACATGGTTAGACAATTGATTGGTTTGGATTTCCTAGATATCTCCTTCATATCTGTCTGTATCGGCTGGAGTTATACAAAGGTGGATTTGGGTTATTGGAGATAATGCTATTTATAATTTGACATGTTCATGAGGTTGTTGACTTGCTCACCGAGCTGGCTTGTTTTTGTTCAGACATTTCGTCACCATGCTAGGTGACATCATCAGTGGAGCCTCCGACAAAGCGATGTTATTCTACTCCACTTGGAATTTATACTGTCTGGTCTGTTACGGTGAATACTATCATTTCTGGTTTTGATCTGTATGGGTTTATATATGGTGTCCAATTCTATATGTTTGTTGACTGAAGTACGGGTGGAGAACCATGACTCTAGGAATTTCCATGCGTGTCTATGTTTGGCTTGGGCTACTATGGTTACTTTGTCCCAGTTAAATTGATGGCCTTCATTGTCTGAATGTACAGATATTAAGGAGAGTTCATCGTGCAGTTTTGCTGCTAGCTGATGTTCATGTATTCCGACGGCTAGTTTCCTTCCTGTCTGTCCGATGTAATGTTTGTGTCAGTCATTGCATGGTATTTTGTAAACCACGTTGTGGGAATGGGGTCTTTCATCCTTGTAAGTGTTTGTCATAGAGCGGCTGTGGGCTTGTGGGCCACCATGCTTCCTGGTGGTCTTCGGAGTCTTGTTGTCAGTTCCAATATGTTCTTGATGTAGGGCAGTGTGGTGAGTGTGTTAGGGCGTACTGTGGCTTCCTGTTGTTGTCTGTTTTGTAGGCATCTATGGATGAAGTTGCGGAGATATTAGTTTAAAGCGAGGATCTTGTATAAGTGTTTTTCCTCTTCCTGGCGTAGTTCTGGAGCGTTGGGAGTGCGTCCTGGCCTGTTTAAATAGTGTCCTCTATGACAAACACTTACAAGGATTAAAGACCCCATTCCCACAACATGCAAAACGAACGTGGTTTACAAAGTACCATGCAATGACTGACACAAACATTACATCGGACAGACAGGAAGGAAACTAGCCGTCGGAATACACGAACATCAGCTAGCGGCAAAACTGCACGATGAACTCTCCTTAATATCTGTACATTCAGACAATGAAGGCCATCAATTTAACTGAGACAAAGTAACCATAGTAGCCCAAGCCAAACATAGACACGCACGGAAATTCCTAGAGTCATGGTTCTCCACCCATACTTCAATCAACAAACATATAGAATTGGACACCAAATATAAGCCATACAGATCAAAACCAGAAATGACACTGCTCACCATATTGGACCAGACAGTATAAATTCCAAGTAGAGTAGAATAACATCGCTTCATCGGAGGCTCCACTGATGATGTCACCTAGCACGGTGACGAAACGTCTGAACAAAAACAAGCCAGCTCAGCGAGCACGTCAACAACCTCATCTACAACCTGAGCTACAGATCTTTGCCAAAACCTTAAATGACTTGTTCATGTTAACTACCATATCCTTCTGAAAGCTTTTGTTTAAAAACGACTCAAATTAGAGCGGGTGTTACTGCCTTTTCACTTCCCAGCCAGTGAGTTTGAATTCAGTGTGGGGGGGTTGCTGGGGGATTTGAATGGGAGCTGGGACAAGAGAAATAGAAGGCTGTGTGGGCTTGACCCCACTGTCACCACGGGTGTGAGCCCAGGACCAGTCACCGTCTTTTGGTTTGTGATGGACTCTGGAGAAACTTTCCTACAGGTTCTGGGTGATTAGAATTGTAAAGAAATCGAGGACGCTAGTGTTCCTCCATCAGCCAGGTTTCTGTCACCTGACCCCATCATTTCCCAAGAGAGGCACATTGGTACCCGGATACCTCAGGAGCTGAAATGAACTGTGTGTAAATGTTCCGGGTTGGGGGTAGGGGGTGCCTCATCATGGATGCCTCATCACAGACACCATTCCTCAGTGAAAGGGCAGGGTTGGAAACGAGGCCTCAAACTCTAAACTCTGGGGCTGTTTGAATTGAAGCGCACTGACTTGAGCTTCAACAGGGATCCATACTAATTCACGTTTTCTTTGGTTTTTGTGTGTTTTTTGTTAGAAAAAAAGCTTAGAAATATGCACGTGACACTGCAGAAATGTGTCACCTACCATCTGCTCAATGACATAAATGACATCAAGTCTTCATCTCCCAAGCGAAAGAAGTGGGTGGTTAGCAATATCAAGCAATGCGGGCCAAAACAGGGCTGGGGAAGGGTGGGGAAATAAATAAGAGGGGTATTGTATTCCTCTTGACTTTCCTGTGAGAACAGAAATACTGGTGGCTCATTGATAGACTCTCAGATGTTTTCCCAAGCTGTGGTCCTCATTGCCTGTTTCATTTAAATTGTTAATCTCTTTGCAGTCAGGATCGATTCAGCTTTGTTTGAGAGTCAGACAATAGTCTAATTCTGTTAATTCACAGCTATTCTTTACTTAGGGGGAGAAAAAGGCAAAGTATCTAGTCGTTTAAATTTGAATAAAAATCCAAGAGTTCGTTCACAGATGATTTCAAGTCATGTGAGAAGGCTAGTAAATGCCGAAAAACAGGCAGGTGCCTGACTTGAAGGTTATTGGTGTGAGTGCTGTGGCAGGCTGGTTATTTGGCTCTGCAGTAATATTGGACAGTTCAAATTAAGAGGAGTAGACATGAAACAAATTAGCTGTTGGCTAGATCCAATTAAAATGCCTCTGTGCTGTTTTGGATTCCAGATTGGTGTGATTCACTTCACGTATGTAAAATCACAAACTCCACTTGACTAATCCAGCATTGCTATTCAAGTTGTAATAGAATAGATATCATTTTGAGGACAATGTTACTCAAATTGAACACTAAGGAAACCAGGGGACGAGGTGGAATAAAAACAGAAAGTGCTGGACAAACTCAGTAGTTCTGGCAGAGAGAGAAACAGATATGTTTTGAGTCTGGTATGACTTCTTCAGAACTGAAAGGGGCCAGAAAAGTAGTGTTTTGTTAATGCTTATGACAGAGGGAGAGGAACAGTTTGTGGGAGTGACCAGAAAAAAAGTCAAAGGAGGTGTTTCATAGTGGTAAAGGAGTGATCGTGATGTAAAATAGGTCTAAATGTTAGATGTGAATAGGTTTAATGGGTCCGCCCTGCTGAGAGAAAAGCCAACAAGAGAGAAACAAAATATGGTTGTCAAGGGTGGAGTGATGTAAGAAAAAATGGAGTATAAAGGTCGTACTTTGAAGTTGTGGAACTCCATGTTGAGTCCAACAGGCTATAAGATGCCTGAGCAGAAAATGAGATGATGTTCGAGTTTGCATTGAGCTTCATTGGAGCACTGTAGGAGGCCAAGGGATAGAAATGTTACCGAGGTGGAAATGACGAAGTGGAGCATCAATTTTGCTCTCTCCCAGTGGTTACACCTGTCTTCGATGGGTGCATACAACCTCAATATTTTACCCAACTCTATCAGTTTCACAACTGGGATGATAGACAAAAATTCTTCCCAGTTAATGGGGTGTAAAATAAATGTCCCATGTCATGTTGATATCGATTGTCTTATTGGAATAATAATAGCAGTGCCAGGATTCTGTATCATCAGGCAATAATGAGTGAAATATAACCAGAAGTCACATAATCGAATTTACTGCAGCTCATGCCTGAAATCTAGTGTCCTTCCACATGGTGAATTTAGGGGATAGGGGGCATTTAGTCGGGTTGGAGGGATTTGGGTGGGGACCCAGCCACAATTCTCCTTTTACCTCAATTAAATCCAGTGCAGAATTAATGCCCATTTGAAGAACTGATTCCTATTGTCCCTGGTATTAACCCACATGGACAGAACGACAAGTGAATCCCTAAACTAACTGGTATTCTATAGGGGAAGTGGGTACCCCTTATTCAGTTAGACCCAGTTTCTTATCGAGGTACCTGGGGAAGGTGGGGGACGTTGTTATTCACTGAGAGCTACCATCTTCCCGATGCTGTTGATATCACCCTCCGCAACCCTGTTCCTGAAAACCCCTTCCCTCCTTCACTCTCGTGTACCTAGGTCCATCTCCATCAGAGGCTTCCATAGGAGGCTGCAGCCACTGTCCCTTTGGAGGTGCTGCTGAGTTCAGAGGGCTGATGACCTCCCACTGTAGTTCTTGATAGGTGGGACTTCCATCTCTGCCCAGGGGGTGGTGGTTTCTGTGATCCCAGAGGGGGCTCATCATTGGCCAATCAGGTACCCATGCGGCAAAAAAAATCTTCCCAAAATGGAGGCAAGATGTGGTTCTCAGCTACTTGTCAGCAGACAGCCAAAAGTCCTATTCTGTCCAGAAAATTCATGTGATATTTAAAGAATAGTGCAAGCCAACAACTACTGACAGTTTTAGAGCACTTCTTGTTCTAATCCAGACGTTTATAAGCGGTTGAAATGATTATATAGGGCCATTAAATTTGCTGTGAAGATGACTTCTGCAGAGATGCTGAATGACTTGTTTGATTGATTTTATTGTCATGTGTATCGAAATATAGTGAAAAGCTTTGTTTATGAGCTGTTCCTGAACCTGTTTGTGCATGTGTTCAGGCCTTCTGTATCTTCTGCCTGATGGAAGAGGTTGTAGGAGGTTATTATCAGGGTGCGATGGGTCTTTGATGATGTTGGCTGCCTTTCCGTGACAGTGAGATGTGTAAATAGAGTCCGTGAATGGAAGGTTGGCTTCCGTGATGGTCTGGGCTGTGCACACCACCTTCTGTAGTTTCTTAGGATCCTGGGCAGAGCAATTGCCATACCAGGCCGTTATGCACCTGGACAGTGGGCTTTCAGTGGTGCATCTGTAGAAGTTGGTGAGGATCCTTTGGGCAGGTCAAATTTCTTGAGCCGCCTGAGGAAGAAGAGGCGTTGTTGTGCCTTCTTGACTGTTGCATCTGTGTATGAAGTCCAGAACAGGTAGTCTGAGGAATTTGATGCTCTTCACCCTCTCAACCTCAGTTCTGTTGATTTAGATGGGGGGGTGCGTTCTCCTCCTTTCTTTCTGAAGTCGATGATCGGTTCTTTAGTTTTGCTGACGTTGAGAGATAGATTATTTTCGTTGCACCACATCACCAAGCCCTCTATCTCCCTTCTGTACTTTGAGTCGTCATTGTTAGATATCAGTCCCACCACAGTGGTGTCATCAGCAAGCTTGAAGTGAATGTTTACAGCAAATTCTTTTTAAATTATGTATCGTATTTTCGAATTTGGCTCAGCTAATTAAAAGCCGATGTGGATTTTTTTGTCCAATGTGTGATGAGGATCTGCGCTCAAGACATTTCTCTGACTTTGCGTACAAACCATTAGTATAATAGAAATGTCCTCCGTTATATTAAGGCGCATTACAGTGACACAATGGTCATTTGTTTTGGTTCAGTTGAAACTGAAATTAACTTTGGTTTTGTCATGAATTTTAAATCTACTCAATAGCTTTTTAAATCGGTATTCTAATATTGTGTGTGGGATTCTTTTAGAATTAGTGTTTTTTAAAAGTGATAAACATTCAGTTGCCTGCAAATCCTGGGAGGTAATCTGAGTCAAGATGAACACATCATATTTTTCCCCAGAGATAACAAGGTGTAGAGCTGGATGAACACAGCAGGCCAAGCAGCATCAGAGGAGCAGGAAAGCTGACGTTTCGGGCCTAGACCCTTCTTCAGAAAATCTTTTCTGAAG
>NC_063335.1:105815786-105832445 GCF_021869965.1 Rhincodon typus | reverse complement strand
CCTCCAGCTCCACACTGTGTTATCTCAGACTCCAGCATCGACAGTTCTTACTATCCTTGAAAGCCACTGGAACTTGACCACAAAGTTCTTGATCCATTCCCACTCCTCTAATTATTAAACATCGCACCAGGAGAGGCAGTGGCCTGCTGATATTATTGCTGGACTGTTAATCCAGAGTCATATGTAGTGTTCTGGAGACCTGGGTTCAAATCTTGCTGTGAATTGAATAATATAAGAAATCTGGAATTAAGAGTCTAATGATTACCATGTATCCATTGCTGATTTGTTGGGTAAAACCCCATCTGATTCAGTAATGGCCTTTAGGGACAGAATCTACAATCTTTACCTGGTCTGGACGATGTATGAGTCCACACCCACAGCCATGGCCCTTTGGAACGAGCAGTAAGTGCTGGCTTCTAGACCGTGACGCCCATGATTGAATTACAAAAAAAAATGTTACTTTGTACATGAATATGATAGTTTCAGGATGACTGAAATATCTGTGTTAAACACCTTGATGAAGTATAATGGTGATTTCAACTGTATGCTAAAAGAAATGTGGTACACATAAAGAAAGTTTGATGACACCCTTCAAACTAGGCTGTGGCTCGGTGTCCAATGATGGACTGTCTGCAGAGCTGTCCCTGTAGCACTTTTGCTTATACCAGCACTTAGAAGAGAAGACTAAAGAAATCGAGAGAAAAAAGCAAGTTTAACATGACTCATTTCTTTGCCCTAGAAAGGACTTTACTCTCTAGTCTCTAGAAGACTGTTGACCACATTAAGTCAACTAACTGTAATATTTCTCAATGCCAGGTCAAGACAACTTCTAAATTAAAAAAAAATTGCTCATGGAATGAGGGCATCATTGACTAGGCCAGTATTTATCACCCTCTCTACCTGCCCAGAAGGCAGTTAGAGTCAACCCCATTGCAGGGGTCTGGAGTCACATGCCAGCCAGACCAGTTCAGGAAGGCAGATTTCCTTCCCTAAATGACATGAGATAACTTTGGTCATTCTGTGTAACAGTGTGGACAATACATAACAAATGGTGAGTAACTAAGGAAGGGCACCAAATGCTGACCAGCCAGACTGCCACGCCCATGTCCCGCAATTGAATAATAAAATCCTCCACTCAGTATTTCGAACAAAATTATCGTTCCTATACAGTGAATGGAAGGATCCATCACCCAGCTTTCATTTCTGTCAAGCATGTCATTACAGCTAGCAGCTGTGGTTTGATATCAGCCTCAGATCTGAACCTCCAACCCCTTTCTAAAGATTTACTGTTTCCTTTGCACCAGGTCTATTCCCGGCAATCCTGAATCTTGCCAGTAATGCAGTGATCTCCACCAATGCAACATGTGGCGAAAACGGTCCAGAGATGTACTGCAAGCTGGTGGAGCATGTTCCTGGGCGGCCAATACGCAACCCGCAGTGTCGTATCTGTGACTCGAACAGCGCGAATCGCAAAGGTAATCTGCCAACACCTGTTTATGATATTGGCCTTGATGTTCGCTGAATTGATGCAGGAGCCCTTTTTAAAAAAAAGTAGCAAGCAGGTCCCAATTCCAAGATTCCCAACCCTGTGCCTGGTGGTCCCTTTAAGAGTGTGAGCTGTTTCAGTTTATGGACTCACACCCTGTGGCTCCGACATGGATGGTGTAATCCGCTGCAACTTCCACAGCACCTCTGGGGTTGGGTGATTTAGAAGGACGTGTGCAGCTGTTGTGTGCTCTTGAGTCCACTGCCGTTGTCCTTCTGGATGGAAGAGGACGTGAATTTGAAAGGTATCGTCGAAGGAGTGAGTTGCTGCAAGGCACCTTGTAGATGTGTGTGCACTGCTGTCACTGCGTGTCAGTGGTGGAGACAATGAACGTTTCAGGTGTGACAGAAGGGGAGTTTGATGATCAAGAACCTAAAAAATGTCTCCAAACACGGGAGACTTGCCCATCATTTTTTTCTAAAGAATGGTCTAGCCCCGAAACGTCAGTTTTCCTGCTCCTCTGATTGGCCTGCTCTACACCTTGTTATCTCAGACTTGCCCGCCAGCTATCTGGCACTGTAAAAATGCCAATCGATACATGCCCATTGGGTTGGAATGGAGGTCATAAATTTTTAGGTTTCAACACCTCCATGGTGCCCCATCGCCAGCCTTCTGCTGTACTTGGTAAAAGGTTTAATACAAAGGCCAAAATCATGAAGCTTCTCTTCATTGGGCCTGTTGAAGCAAGTGTGGTTCTCCTGGCCAAATAAGGAATTGGTGGATCTTGCCTCGTCCTAGATTCTTTGAACCTCTCCCGTGTTAATAGCTCTCTCTTCACACTATCTGAGCGTGAATGTGTCCAGTCTTTGTCCATGGCCACATGGCCCATTTCCTGTTAATGCCAGCTTTGGCTGGGCAAGATGTAAATGAGGTTACTGAAGTTATTAGGCCAGGCCTCCCTTCCAGCACAGTAAGCACTACGTACGGGTGTTAAATCACCCTTTAATTGCCAACTCTGTGACATCTTAGCTGAATAGTGACGTGCTTTGAAATTGGAATGAGCCATGGAAGCAGAAGATGGAAGAAGACAAGACAGCCTGGAGGAGGACATACACAATTCAAACGAAGAACAAACCTTTTCTCTTTTTCTTTTTGTGCGTTATGTCTAGAGCGCCATCCCATCGTCAGTGCAATAGATGGCACCAACAACTGGTGGCAGAGTCCCAGCATCCAGAATGGGAGGAAGTATCACTGGGTGACAATTACCCTGGACCTGAGACAGGTGAGGGAAAATGAATAAAATGAACTGCTTTTAGATGTTGATATTGTTTCTTTTTGCTGCATAAGTTCCTTAAATGAACCTTTTTGATGCTGACATTTCAATCAGTTCTGAAGACCATCAATTCCTGGGACAAGTGTTACTGGCAGTAAAGGAATCATCTCCTTGTTGGTCTTGTTAGACCTCACATGGAATATTGTGTACAGCTGTGGGCACCATGTTATAGGAAAAATGCTAATGCATTGGAGAGAGTGCAGAAGCGTTTTATAAGACTAGTTCCAGGTATGAGAAGTTTCAGCTATGAAGATGGATTGAATGAGTTGAGACTGTTCCCGTGGAGAGGGGATGGCTGAGAGGAGATCTGATGGACATTTTCAAACCATGAATGGGCTAGACAGAGTGGATAGGATGAAACTTTTCCTGCTTTTAAAAATAACAAGAATGAGTGTCCATAGAGTGAAAGTGATGTGCAAATGAAGCAAGGGTGATGCGAGAAAAAACTTTTTTCGTACAGCAAGTCATTATGGGGTGGAATGCTTGCATAGAAATGTGGTGGGTCAGGCTTGAGGCATTCAAAGGGCATTGGATAATCACTTGATTAGCAATGAGGTGCAGGGATGTGAGGAAAAGGCCGGACATCGGTGCTGGTGAATAGAGCTGGTGCAGGTGGAATGGCCCAAAAGATCTCCTTCTGTACCAGAACAATTCTGTGATCCTGTTTAATGAGGTGTGGAGGTGTCGGTATTGGACTGTGGTGAATAAGGTCAGAAGTCACATAACACCAGGGTATAGTCGAACAGGTTTATTTGAAGTCAAATGACGACAGATCAGGGCTGAAAAAGCTCATGATTTCAAATAAATGTTGGACTATAACCTGGTGTCTTGTGACTTAAGACCATAAGACATAGGAGCAGAAATTAGGCCATTCAGCCCATCGGATCTGCTCCGCTATTCAATCATGGCTGATAAGTTTCTCAACCCCATTCTCCCACTTTCTCCCCGTCACCCTTGATCCACTTGGCAATCAAGAACCTATCTATCTCTGTCTTAAATATACTCAATGACCAGGCCTTCTCAGCCTTCTGTGGCAGTGAATTCCATAGATTCACTACTCTCTGGCTGAAGAAATTTCTCCTTACGTCCGTTCTAAAAGGTCTTCCCTTTACTCTAAGGCTGTGCCTTTGAGTTCTATCTCTCCTACCAATGGAAACATCTTCCCAATATCACTCTGTCTAGGCCATTCAGAAGTTTGTAAGCTTCAATTAGATCCCCCCATATCCTTCTAAGCTCCATTGACTATAGACCCAGAGTCCTCAAACGTTCCTCATGTGTTAAGCTTTCCATTCCTGGGACCATTCTCGTGAACCTCCTCTGAACCCGCTCCAGGGCCAGGACATCTTTCCTGAGATATGGGGCCCAAAATTGCGCACAATACTCCAAATGTGGCCTGACCAGAGCCTTATAGAGCCTTAGAAGTTCTTCACTGGTTTAATATTCAAGTCCTCTCAAGATAAATGCCAAAGTTTCATTTGCCTTCCTGACTACTGACTCAACCTGCAAGTTTACCTTGAGAGAATCCTGGGCTGGAACTCCCAAGTCTCTTTGCGCTTCAGACTTCTGAATTTTCTCCCCATTTAGAAAATAGTCCATGCCTCTATTCTTCTTACCAAAGTGCATGACCTCGCTCTTTCCCACATTGTACTCCGTCTGCCACTTCTTTGCCTACTCTCCTAACCTGTCCAAATCCTTCTGCAGTCTCCCCGCATCCTCAATACCATCTGTCCCTTTAACCATCTTTGTATCATCTGCAAACTTAGCCAGAATGCCCTCAGTTCTTACATCTAGATCATTAATGTATAAAGTGAAAAGTTCTGGTCCCAACACTGACTCTTGTGGAACACCACTAATCACTGGCTGTCATCTTGAGAAAGACCCTTTTACCCCCACTGTCTGCTTTCTGCCGGAGAGCCAATATTCTATCCATGCTAGCACCTTGCTTCTAACACCAAGGGCCCTTATACTCAGCAACCTCCTGTGCGGCATCTTGTCAAAGGCCTTCTTGAAGTCCAGGTAGATAACATCCATTGGCTCTCCTTGGTCTACCCTACTCGTTACTTCCTCAAATAATTCCAACAAATTTGTCAGACATGACCTCCTCTTGATGAAGCCGTGCTGACTTTGCCCCATTTTACCATGCACTTCCAAGTATTCCGAATGTCATCCTTTACAATGGACTCTAAAATCTTATCTACAACTGAGGTTAGGCTAATCGGCCTGTAATTTTCAGTCTTTTGCCTTACTCCCTTTTTAAACAGGGGTGTCATGTTAGCAATTTTCCAGTCCTCTCGGACCCTCCCTAACACTAGTGATTCCTGAAAGAACAGCACTAACGCCTCCAGTATCTCTTCAGCTACCTCCTTAAGAACCCTGGGGTGTAGTCCATCTGGTTCAGGTGATTTATCCACCTTCAAGCCATTCAGTTTTTCTAGCACGTTTTCCTTGGTGATGACCACCATACTTCGCTTTGCCCCAACTCTCTCAAATTTTTCGGATCTTACTCGTGTCTTCCACTGTGAAGACTGACGCAAAGTAATTATTCAGTTCCCTCAGCTATTTCCTTGTTCCCCACTACTATCTCTCCAGCATCATTTTCCTGTGGTCCAATGCCCACTTTTGCCTCTCTTTGACTTCTGACCCTGTTTAACAAGAAAAGCTTACATCTATCAGCGCTTGTGTTCAGATTACAAAGAACCGAGTTCCTTTGGTATTGCTAGAACTTTGCAAAGTGTTTATTTGAGGGAGTATGTAACACTGCCTCAGCACTACACTAAAGAGTCAGGCTAGTTTAGTGGTTCAAGAGTGGGGCTGATTCTGACTTGAGCATTCTGCCACTCACATTGTACCTGAATGGCAAGATTGCTTTTTCTCAGAACAAGTGTGTAGCCTTGGCGAGGATGGGTTTAAAATCTGTGTTTCAATGTTCTTGTAGCTTCTAGAACTTTTTCATTATTGTGACATGTTTACAGTGATGTTCCTGAAATTGGCCAGCACTTCAATTTGTCACCTTGTTTGGCACTGACTGACAGCGTGGAGGGAACCCATCGCTTGTACATTTAATTGTTTGATGGATGACCAAAGCATTAATAATTCCCTCAGGTTTCTGCCTAATCCAGATCCAATAGCATGCTGGCTATGTTAATGAGAAAATGTAAAAGGTTACAAACAGAAAGAAAACTACCTTGACAGATGCTGCAGGATGAAAGGGGAAAGGGTCACTGAGATGAATATGAGTTAACTTATAAATGCATCAAAGAGGTGCCTAGTGGGGCAAAGATAAACCTATCTAAAACAAAGCAACAGAAGCTGAACACAACAGGTAAAACGATTCACATTGACAACAAGAGGACATTCTGGGATGAAACAATCAAACATTGAAGCTTGAAACAGGCAGAGCAGAAAATAATAAATACTGAGAATAATTACTTACTCCTGATGTCCAGAAGCAAAGATATGGGCGATAAATTCCCTTCCAGTGAAGATAAGCCCATTAATTGGCAAATACAAATGTGACAGAGAAACTAAAAGGGCACAAACCGAAAAAAAATTTGCGACTGAAGCTCGTGCTGCTAAGTTTCCTGCTGCCTGACAGTGAGGAATGGAAATAGACGATAAAAGCTGAATAAGTAAGTAAAGTGAGGTGAGAGGCAGTGAGTGGCTGCAACAATGCATACCAGCTGGAGTCAAATCGGGCAGAAAGCTTAGGTAACATTAAAAAGCACAGAGAAAGAGACCATTTCTGCTGGGAAATAGGTCAGGGTCAGCGAATACAGGTCAGGGTCAGCAAATACAGGTCAGGGTCTTGCCAAGTATGAAGCTGAGGGAGGGCATTATGGGGTTGGCATAGCAGATCAGTTGATGTTAACTGCTGTAGAAAAACTTCTTAAAAATTGAAGTTTAAATAATTTTATAATTCAGCGTACTGTTACTATATTGCACCATTTCCTGGTTAACTTTCACTGGTCAACAAACTGACAATATTATATTGTCCAATGACAGATCTGTAGAACTAATGCTTTTAACAAAAGGTGGAAAGGGATGCTAATTCCTTTGCAGGCAACTGTTACAAATGTGCATTCACCACCGGCTGGCTGGGTTGCAAGCAGTGCCTCAGTGCTGTTATATGAACACTTTTGTGTCTATGCAAAGCAGTGTTGAATGTGTAGTGTAATGAGAGTCAGGAGGCTATCAAACTCCCACATCACTTAAACTTTGCTCGTTTTACGACTCCAACCAGACGCAAAGCCCCGTTTTAAAAGTGCCACGTGAACCTTTCAAGCTTAGAATGGAATTTTTCTCTTGATGGGAAAGAGGAGAATCTCCGCACTATTTGACACCGAATTTTAAACAAAGGGAAACTATCCGCATCAATTAACTCTGCTAGCTCTGCCACCCGTTGCTTTGTTTGATTCTGTCCTTTGATGGGGTTTGCTGCCTATTCCTAATTGTCCTTGAGCTCGGCAGCCATTTCAGAGGACAGTTAATTTTGCTGCAGAACTGCAGACACACACAGACCCAGTAAGGATGTTGAATATTTTTCCTGAAGGAGCATTAGTGAACCGGATGGGTCTTTGAGCAACAATTGACTGCTGAGATGAGCTATTACAATGGCAAATTTATGAATTGACATTGATTATCACTTGCTGACATGGTGGGATTTGAATACACAGACCCCAGCATTAGCCTGGCTTCCCAAGTGACATTCCCAGTACACCACCCTTGCCTCATCATCCAACTAGCACTCTGTAGCTGATGCTATTCCAGCCTTCAGTCCGATTCATATTGAAGAGTCATTTCTACAGCTGTATTGGTGCAGTTACTGTATCACCAGTTCCTCCAGGGCAGTCAATGATAGGCAATGATAGAATCATAGAATCCCTACAGTGTGGGGGCAGGCTATTCAGCCCATTGAGCCCTCTGAAGAGCATCCTACCCAGACCCACCCCCCTACCCTATCCCTGTAACCCTACATTTCCCATGGCTAACCCACCTATCCTACACATTCCAACACATCATTGATAATTTGGAGTTATTCTATCCTTCTGCAGTACCTCCTGTTATGAATTTGTAAACCAGCAGATGCAGTCTTACGAGACTGACCCTGAAAGCTTCCGTTAAATCCCTGTTGACCTGCTGAGCTTTGGTATTGAAAAAGAATTCAGTCTTTTGTGATAACAAGGTGTAGAGCTGGGTGAACACAGCAGGCCAGGCAGCATCAGAGGAGCAGGAAAGCTGACGTTTCGGGTCTGGACCCTCCTTCAGAAATGGAGGAGGGGAAGGGGACTGTGAAATAAATAGAGAGAGGGGGAGGCGATGATGGAAGGTGGATAGAGGAGCAGATAGGTGGAGAGAAGACAGACAGGTCAAGGAGGCGGGGATGAAGCTAGTAAATGTGAGTGTAGGTAGGGAGTGGGGAGTCTTTTGTGCCTTTCCTCACAATGGTTATTTTCTCGTTGCTGCTGTCATTCAGTTCAGTCCTCAGTGTGAGCTTTTCTGGCTGTCACAATTGATAGATACGCCCACATGACTGCACCCAAATCATTCACTCTCAGAGCTGGATGTCGCAATATTGTAAAAATGCTTTCAACTGGGGGCATTTGAAGATAATACTGTAAGAGATATGGAAAGCTAGAGTGCACAGCCTTGATGGGAGTGTCCAACATGCTTTGTCTTGCCTCAAATGCTGATGTTGGGATATCCTTCAGACAGTGCTTGAAAAGGCTATGAGCGGCTATAAAAATAACAGAACCGACGAGAGTGCCTGAAGGCTTTGTCAAGAATAGGCTACGTGTCCAATTACATGTGGGCTTTGATGTGTATCCATGTTAGTCATTTAGTTATTAAAATGGAACAGTCATTGGATAGAGACTGTTACCACCAAGCTGATCAAAGTAGCAGCCCCTGCCAACCAGCAAGGAATATCTCAACTGAGAATCTGACCTTTATACTTCTACCACTGTGTAAATCATTCTCAGTTAGGTTTTTCAGAAAGAAGGAGATAGCTTTGTGTTGCAGCTGAATAATTTGGTGGGGGGGGAGCGATGATGATGGTGTAGTGGTATAGTCACTAAACTAGCAATCTATAGACCCAGACTAATGCTCTGGGAGTGCAGCTTCACATCCCACTGCAGCTAGCGGGATTTAAATTCAACTAATAAATCTGGACAGTCATGAGTCTTTGCAATTGTCATCCTTAGAAGGCAGTGGAGGCAGAGTTTTGGATATTTTAAGGCTAAGGTGGATAGACTGTTGATGAATAAGGTCATCAGGATCGATTGGGATGTGGAGCAATTCGAAAAGCCATGATCTTAACAAATGGTGAAGCAGGCTGAAAGGGCTGAGTGGCCTCTTCTGCTCCTATTTCTGTTATAATGATACAATCACAGAAACATGGCTCTGCTCACTTATTTCAATCCTTTACAGCTAATTATTCAATTATAAATAAAGTGCCATCATTGCAATACAAATTTACTATGTGGTGATGCCACTGACCGCTGGGCAATGTGAAATTTCCTCCAGTTAATATACAGTATTTTATATGATAAACCCCCATTCCATAGAGTCATAGAGTCATACAGCATAGAAACAGACCCCTTGGTTCAACCAGTCCATGCCTAACATAATCCCAAGCTAAAATAGTCCCACCTGCCTACTCCTGGTCTATATCCCTCCAAACCTTTCCTATTCACGTACTTATCCAAATGTCTTTTAAACATTATAACTGTGCCCTCATCCATCATTTCCACAGGAAATTCTTTCCACACTTGAACCACCCTCTGTGTAAAAAATTTGCCCCTCATGTCTTTTCTTAAATCTCTCTTTTCTCACCTTAAAAATGTACCTCCTAGTCTTGAAATTCCCCCACCCTAGGGAAAAGACACCTACTATTAACCCTATGTAAACCCCCCATGATTTTATAAACCTTTACAAGGTCACCTTTCGACCTTCTAGCTCCAGTAAAAAAAGTCCCAGCCTATCCAGCCTTTCTTTATAACTCAAACCTTCCATACCCGGCAACATCCTGGTAAATTTCTTCTGAACCCTCTCCAGTTTAATAATATCCTTCCTATAACAGTTGGCTCGATATTTCTATCTTTCCTTTGTATCTCAGATATACGCAAGTTAAGATTCAGGTTTGCATGTGTCCTATAACATGGTGACCCTAACTCCCTCTGAAGTGCCCTAGCAAGCCATTCAGTTCATAGGGCCTTTAGTGATGGCAGATATTCCCAGTGATACCCACTTCCCAAGAATATAAAAAGGCTTCTTGTACAATGTCTGTAATATATTGAGAAATAGGGGCAAATTCATTTTGATTTACTATCGGAAATTTCACTTGGATGCGTATTCCAGGTAATCACTGAGTTTCTGACCCTCATTATATTTACATACCGAGGTCTAGCTGAAGGAACCCATGCTATCTTCCTGGGAACCAGCGTCTGTAACACCTTGTGATTCTCAGTGCCTTGTATCATTGGAGAAACGAAAGTGGTGGTACAGAGTTTAATGGGAATGTGGTGGAGGGTCCGTTGTCACTGACAAGATACACAAGGCTGTTGACACTGTTTAAGACATGTTTGCTATAAGTGTGTGAACAAGAAAGAATCCAGGGAAAGGAGACTTTGATTCTTGATTTCCCACGGTAATTAGCCAAATGGGTTCTTCCTTAAAACTATTTTCACATTTCAAGACTCCTTTCCTGTCACAAATGTACAGTTTCCTCTTCACCCCCCAACTGTTTCTTCACAGGTTCCTGGGCTTACAGGGCCGTCGCCACTCCTTTTGTTTACACTTGGCCCATTTTCTAACTGCTCTAGCCAGACCAGAATGGCTTTCCGCATTGCTGCTTTCTGTCGTGTCTGTGAAATAAGCTGTTTAGATGTGAAATCTAATTGCAAATTCATTTTCTGTGAACCCAGGTTTAGGTTAACAGAGGTTGCCAGGGGTTAAGAAACAGTTGAATGACATATTTGCTGTGCTGGTGTTGACTGTGCACAGCATGTTAATACTGGATTAGAGGTTCTCTACAAGGCTATGCAAACACAGTTGTCATTGGTGTTAAAGCAACCACAGGTTTGAACCAAAAATGATTGGCTTGTTTATTTGTTTTTAAGTTTGGGGGAGGCAGTAAGACCTCTGTGGATCACAGGAAAGTTCTCTCGGCATTTAATGTGGTAAAATTCTCTCCCTTTTAAGGGGATTGTGGAAAGCTTCTGAATATCTTCTCATTTGAGTTGTCGTTGGATATGACACTGCATGAGAATTTTCACAACTGTTTAGTTGACCATAAGACCGCAAGATATAGAAGCAGAATTAGGCCATTCAGCCCATCGATTCTGCTCTGTCATTTGATCATGGCTGTGATATGTTTCTGAATACCAGTCTCCTGCCTTTTCTCTGTAAACCTTGATTCCATTTACTAATCAAGGACAAAAATAGAAATTTCTGGAAAAGCTCATCAGGTCTGGCAGCACCTCTGGAGAGAAACCAGGACTAAGGTTTCGGGTCGAGTGACCCTTCCTCAGAACTAATCAAGAACCTAATAAAAACCAATAGAACTGCAGATGCTGTAAATCAGGAACAAAAACAGAAGTTGCTGGAAATGCTCAGCAGGCCTGGCAGCGTCTGTGAAGAAAATATCAGAGTTAATGTTTCGAGTCCGGTGATCTGTTCTGAGGAAGGGTCACCAGACCCGAAACGTTAACGCTGATGTTTTCTTCACAGATGCCGCCAGACTTGCTGAACTTTTCCAGCAACTTCTGTTTTTGTTGTTAATCAAGAACCTATCTATATCTCGGTCTGAAGTACATTCAATGACTTGGTACATTGTTGGTACCACACTTAACTTTTAGCTACAACTTTGAGCGTTCAAATCCTACTCCAGGGACTTCTAATAAATGAGGCTAACACTTCAGTGCAGTACAAGGAGGAGTTTTACACTGTTGGAGGGGTTGTCCTTTTGGATGAAACCTTTTTTTTCCAATTTTTTCAAATGAAATGGGCTTCACTCACAAGGCAAAGCATTTGTTGCCCGACCCCAATTACCCTTGAACATGGTGTTCAAGGCCATTTTAGACAGTAGATAAGAGTCCGCAACGTCACTGTGGGACTGGAGTCACATTTAGGCCAGACCAGATAAGAACGGCATATTTTCTTTCCAGAAGGGCATGAGTGAAACAGATGGGCTTTTTACAACAATTATCAATGGTTGCCATTAAACTAACTTCTAATTGTAGATTTTTAATTAGATTTGAATTTTGCCATCTCTCGTGTGGGATTGGAACCTACATACCCCCGGGAGATGAGACCTGGGGTTCTGGATTACGAGTGCGATGACATTGCCACTGAGCTGCCCACCCTTTTTGCTTACCCCGATTGGATTAGATTAGATTGATCCATTGCGAGGAAAGTGAAAGGGGTTTTTCCAGGTATTCTGGTCAATGTTTGTTCTTCAATTAACTTCACTAAAAATAAATGATCCAGTTATTACCACATGATTGCTGGTGGGATTGTATTGTGCACAAATAGGCTTTTTATGTCTGCTGCGTTACAACAGTCACTACATTTCATTGCTTGTAAAGTGCTTTGAGATGTCCCGAAATTATGAAAAATGCTACATGAATGCACCTTCTCTCAGGTGGAAAGATTTTATTTGTACTTTGTATGATAATGCATCTTAAGACTCATCCACAATTCTTCAATTCTGAGGTGTTGTTCTATTATGGGACCAAACATGAAGGAATGCAGTTCAGTTGCTGCCATTCAGTTCCCTGGGACAACAGTAGGAGTCACTGCCCTCCTGGTAACTGCCTAAAGCAGGTCTATTCTCAGAGGACACTTGGCACCTTGGAGGTGAGATTGGATGCTACACACACTTTCAGCCTGTGCTGGAGAGCTGGTGCGTTGATTGGCTGCTACATAGTTAAAAGAACAAATGAAAGCAACTCGTACTGCAGTGTATCTCTGTCGCAACTACCCATGCCCGTGTATCTGGCCAGTTAATGAAGGTATCCCTTCACCTCATGGTGCCTGTTGTCTCATTTCCATTGAATGTACCAAAGTCCGTGTCAGAAAAACAAACAGAATATGCTGGAGAAACTCAGCAGGTCTGGCAGCATCTGTAGAGAGAGAATCAGAGTTAACGTTTGAAGTCGAAAGAACCTTCGCCAGTTCTGACAAAGGAACTCCAAACATTAACTCTGCTTCTCTCTCCACAGATGCTTCTGATGAGTTTCTCCAGCACTTTCTGTCTGTGTTTCATATCTCCTGCATCCGCAGTTCTTCGTTTTTACATCAGTGTCAGAAAACACGGACATTTAGTTATCAGTTACCTGTCTCATCTTCTGATGATATTATCAGCTTCCTGTGCAATTTGCACGAAAGAGTGAATGTTTCCTCCAATTGAATTGACTTCAGCATTATGTTTGGATTCAGAAGCTATTACCAAAGGCAGTGGATTGACTAATGAACAGAGCTAAAAGTTATAATATGGTTTTGCTGTTAAAATGGTGTGCCTAATCAGAGTGGGTGGATTGTCAGGTTTTTGTGCTATGAGAGTAGTTTAAAAATAAATATCATTGATTAGGCTATTAAGCAACTCACTGTTTTATCGATTATTAATAATTTTTGGGATATTAAATTGAACTTCCTGAATTCAGATTTTATCGTTGTCTTGCTCATCAGAGAAAAAAAATAAGAAGAAAGGTTTGCATTAATGTAGCGGTTCTTGCAACTTCAACATGTTGCAAAGGTCTTTACAAATAGTGAACTGCTTTTAAATTGTGATTGTTATTTGAAATCTGTGTCTCAGAAGATATTTTTGAATCAACCTGTTCAGGGATACATGTGTCAGGATCAGATGGGACTTGAACCTGAGTCTCCTGGTTCTAAGGTAGGGATCCTACCACTGTGCTACAAGAGCCACCTCAAGACTAGGTAAAAAATGTTTTCTAATCAACCTGCTCTGGAGCAAATGGGATGTGAACCCAGGCTGCCTTTTCCATTGGTCCCTCTTTGAATCTAGGAAAATCAACCTGGTCAGGGCAATGTTATGACACATCTCTGGATCAGGTGGGTCTTGAACCCAGGCCTCCTAGCCCACAGGGACACTACCACTGCACCACGAGAGCTCTGAACAGAAGCCAAAGTACCTTTCTTCACAGATAAAGTTTATTAACCAGTCACTCGTACAGCTCCTTCCACAGAGCGGTCTCACGTTTTATTTATATATTGTTATACAATGGTGAAGCGAGTGGGACTTGAACATGGTGCTCCTGGCTCAGAGATATGGACGCTACCGCTATCACGACCACTTTCTGAGTCTAGAAAAGATATGTGTTATTATTAGAAAGAGTTTTTACTTTGTTGGGCTACTGTGCACTGAGGAGAATCAAATCCTACCTTTCCATGGGTGTGGACTCGATGGGCCTGCTCCTACACTGTCAGAATACTATGATCCTTGTAAATGCAAACTTTAGAAATATACAAAGTTTCTCCTCCTGAGCTTTGAAAGGTTGTGCTGAACTTGTGGAAGAAAAATGTGCTCTTACTCATGGTTCAGTTTCAACGTTTGCCCGTTGCTTAAATAATTCTTTGTCCCATGCTCCTAAAAGATGTAAAGATTTTTAACGTGTGCAGTACTTGCAAGCTTTTATATCAGATCGTAAGACATAGTAGCAGAAGCAGGCCAGTCAGCCCATCAAGTCTGCCTAGATATTCAGTGAGATTATGTCTAATCTGATAATCCTCAACTCTATTTTCCTTATCCCCAAAACCCTTGGTTCACTTACTGATTAACAATTGATCTGAGCTTGGAACATACCTACTGACACAGCTCTACAGCACACTGCAGTAAAGAATTCCACAGATTCCCTACCCTCTAAAAGAAAAACTCATCTCTTCTTAATTGAGCAACTCCTTACTCTGCCATTATGCCCTCTGGTTCTAGATTCTTCAGCAAAGGGCACCAATCTCTTCAAATTTGCCCTGCCAAGTCCCCTAGGAATCCTGTATTTCAATAAGGATGCCCCTGACTCTTGTAAATTCCAACAAATACAAGCCCAAGCTGTCCAACCTTTCCTCATTAGACAGTCTCTCCATATCCAAAATCAATTGAGTGAACCTTCTCTTGAATGCCAGTATATCTTTCAATATATGTTCAAGCCCACTATTTTAATCTACTTTGGCGTTAAAATTAAAATGAGCTCCTAATGCAATGCTCTGAGTTTGTAGCTGAGCATTGAAAGAATTTGAAACGAAAGTGTAATACGTGAAATAGACGTTGTAAAGGTTAACTACAGAGATATCTTATCCTGGAATCTGATGCATTAGTCAAAATCAAACGCCTTGTTAACAACTGTTTACAAATTAAACACTTCCCACACTCACTTGTTCTGATCATTGCTATAGTTCTTCCAAAACAGTTTAATTCTCAATCAGGCAGTTAAAAACAATTAAATTTCTATTCAAAAACATATTCTACAATAACACAGTGACAGATAACAAACTGAAAATAAGTCCTCCATATTTTCTTCAAATACTGTACTGTAAAATTGGAAATGGTGCAGGATAGAGAGGCTCCTCAATGACTTATGTTGACTTGTAAATGCTTCATATTGTTTTTTACAGTAAAATGTTCACATCTAATGTGAAAACAAACAATGAAACTCAAATTTGGAGTGTATTTATTATTGGTAGACAGGTTGATTTGATGCATAGTCATATAGAGCTAAAACGTTATCAGTCGAATCGAATTTCTGCTTGAGTTGAGCTAACAGATCTCAGTGGTCAAACTTCAAGAGTCAAATCAGTACCTTGAGTCAAGACAAAGAACGTACTCGGGGTTTCTATTGCTTTTGGACAACCAATAGCCATTCAATGAGGCTGTTGTGAATATTCTGTTTTGTTGAAGCCCTGTTCGCCCATCACGCTGACCAACATTGACTACCAGCTCATCAAAACTTCACTTTCAGAATTCTTATCCTGGTTTTCAAATATTTCTGTGGTCTCATCCCTCCCTATCTCTGCAGCTTCCTCCAGACTTAAAACTTGCCAAAATTTTAGTCTTGCTGGCCAACCCTTCAGTTGACAGGTCTTAAACACTAGATTTACCTTCATTCACTTCTCAGTTTCTTTACCTCCCTCTCTCCTCCTTCAAGCCATGCCTTAAAACACGTCTTTGACAAATCGTTTGGTCAGGCATTTCTGTTTTGCTTTTGGCTTTGTGTCAAATTTTGTTTGATAACATCTTGTGAATCACCTTGGAAAAGTTTGCTGCCTTACAGATCATAGAGTCGTAGAGCTGTACAGCATGGAAACAGACCCTTCAGTCCAACTTGTCTATGCTGACCAGATATCCTAAATTAATCTAGTCCCATTTGCCTGCATTTGGCCCATATCCCTGTGAACCCTTCCTATTTATCTTCCTGTCCAGATGCCTTTTAAATGTTGTATTTGTACCATCCTCCACCAATTCCTGTGGCAGCTTCATTCCATATACGCACCACACTCTGTGTAAGAAAGTTGCCCCTTAGTTCCCTTTTAAATCTTTCCTCTCTCACCTTAAACCTATGCCCTCTAGTTCTGGACTCGCCTACCCTGGGAAAAATTCCTTGGCTATTCACTCTATCAATGCCCCTCATAATTTTGTAAACTTCTATAAGGTCACCCCTCAACCTCTGATATCAATGCAAGTTGTTGGCAGATCAGGATGATATGGACCACAGATAACAAGGTGTAGAGCTGGATGAACACAGCAGGCCAAGCAGCATCAGAGGAGCAGGCACGCTGACGTTTCGGGTCGAGACCCTTCTTCAGAAATTTCTGAAGAAGGGTCTCG
>NC_063335.1:105786253-105800786 GCF_021869965.1 Rhincodon typus | reverse complement strand
GGGCCCATGCGGGTACCCATGGCTACCCCCTTTGTCTGTAGGAAGTGGGAGGAATTGAAAGAGAAGTTGTTGAGTGTGAGGACGAGTTCGGCTAAGCGGATGAGGGTATCAGTGGAGGGGGACTGGTCGGGCCTGCGGGACAGGAAGAAGCGGAGGGCCTTAAGGCCATCTGCATGGGGAATGCAGGTGTAGAGGGACTGGACATCCATGGTAAAGATGAGGTGTTGGGGACCGGGGAATTGGAAGTTCTGGAGGAGGTGGAGGGCGTGGGTGGTGTCACGGACATAGGTAGGGAGTTCCTGGACCAAGGGGGAGAAAATGGAGTCTAGATAGTTGGAGATCAGTTCGGTGGGGCAAGAGCAGGCGGAGACAATGGGGCGACCAGGGCATTCAGGTTTGTGGATTTTGGGAAGGAGATACAAGCGGGCAGTGCGAGGTTGGGGAACGATGAGGTTGGAGGCCGTGGATGGGAGGTCATCTGAGGTGATGAGGTTGTGGATGGTTTGGGAGATGATGGTTTGGTGTTCAGGGGTGGGGTCATGATCAAGGGGGCGGTAAGAGGAGGTGTCGGAGAGTTGGCGTCTGGCCTCGGCGATGTAGAGGTCAGTGCGCCATACTACAACTGCGCCTCCCTTGTCCGCGGGTTTTATGGTGAGGTTGGGATTGGAGCGGAGGGCTGCACGTTTTGCGGGGGAGAGGTTGGAGTGGGTGAGAGGCGTGGAGAGTTTGAGGTGATTGATGGCTCGACGGCAGTTGGAGATGAAGAGGTCGAGGGAGGGTAGGAGGCCTTGGGGTGGTGTCCAGGAGGAATTCCTGAATGCTCAGTTTCTCTCTATAAGGCAATACTGACTGCTGTTCTTTCGGGTCATGAGACCCGAAATATTAACTCTGATTTTTTTCGTTCACAGGTGTTGCCAGACCTGCTGAGCTTTTCCAGCAACTTCTGTTTTTGTTCCTGATTTACAGCATCAGCAGTTCTTTCGGTTTTTATTTTGCTGTTCTTCACTGCTGGTTTCTCTTGGCTTTTGCTGATAAAAGGTACTGCAGGTCAGAGGTCATTGGCATTTGTAAACAAAGCTCCTGTTTCAGGATTTCAGCTTCCACATCAAACATTTCAGAAATGCCTCAGAAATGAATCGAATTTCAAATGACATTTTGGCGGAGTGAAACAGCTTCAGAGGTGGGCCATAAGTTGAAGTTGATTGTTTTCTGTAAATGTGTTGGTGACCTGAGAGAAAGAGAGAGGTTCTGAGTCAGTTTTCCATTGTGTGCATTTATACCACCTCCATAAAAAGTAAAATTGCTGCATCTATTGGAGCTTAAGCAAAGATGTGCAATTAATTAACTTTGTACATAATTGGCAAATCCTTACGAGGGGCATTCATGGATTCTGAACAGATGACCAGGGAAGTTCCAATTTTCTGGAATAAAGCAAAACCCATTGTGGCTGGATATGAAAATCTATTAGAGAGAAGGAAGAAGGCAATTTAAAATATCTCTTTGAAACGAAATTAGTCTCTTTAAAATCTGAATGAGACAATTCAAATTGATGCACTGGTAGAAAAACTACTACTTAACATCAATGGTTATGTGCAGACAGTTAGTTTAATATTGAATTGCGGTGCTGTTATTGTTTTCCTTTGAAGAAGATGGAAGATTTCTACTTTTATAAATATATAAGTACATATCCTGTTCTAATTTATCTGCTTAGCTCGAGGTAAGTATGATTTTAAACTTAAAAATGTGACTCTGAATTTGCCCATTGATAGCAAGACATCAGAGAAATCTAGCTGCTAACTGAAATGATTGGTTGAGGAACCTGAAGAAACTAGATGCTAGTTTTGGGACCTGTTGCCAGCCTTTTTGCGCCTATGATGCTGCTTGGCCTGCTGTGTTCATCCAGCTCTGCACCTCGTTGTCTCGGATTCTCCAGCATCTGCAGTTCCTACTATCTCGGACAATTGGTACTGTTCCCTGGTGCAGCTTGAAGATAAAAGCGCGCTGAAACTTAAAGAATTCTTACGTTTCCCCTTCCCCAGGATAATGTTCAGAGGTCATGGCCTCAGCTGCAGCAGTCAATAGTTCCCATTGTCAGTGGCTCCTGTTTCCCAACCTGCATTCTGGAGCAAGACCCAGGACAGGAAATTCCAGTGCTCCTGGGCCTGGACAAACATGGTGCATTTCAGGTCTGCTGGTCTGCACCACCCCTCCCCTCCCCACCCCCAAAACGTTCCTCCAGTGTCTGCGTGGGAGGGGGCCAAGTATTCTTTCTACAAGCTTTAGTCAGGAAGGATTTGCAATCCTTTTATTGCATTTGCTCTTTTTTTTCACTTTTCAAGTCATAGGTTAAAAAAAATCCATTCCATGCCTCTTCTTAGTGTTTGTTTGATTTTGTTTGAAAAGGTAACCAATTTATTGAAAGAAACATTCAGATGTTGAAGCCACGTGTTGTTTTTCATTCTTAGTGATGTTTGGGTGTCGCATCCAAGACTGAGGTGGAAATTGTTCTCAATCTCTGACTCATCGGTAGCGCTGCTGATAATCCATTGTATCATGGCAGTGCTCTGTAGTTTAATAATGCAAGATAAAAGTCGTTGTACCATTTCAGTAATGCCTCAATTGTACAAACTCTGTGCCCAGCTTCTCCATTTGTTTCAGGGTAGTGGGGTGAACTTGTGGCATGGACAGAATCACATTTGCAAACTGCGCACCATTGTCTGAGGCTACAATATCTGAAATACAGTCAGATAAGAAGACTTTTCTGTGATGTTCTGCTATGATCTTGTGTAGATCTGACCATAACGGAGATCACACCACTGAATTTGAAGACGTTCATTCCTAAGCATTTCAAATGTGATGGTAAAGTTGATGGTCATCATGTCTGTTCCTTCTCTTGGCTATTCATCAGATAATAAACGTAATTGCCAATCATTTCTGGAATGCTTATGAGATCCCTGACTACCTTATTGATTGTTGAGCCTTGGCGTGACACTTCCTAATGCTCAAAATGAAGCCTGTGAAGAATTTTGAGTGTAAGAGTCTGTGGTATTGCTAATCTCTGTTTGAAGACTGGTAACTCACTGATAACAGTAAGGTATCAACACACCTCTAAGTACTACCATTATTTGGTGCACAGTCTGCCTTCCAATCAGTATTTCCTTATCTGGATACAGTCTTCAAATACTTTCCATTTTACACCTGTATTAGAATTTTGCTGCCTTTTCCACTGCCACCATATTCTATTATATGCAGGAGCCTAATTAGCTTTAGTTCCTATGAAATGCTTCTTGAGTCTAAATTTCCTTAAAACTCATTTGTTTACAGTGTGGTAAAAACAGGCACTCTGTCAGTTTCCAGTCCATCTTCCAGATCAATGCGTCACTGACATTACCGTGAAATCATTGAATATCATCATTGTACATGTTGTAGATGTCACCTTACTGTATTCACCTATTGTCATTTATTTTCCCTGTAGTTAAAAGAGATTTTCCACCTGTCAAAAAGACCTTGTGTTCTTTAAAAATAAATCTGCACTAACAGAAAAGCAGGAGCTAATTTCAATCAAGCATTAGCTCAACATTAGTGTATCCCATGCCATAATGCATCTCGTGTGTAATTTAGGTCACAATACTGCCCAGTTTCTTGTGAATGTACATTTACTGTAAATAGATTGGTAGGTAATTGGCTCATTGAAAAATCTTCAGGATGGAAGATACAAAATTGTGATGACAATACAATAAAATAAAACAGGTAATCTTTTTTTGTATGAGGGATACAGGTGGCTCTGCCAGCATTTATTAACCACCTTTAATTGCCCTTGAGAAGGTAATGGTGAGCCGCCCTGTTGAACTGAACAGTCCATGTGGTGTAGATATACCCACAGCGCTATTAAGAAGGGAGTTCTGGGATTTTGACTCAGCAACACTGAAGGGTCAGTGATATGTTTTCAAGTCAGGATGATGAGTGGCTTGGAGAGGAACTTGCAGGTGCTGGTGTTCCCATATATCTGCAGCCCCTGTTCCTCTTTGGTGGTTTGGGAAGTGCTGTCAGAGCAACCTTCGTGAGTTGTTTCAGTGTGTTTTGTAGATGGTGTTATGTCACCATGAGTTTGTTGTGAAGGGATTGAATGTTGAAGGTGATGGATGTGGTAAAAATCAAACAGGCTACTTTGTCCTAGATAGTGCTGAACTTGTTGACTGTTTTTGGAGCTGCACTCATCCAAGCCAGTCAAGGATATTCCACCACACTGCTGACTTCTGCTTTGTGGTTGGTGGACTGGCTTTGCGGGAGCCAGGAGCTGATTTAAGGAGTTGGTTAGCTCTGTTGGATGGAAGACTGGTTTGTAAAATAGATCGTTGCCAATAGTGTGGGTTCAGTTCCCAAACTGGCTGAGATTATCATGAAGATCCTACCTTCTCAACCTTGTGTGAGGTGTGGTGGTCGTCAGATTAAACTCACCCTCTCTCTCTAATGGGAGAGCACTTGGAACTTTGGCCAGTACTATTTGATACAGAGAACCAACCTCTGACCTGCTGTTTTAATCTATGGATTTATGTAAGAGGTCCACTTCAGTTGCAGAGTTTCATAATCCATAACTGAGTTATAGGCAATCAGTGAAATAAAAATAAATAAAGAATAGAAAATGGCACAATTCTCAACTCTTCAATATACAAGTAATCACAACGTGTGGCAAAACACGGATCTGTTTAATTTTCAGAACAAAACTACTGTGCTGTGCATTTCTCATTAAAGTCCAGAGATCATGTGTTGTCAGTCTGAGTTCCTTAAATTCTCAATCATTCACATACTGCTGAAGAGTTTTATAAAGTGGGAGATTGAGTTATCTTGTCTGTTCATTCTTTAAGTTATTTATGGATTGTGTCTCTTCTCAATTCCATCACACGTTCACTTTGTGGCTACTTTTTATTTTAAAAAATGGTAAAATATCTTTAGCCATTGCGGATTCAACTAACAAATGCTAATGCTGCACATTCTGCAAATAATGCATCTTTTCAAATATTATTGAATTTTAAAAAAAATTACAAGGCAATCAGATGCAGATTACAGGCCAGTTAGTCTTATGTCAGTGGTGGGCAAATTATTGGAAAGGGCTCTGAGAGATAGGATTTATGATCATTTGGAAAGGCACAGTTTGATTCATGATAGTCAGCATGGATTTGGGAGGGGTAGAACATTGCACCTCGGATTGGACCACCAACCTGCAAGAGGGATGATGAAGTGATCTGCACATCTTACTATTCCAGACTTGTCCCGCTAGAGCACGGAGAGTTAAATTCGTCTTCAGGATGTATCTGTCATTTTCTATTAAAAATCTCCCAATTCTACTGCATAGAATAATTTGAATGAGAAAGAAAATCAAGCTCACAAATCTTATTGAATTCTTTGAAGAGGTGACCAAACACGTGGCTGAAGGTAGAGCAGTGGATGTGGTATACATGGATTTAAGTAAGGCGTTTGATAAGATTCCCCATGGTAGGCTGATGCAGAAGGTAAGGAGTCATGGGATAGGGGGAAATGTGGCAGATTGGATTCAGAGTTGGCTGACCCTTAGACAAAGCGTGGTAGTGGACGGACAATATTCAACATGGTGCTCAGTTACAAATGGTGTACCACAAGGATCTGTTCTGGGTCCTCTTCTATTTGTGATTTTTGTAAATGATTTGGATGAGGGAGTGAAAGGGTAGATTAGTAAGTTTGCGGACGATACGAAGGTGGGTCGCGTTGTGGACAGCGCGGTGGGCTGTTCTAGGTTACAAAGGGACATTGATGGGATGCAGAGCTGGGCTGAGAAGTGGCAGATGGAGTTTAACCCTGAAAAGTGTGAGGTGATTCATTTTGGAAAGAAAAACTTGAAAGCAGAATACAGGGTTAACGGAAAGATTCTTGGCAGTGTGCAGGAGCAGAGGGATCTTGGGGTTCATTTCCACAGTTCCCTGAAAGCTGCCACCCAGGTGGATAGAGTTGTTAAGAAGGCGTATGGTGTGTTAGCTTTCGTTAATAGAGGGATTGAGTTCAAGAGCTGTGAAGTTATGCTCCAGCTGTACAGAAGCCTGGTTCGGCCACATCTGGAGTATTGTGTCCAGTTCTGGTCGCCTCGTTACAGGACAGATATGGAAGCGTTGGAAAAGGTGCAGAGGAGATTTACCAGGATGTTGCCTGGAATGGCGGGAAGGTCTTACAAGGAAAGGTTGAGAGAGCTAGGGCTTTTCTCTTTACAACGACGAAGGATGAGAGGTGACTTGATAGAGGTGCACAAAATGATCAGAGGCATAGATAGAGTAGACAGCCAGAGACTTTTTCCTAGGGTGGAGGTAGCTATTACAAGGGGGCATAGTTTTAAAGTGAGTGGAGGTAGATATCGGGGCGTGGAATGCATTGCCAGAGTGGGTAGTGGAGTCGGCCTCATTAGGGGCATTTAAGCGGCTATTAGATAGGCATATGGATGATAGTATAAGGTAGGGGTGGAGGCTAGACAGACCCTAGGATTAGGGTAAAAGTTCGGCACAACATCGTAGGCCGAAGGGCCTGTACTGTGCTGTACCGTTCTATGTTCTGTGTTCTAGATATTTCCAAAGAAGAGGCTCAGCATTTTTAATGTACAACTTTCTCACATTCTCCTTTCCAGGTATTTCAGGTAGCCTATGTTATCATTAAGGCAGCAAACTCTCCTCGGCCTGGGAACTGGGTGTTGGAACGCTCCATTGATGGTGTTGAGTTTACACCATGGCAGTACTACGCCACAAGTGACACCGAGTGCCTGACCCGCTACAACATTGCACCTCGGATTGGACCACCAACCTACAAGAGGGATGATGAAGTGATCTGCACATCTTACTATTCCAGACTTGTCCCGCTGGAGCACGGAGAGGTAAATTCATCTTCAGGATGTATCTGACATTTTCTATTAAAAATCTCCCAATTCTACTGCATAGAATAATTTGTATGAGAAAGAAAATCAAGCTTCAGTAGGAGTATGTCATAACACAGTTTAGTAGTCTGCGAATTTGCTTATAACAAGGGTATATCATGAGTCCTGAAGGATGTAAATCTTTATTTAAATCTTCATTTTGCTCTTTAAAAATGGCAATTTTCTTACTTGCACGGTTCAGCTATAACGCACTGCTACTTCTTGGATTTCCCCCATACTTGGGGGGGCGATGGCCTAGTGTATTATCGCTGGACTGTTAATCCAGAAACCCAGGTAATGTTCTGGGCATCCAGGTTTGAATCCCGCCACGGCAGTTGGTAGAATTTGAATTCAATAAATATCTGGAATTAAGAATCTAATGATGATCATGAAACCAGTGTCGATTGTCTGGAAAAACTCATCTGGTTCACTAATGTCCTTTAGGGAAGGAAACTGCCATCCTTACCTGGTCTGGCCTACATGTGACTCCAGACCCACAGCAATGTGGTTGACTCTGAGTAATTAGGGATGGGCAATAAATGCTGCCTAGCCAGAGACGCCCACATCCCGTTAATCAATAAAGGAAAGAAAATCCTTGATTCCAAATGTAAATACAGAGATATAGATACTTCTGTGAAACCCTTTGAATTTTATCATCAAACAGACCAGAACAGTAATGGATTCAGAGATAGTAGGATATTATGTTGCTGTGATTTTACAGTTTTTGAAAAATGAACTGCTGTTGTTTGGTCTGTATGAAAATTAGCTGCGAATTATCAATAACAACATTAAAGGAAGTCAAGGGAAAACTCTAACCCAGTCTACCCAGTGGAAACTCGGAAGGGCAGGCAGTTAAAATTGCTGAGGTTGTTATCTGCCCAGGAGCCATCTGGAAATGGTTTTGAAATAACACTGAAAACAGGAGGGGTCCTCACTTTGTAACGTCCGTATATCAATTCCTGATGATTTTGCTGGAATCCGAATGCAATTTTAACTTGGCAGCCAGAATGGGAAGCATCAGTTTTGAGTTTCCAGCTCAGAAGAACAAGGCTGGAAGAAACTCAAACAGGGTAAGCTTTTTTTTATTTTTCAGCTTTCCTGATCATGTTAGGAGAAGTCTCTCGTGGGGCTCTTTTTGAGGAATGCTTTGGGCCCAAGCTCTCCCATAAATCGAAAAGCCCTTTCTCCCTCACTTTGCCAGTTTGGTTCGGCACGTGTGATCCCAGTGCCAATACCTGCCAGGTGTCAAGATGGCTGCCTGAGTGGCAAGTCAGTTAGCGGCATTTCAATAAGGTTGATGGGTTAAAATGCCTCAGATCTCTCTTGCCCCCTGCTAAGTGTGTTCGGTTGGAGGATTGTTGATCAGATAGGATGGGTTTGCAGAACATGACCAGCTTACCAAGCCACCATTCCCCCCCATAATATGGAGGTTGGGTGAGTATTGCAATTAACAGCATGCCCCTCTCTGCGAGGTGTAACTAAATAATGAGGTGTCAGTTGAGCTCGTTTATAAGATGCCCACACCATAATATCCTGCCAACAGGACTAGGTGAAGGGTTTTATTTTAAAAAAAGTTAACAAAATAACAGAAGGAAAGTGAGTTACTATCTTTGGGTGGGGTACATAATAGCATCACCCCTCTGCTGGGATCCCCTCATTTCCTAATCAGCTCCTATCCAAACATACCGTCCCAACAGCTTGCCTTCCCCTCCCTTAAGCTCTCATCACCTAATATCCCCAAATGCACTTGGTCACTGGCTGCCTTCCTTATTGACCTGCCTGCAGTACCGGCAATACCCACTACCAAGCTCTTGGAGCTACTGAGACTGCTAGTTCCTGCATTGAGGAGCAAATGTTCCATTGAGCCCTTGTTAGCACCAACCATAACATGTCATCGCTGCAGGGAAGGCTTTTCTCTTGCACCAGTTGGTTTCCAAATGAGCAAGAGGGTAACTAGAGAAAGGGTCGGCCCACTCAAGGACAAAGGAGGGAAGTTATGCGAGGAGTGAGAGAAAATGAGTGAGATTCTTAATGAGTACTTTGTGTCGGTATTCACCGAGGAGAGGGACATGATGGATGTTGAGGTTAGGGATAGATGTTTTATTACTCTAGGTCAAGTCGGCATAAGGAGGGGGGATGTGTTGGGTATTCTAAAAGGCATTAGGGTGGACAAGTCCCCAGGTCCGGATGGGATCTATCCCAGGTTACTGAGGGAAGCGAGAGAGGAAATAACTGGGGCCTTGACAGATATCTTTGCAGCATCCTTGAGCACACGGGTGAGATCCTGGAGGACTGGAGAATTGCTAATGTTGTCCCCTTGTTTAAGAAGGGTAGCAAGGATAATCCAGGTAGTTATAGACCGGTGAGCCTGATGTCAGTGGTGGGGAAGCTGCTAGAGAAGATACTGAGGGATAGGATCTATTTACATTTGGAAGAAAATGGGCTTATTAGTGATAGGCAGCATGGTTTTGTGCAGGGAAGGTCATGTCTTACCAACTTGATAGAATTCTTTGAGAAAGTGACAAAATTGATAGATGAGGGAAGGGCTGTGGATGTCATATACATGGACTTCAGTAAGGCGTTTGATAAGGTTCCCCATGGTAGGCTGATGGAGAAAGTGAAGTCGCATGGGGTCCAGTGTGTACTAGCTAGATGGTTAGAGAACTGGCTGGGCAACAGGAGACAGAGAGTTGTAGTGGAAGGGAATTTCTCAAAATGGAGAACTGTGACCAGTGGTGTTCCACAGGGATCCGTGTTGGGACCACTGTTGTTTGTGATATACATAAATGATCTGGAGGAAGGTATAGACAGTCTGATTAACAAGTTTGCAGATGACACTAAGAGTGGTGGAGTAGCAGATAGTGAAGGGGACTGTCTGAGAATGCAGCAGAATATAGATAGATTGGAGAGTTGGGCGGAGAAATGGCAGATGGAGTTCAATCCAGGCAAATGCGAGGTGATGCATTTTGGAAGATCCAATTCAAGAGCGAACTGTATGGTAAATAGCAAAGCCCTGGGGAAAATTGATGCACAGAGAGATCTGGGTGTTCAGGTCCATTGTACCCTGAAGGTGGCAACGCAGGTCAATAGAGTGGTCAAGAAGGCATACGGCATGCTTCATTCATCTGATGGGGTATTGAGTACAAGAGTTGGCAGGTCATGTTACAGTTGTATAGGACTTTGGTTCAACCACATTTGGAATACTGCGTATAGTTCTGGTTGCCACATTACCAAAAGGATGTGGATGCTTTGGAGAGGGTGC
This sequence comes from Rhincodon typus, assembly GCF_021869965.1. Classification (NCBI taxonomy): domain Eukaryota; kingdom Metazoa; phylum Chordata; class Chondrichthyes; order Orectolobiformes; family Rhincodontidae; genus Rhincodon; species Rhincodon typus. The sequence continues at coordinate 105,790,596 of NC_063335.1, read as the reverse complement.
AGAGGAGGTTCACCAGGATGTTGCCTGGTGTGGAGGGCGCTAGCTATGAGTAGATTAGGATTATTTACATTAGAAAGACAGAGGTTGAGGGGGGACTTGATTGAGGTCTACAAAATCATGAGAGATATAGACAGGGTGGATAGCAAGAAGCTTTTTCCTAGATTGGGGGACTCAATTACTAGGGGTCACGATTTCAAGGTGAGAGGGGAAAAGTTGAAGGGAGATATCCGTGGAAAGTTCTTTACGCAGAGGGTGGTGGGTGCCTGGAACGTGTTGCCAGTGGAGGTGGTAGAGGCGGGCACGATAGCGTCATTTAAGATGTATCTAGACAGATACATGAATGGGCAGGGAGCAGAGGGATACAGATCCTTGGAAAATAGGTGACAGGTTTAGACAGAGGATCTGGATCGGTGCAGGTTTGGAGGGCCGAAGGGCCTGTTTCTGTGCTGTAATTTTCTTTGTTCTTTGACCTCTCTGATTTAGGAGTGGTGAGTAATCTCCACTTGCCTGTAAAATACACCCAAGTTCAGTTTTGATCTCTCACCATTGCCCACTCACCCAGAACGTACTTGGAGTTAAAACCTCATGCCCGTATTTCCATTTCTCTGTTGATTATGGTATAAAATGGCTAACTCAGCTGCATAACGCCAGGAATCTTAACAAAAGGGCTGTTCACGGTTGGAATCCTGAGGAGATAGTTTTTTGGCATTGTTACAATTCAGATCTTTAATTAAACTATGCATTGTCTGCATTCCCAGCTGATTGTTCCTTGTTTAACTGAGTCTATTCATGTTGCTTCTTACTTGCCTGTGAAAGGCAGATGCATAATGCAATGCTTTATAAAATTACCATGGGCCTGAATATAATGCCAGCCTCACTTTTATAACTACAAGCGATTATTCCCACCATGTAAATCAACCCTCCATTTTCCAACTGCTTCTGTGTGCAGTAAAAATTAAAGTTGAGCAAATCGACACCCAAATTAGTAGCTAAGAAATAGATAATCCGCATTCTGTTTAGAAGTGATAGACAGGCCGATTTCGATGACATAAATGAAGAGGTTTGTTTGCTCCATTTCTCTACTTTCAGTGAAAAAGTGGAAATTTAATTATAAAACGTGAAATGTTACCCTATACCAGCAAAACCTGGGAATCAGAGGAGAATCCAAACGCAGGAAAATGAGTCTAGTCAATTTAGGAAACTTGGTTGGCATGGACCAGTTGGGCCGAAGGGACTGTTTCCATGCTGTATGACTCTCATGACTTTTCTGCAAAGTTGTTGCAGGTGATTAGAAGCAAGAATAGGACCCCCATTTCAGCTGGACTTCAGATCCTAAAGCCTTATTATCAGGAATTAGAAAGAGCGGTAGACCATCCCGTGGATCAGTGCTGATTGTTTACTTCAGTTTCATTTATTTCTGTTTAATCGATATCCTTCATCTCAAAAAACATCTTTAAATCTATCACAAAAATTTCAATTAATTCACTGCCTCAACTTAGAGATTTCCACTGGGTGGAAAACATGCATCTTCAATTCATCGGCGTAGCTTCAGCTGGGGGGATGGGTTTGTTTGCCCACTTTTTCTGGATTTCTCCACTTGGAGAAAGACCTCCTGTATCTACACCATGTAAGAATATTTGAATCTGATATCAAATATGATTCATACATTAACAATTTGTTGCCAAATTCCCAGGCCCCGGTTGTTCACTGGGACAGAGAGTGTGGTGAAAATGTCATGAGCCCTGCCCCTGAAGCTGGCATCTTTTGTTTTCTTTGAGGTGAGTTTATTACACAAGTTCCCATGCATAGCCACTTCAATGACCATCTGCTATGACTGAAGTGAGATGCTGAAATCTCTAAACTGTGGAACTCAGAGTATGGAGATTACAGCAGGTAAGAGCTGATCTGCTCTCAGTGCTTTTCTCTTGGATAGCCGGACCATCTTTTTGGGGAATTGCATTCCTCCCAGTGGATCTGGTTGAGGAATCTCCTTAGAGGAATGGGTCAGGGGTCCTTTGGCAAGGATGGGGGAGTGTTGCCAACAGATCAGCACTCTCCTCTAATACAGTATCAATATTGAATTCCCCTCAAATTGGCATTCTTGCAAATTGGCCTGATAAGTCCAGTCCAAAGATATGCAGGTTAGGTGGATTGGCCATGCTAAATTGCCCATAGTGTCCAATGATGTGCAGGTTCGGTGGATTGGCCATGGGGAATGCAGGGTTACAGGGATGGGTGGGATGCCCTTCGGAGGGTTGGTGTGGAGACGATGGGCTGAATAGCCTCCTTCCACACTGTAGAGATTCTATGATTCTATGATTCAGGATGAATAGTTGCAACAAAATGTGTCTTTTCTCAGCAATACCCAATTTCTGTTATACCAAATGACTATTTGTATCTCTTTATAGTTTTAAACACCTCAGTTCCATCACCCAGACTGAGGAAGGACATTCTTGCTATTGAGGGAGTCCAGCGTAGGTTCACCAGACTGATCCCCGGGATGGCAGGACTGACATATGAAGAAAGACTAGATTGACTGGGCTTGTAGTCTTTGCAATTTAGAAGAATGAGGGGGGATCACAGAGAAACATATAAAATCCTGATGGGACTGGACAGGCTAGATGCAGGAAGAATGTTCCCGATGTTGGGGCATTCCATAACTAGATGTCTGAGAATAAGGGGGAACCCATTCAGGACTGAGATGAGGAAGAATTTTTTTCATTCAGAGAGTTGTGAACCTGTGGAATTCTCTCCCATAGAAAACTGCTGGGGTCTGTTTGTTAGATATATTCAAGAGGGAGCTGGATGTGGCCCTTGCGGGTAAAGGGATCAAGGGGTATGGAGAGAAAGCGGACATGGGATACTGAAATTACAAGATCGGCCATGATCATATTGAATGGTAGTACAGACTTGAAGGGCTAAATGGCCTATTCCTGCACCTATTTTTATGTCTGTGTTTAAACCACTCAACCTTCTGAACCATGGGAATACAACAGCAGTTCTCATAATTTAAGGGTTTTCATCACTTCCTGTCATTCAAATTCCAGCCTTACTTCGTTAAACATTAACATTTCAGTCAGGTTTTGATTTTTATTTTGCACCTATGAGCTGGCTTTCAATGACCTTCGTACCTCATCAGTTTCTAGTCTCTCTCGCTTTGGGTTAGTCTGGGACGGAAAGTAGATCATTCATATTTTTCCAGATTGTAACACCTTTGGATGTGTACTGAGGAATGGCTCTTTAAACTGCTGCAACTCTTCAAGGTCTTAGATTTGTGGCTGATAGGACATTGCAGCTTCCTAGGGCATTGAATCAGGTGCCTGACACCATCCTGTGCTTTCTTCCCATAATCCATTCATCATGACGGTCACTCTCCATGATCAGGCACTTCAGAGAGGTGTATCCCTTAGAGGACAGTGAGGCCTGGGAGGAGGCAGCTCATCAGGAGAGCAGCAGTAATTAAGAGATAAGGAATTGGAGGCAGAGAGAGAGAAATGCCCCTACTGCAAGTCGTCTCTCCCTACTGGCCCTCATAAGAGGTCTTCCCTCCTCACCTCATCGGTACCAGGTACCTGGCACCCCTTTGACATCTTGCTTCCCTGTAGTGCAGTGTCAGGCTTTGGCATAACCCATCTCTCTCAGGGCAGTCACAGCTTCAGTAAAGACTATGTAGGGCATCTGAGACAGTTCTCTACTCCCACCCCTATCAGCTTTAAGTGACCTGGAAACCGGTCTCCACATCAATTGAAGGCCCACCTCCCCCTCCCAGGAAATCTGAAACTCCATCAGATCCCCACTGGAGGTGAAGTTCTGCTACAAAAACAGGTGTGACTCCAGTTTCTAATCTCCGTGGTGATAATCATCGCCAGATATGAAGGCAGCTCCAAAATGGAGGAACCAGTTTGTGACGAAATTTTAGAAAGGTGTTGAATAGATTTTGCGTGAGTGAAAATGAACAATGGTTGATCCTGAATCTACGAGTGCTGGGTCAGTACACCAAAATGATTGAGGAGGGCTTCCATTATCTATATATTATCGATGCATTAACTTGGAAAATCCAGGAGGTTCACTCAAGAGATTCTACTTTGATATTCCTTGCATCAGGTACCCACTTCCATTTCAGTATCAGTGTCCATCTCGGTGCCCATCTCATCCTATTCATCAAATAAAAACCAAAAGAACTGTGGATGCTGCAAATCAGGAACAAAAACAAAGTTGCTGGAAAAGCTCAGCAGGTCTGGCAGCATCTGTGGAGGAGAAAACAGAGTTAACGTTTCGGGTCTGGTGACCCTTCCTCAGTTCTGAGGAACGTTAACTCTGTTTTCTCCTCCACAGATGCTGCC
>NC_063335.1:105745397-105781253 GCF_021869965.1 Rhincodon typus | reverse complement strand
CCCTTCCTCAGAACTGGAGTTCTGAGGAAGGGTCACCGGACCCGAAACGTTAACTCTGTTTTCTCCTCCACAGATGCTGCCAGACCTGCTGAGCTTTTCCAGCAACTTTATTTTTGCTCCTCCTTTATACCTGTAGTTATTCCTCTGCAAGCAGCGGAATAAAGATAGTTGTAAAGTCACAGAAAGGTTATGGCACAGAAGCATCATGCCTGCACCAGTTAAGAGTTAATCCCATTATTCCAATATGACCCAATTTGTTTGGATTCTTCCTCATGCAGAATGCATTGAAGGTAAGGTGCTCACCCTACAGGAAAGAGGGAGCCAGCACCCGGGCAAAGATGGCAGAATTGCAACAATACAACCATTGTGACGACTAATTTCAAATGGGGCAGAGGTAATGTCACTGTCACTGGGGTGGGCAGAGTCAGATGTCGGGAGCACCCAAAATCCATCCCATTCCAGTCATTTAAATCCCATCTTCTTTGCTGTTGTGGGAGCTAATGTTGATGCTGTGGAGGTGGAATGTGATGCCAGGCCTTCCCACATCTTCATTTCAGGCAAAACTGCAGAGAAAACCCAGTTTTAATTTCTTTTGAAGAATAGAACATTGAGTAAGGAAATGGTTACAAGGAACTGTTGGTATCAGTTTCCCTTCTCCTCCTGGGACATCTTGCTTCATTAGTATTGCTGGGTAAATGTAAGTTGTTGTTGCTCTGAGTAATCTACTTAAGGTACCTCAGGTTGCCAGTTTAACCTGAAGGAAACATTGCTCTCTCAAGATGCTTCTCTAACATTGTTATATATCGTGCCAGGGAATTTTTTAAATAGTGAGCTGCTGTTTAAGCCTCCCATTATTAATTTGCATATATATATGCAAACTAAGGACAGGAGTAGGCTTTTGCACCCTTTCAGACTGTTCTGTCATTCAATCTCTCTGACTGAATTTGAAATTTTAGCTTGTTATGATCGCTCTTTCCTAGATGATCCTTTACTAGCCTGCTAATTGGATAATAATAGACAAAGTCAGAAGTCACATGACACCAGGTTACAGTTCAACAGGTTTATTTGAAATCGTAAGCTCTTGAAGCGCTACTCCTTCGTCAGGTGAAATATCTCCTTCTCAGTCCAGTTTAGCTAGCTTAGTCTTCACATTTGACATCCTTGCATGTCTTTATCTACATTTAAAATATGAATTTAAGCTCATCAGCCATTTCATCACTGTTACCTAGAGGTTTCTTCACTGTGGGGCCATTAATTAATCCTGAATCACATCACCAAATCTAGAGCCATTCCCTGATTGGCTCTAGAATGTGCTGTTCTAAGAAACTGCCCTCCAAAAACTCCATGAGCCCATCTTCCAGGTACCCTTTCATCAATCCCATTCATCCAATCTATTTGTGGATTAAAACATCCCATGATTACTGCCACGCCTTTCTCACAAGCCCCCATTATTTCTTCCTGGATGCTCCACCTTGCTGTTAGGACATACACAGACTATGTTCAGATTCTTACATTTGATGTTTATCTCTATCTGAACTGATTCTACAGCTTGATATTTAAAACTAAGGCTATCTCTCATTATTGTACTAATACCATCCTTAATGAACAGAGCAATATCATCATCTTGTCCTAGTTTCTTGTTCTTCTGAACAATCCAATATTCTTGAATATGCAAGTCTCAGTTCTGGTCATCTTGCAGCCAGATCTCTGTAATTGCAATCAAGTCACACACATTTGTATCTATTTGAACTGATTTATCCATTTTGTTACAAATCCTGCACAAAGTTGCATACAGAGCTTTTACTTTTGTTCTTTTAGTATTTTTGCCAATTCTGGCCTTATTTACTGGTGTAGTCTTAAATTTGTATGCTCTGTCACCCTTTTGCAATCTCCCTATTAGCATTTTTCTTGGTTTTATCTTGCTATATTCCCTTGGTCTTTCCAGTTAACCTACCAGATCGTTGGTCATATTATCCCACCTTCCCACTGTTTCAGATACAGCCCTCTATACCACCCTAGTTAAATAACTTGCTGGACAGCTCCCATTTTCTCAACACTGAGCCAATATCCAATAAATCCAAACCCCTTCTTCCAACACTGTTGTTTGAGCCTCTAATCAACTCTCTAATGCTAATGACAAAATTATTTGTTCATGGTTTGCTTTTGTTCCAAAAATAGAAATTATCCATTAAATTAATATAACGTATTACAATACCATGAATACTTAACATAAGGTGAAAACTAAATTGTTTCTTCCAATGCTGTGCAAGACTACAGTTATAATTGCAGGATTGACCATATTTTCAGCAATCTTTGTTTTAACCGGCATGTTATGAACCAGCACTGGATAAACTGGCAAAAATTATATGCTTCAAATACCAGAAGTATTGTCGTAGTCTCTGCAATGTTCAAGTAGTCAGCTGAGGGAGCGAGTGAAAATGCTGTCTGCCAGTAAGTTTTATTTAACGCAAAGTTGCGTTATTATTTAAGTGGTTTATGCTGTAAATAAAGTATAACAGTAATGTGTATACCCCCTGCATTATGTTTCTATTATTTAGTGTGTATTTTACATTGATTTTTTTTTTGTACTTCTTGATTATTTGGAATATTTGATCAACCTGCACACTCCTGGTCCCATAGGTGTCGGTTAATAAAAGGTTTGCTGTACTACATGTCGAACATGTGGCGCGAAGGGTTTTCCCATAATTTCCAGCCCCTGGGTTTTCTGTGGCTAAAGGGTCTTAGACAGTGTCTTCCACCACTGTCTCTTTTCAGCAGCATCAGCAGACTGTCCTGGACCTTGGTCAATGCCAATCTTCAATGCTTGGGTCATGGACAACACTGATGCACTGGAACAACAGCAAGTTTTGGTTACTTGGCTTGTAGGCTGGATTACTGGGCTCCTTACAATAGAAGCAGTTTTTGACAGTGAGCTCTTTTACTTCCAATGGTTCAATTTACAGGCCAAATAAAGTCTAGAGCAGACACCTTTCTACATTTAAGTGTAAGTTATCAAGCAAAATAGCACTGCAATTCTGACAGGCAGAAAATATCATATTACCACTTCGACTAGTGGCGAAACTGGAAACTTTAACGATCAGTTACAGTTTCCCAGTGTCAAAAGTCTTCCACACAATTCGGTGCTCTCGCAATACAAAGAAAGAATGATTAGCTACATATTGAAGATTTGCCCAACGTAAGAACATTTTGATCAAGGTTGCAGTATGATAGAGTGAAATACCATTCCAAGCCCTCCCTCGGTATTTCCACTTAGTCTGGATTAGATTTAGCCAGCCCAAATCCCAGTGCACAAAGCAAAAATAAAAATATGTAATCTGAGTTTCAAGGAGGCCTCTGAAATGTTGAAGTGAGTTGATTAAAGAAATATACACAATCCAAAGTGCTATTGAATTGGGCAAAGTTGACAGTATTTTAAAATTCCAAATTCCTTTGCATTGAGCCACTGACCTGATATCTAATCTCTGCTCCATTCTGATCTTGCCCCTTTTGGCCATTGAAATAACCTTGAGAAACCTTTGCTTTCTGTGGGCTGTTTAAACATCACAGAAATGTGTTTCTTTTCCCATCCCCATTCAGAGACTTGAGCATGGACTCGAACAAACCAGGACCGTCTGTTTGGCACAAGCTTTTTACAGTCAAGGGCTGTTGATTAGTCAGTGTTTGTAGAGTTGAACTTCGACACAAGTTGATCTCTATAAAATCACTGCATTTAGACTCAATGCATAGAATCAGTTTACAAGGTACCTGACTGAGGAGCAAATAAATGAATACCTGCTCAGCAGCTCTTCAATTATGGCTCCCAGTTTAGGTTCTGCCTTAATATTTAATTCCTTTTTCTCCTGGGATGTTTGAAACTGAGAATACTTTTAAAATCAAGGAAAGTAATGCTTTCTTTTTTTCCTTAAAAATAAATCTTTTTCTATAGAGATTGCAGTGCCAATGTGAACACAATACCTGCGGGGAGAGCTGCAGTGAGTGTTGCCCTGGTTACCATCAGAAACCATGGCAGTCTGGAACCTTTGCTTCTGACAACACTTGTGAGAGTAAGTAAATATATCTCAATGCATTTAGTTGAAGGCAGAGACGATAGGTGACACAGCTCCTATTTCAAGGATTGGTGTTGGGTTCATTGCTTTTTGTCGTTTATATAAACGATTTGCATGTGAGTTTAGGAGATATGGTTGGTAGGTTGGCAGATGATGCCAAAATAGGTGGTGTAGTGGACAGCGAAGGAGATTATCTCATAAAGTACAACGGGAGCTTGATCAGATGGGCCAATGGGCCAAAGAGTGGCAGATGGAGTTTAATTTAGATAAATGTAAGGTGTTCCATTTTGGTAAGGCAAACCAGGGCAGGATTTTGTACTGTTAACGGAAGGGCCCTCGGGAGTGTTGCCGAACAAAATGACCTAGAGATGCAGGTGCATAGTTCCTTGAAAACGGAGTCGCAAGTCGACAGGATGGTGAGGAAGGCGTTTGGCACTCTTGCCTTCATTGATCAGAACATTGAGTGTAGAAGTTGGGACATCATGTTGCGGCTGTACAGGACATTAGTGAGGCCACTTTTAGAACACTGTGCACAATTCTGGTCGCCCTTCTATAGGAAGGACACTGTTAAACTTGAGAGTGTGCAGAAAAGATTTTCAAGGATGTTGCCAGGGTTGGAGGGTTTGAGCTGTAGGGAGAGACTGAATAGGCTGGGGCTATTTTCCCTGGAGCATCAGAGGCTGAGGGTGACCTTGTAGAGGTTTATAAAATCATGAAGGGCATGGACAGGGTGATTGGCCAAGGTCTTTATCCTAGGGTGGGGGGGTCCAAAACTGGCCCAAACATAGGTTTGAAATGAGAGAGGAAAGACTTAAAGAGGACCTGAGAGGTAACATTTTCATGCAGAAGGTAGTGCATGTATGGGGCATGCTGCTAGAGGATGTAGTGGAGGCTGGTACAATTACAACATTTAAAAGGCATCTCGATGGGTAAGTGAATAAGAAGGGTTTAGAGGGATATCAACCAAATGCTGGCAAATGGGACAAGATCAGATTGGGATGCTTGATCAGCGCAGACGAGTTGGACCGAAAGGTCTGCTTCCCTGCTGTATCACACTATAACTCTATAACAGCCCTCCAGTATAGCAGTCAGGCAGTGTACATACTCACTCTCAGTCAGATTTGTGCAGTTCACCAGCTTGGCAAAGGCCAAAGAATCATCAGACAGTGGCCCTGCCTCAAAGGTGTTTCGTCCTTTTATGTAAAGAGAAGTAATTTAAAGTCGATGCTAACCCATTTTCCCCACCCTCCCAACCATCACTGACTTGGCTACCCACCTACCACTCCATGATTATAAGGCCTGCTTATTGCTGCTGATATGGCCTTCTGGCCTAGCCCAACCTCATCTTATCCAGCGCCCCCATTCCCAGTGACTTTCAACTCTTGACTCACCAAGTCCCACTTCTCTGCAGCAAATTGCTCCTCCTCAGACAATGTACCAATTCGCTACCTAAAGCCATGATGGGACTGCAGTGATTCAAGAAGCCACCTTCTCGAGAGCAACTAGAGTAGCAGAATGAATGATGGCCCAGCCAGCAACATCCACATCCCGTGAATGAATTTTTAAAAAATATTCTGCCCCCTCCACACTCAGGAGTTGCATTGGAGATCCTAATCTAATAGTTCTTCTCCATTAACAGCTCTCGGTTTTTGTCATTCACTAGCAAATGGTGTTCTCTGGTTCTCCAACCTTCCAGCAATGACTGGACCAAAGTCTTTGCTTCTGGACTGTACTCTCACATTTGATGCAGTGTGAAAATCCAGATCATTGCTGACCGCTCTCTGATCAGGGTAGCAATGCCTTTGGCCCCCTCAAACAAAAACTACTATTTTCCTTTATTTTGCAAAATAAAACTGTACTGTGGTCATTTTATAAAATGATAATGCCATGATTGATCCATCAAAAATTCAAACTTTTCAACTGTGTGATTGATATGTAGCTTGAAGCAATGTATAGATAATGATAACTGTTCCCAAGAGTTTCTCATGCATCTTAGTGCTTGTACAGCTTTGATGGATCCATGATGGTTTTGGCAGATATTAGTTACTAAAATAGCCATCAGTTTGATTTGAGTCTGATAATAAAAGCATGTACCTCAATTGTATTTAAACCAGAGTGTAATTGCCATGACAAAGCAGAAGACTGTTACTATGACCAGAGTGTAGCTGATCGCAACCTGAGTTTGAACATACATGGTCAGTACAACGGTGGGGGTGTCTGTGTTAATTGTACGAACAACACTGCAGGCATCAACTGTGAGACCTGTATTGATGGCTTCTACAGACCTCACAAGGTAAATGTTATGTGATATAGAATCCTTCAGTCTCACTCATTTCCTTATTTAGCCAACTCGCTGTACTTACTATTCCATTCTTTCAGCAATGTTGCGATATTAAAGCAATGTATTTCAAATTTTACAGGCATTATTTAAAATGTATTCACTTAAAATGTTAAAATGTATTGATTTTTGTTTAAGTTTGGGGTGGCATTCAAGCTATTATTCCAACAGTGAAGATCTGAAAAAAGTAGAAGTTTGACTTGCTGATAATGTTGATATATTTATATAGGTCTCTCCTTTTGACCGTGATCCTTGCTTGCCATGTGGCTGTAACCCAGCAGGATCTATAAATACTACTTGTGTGAAGGATGATAATCACGCAGTTATAGAACGTGGTGAGTTGATTTTAAATGGGGTTTATTTGCTGTTTTTAATCTTCCATGGGATGTAACCATTGCTGCCATTATGCATTCCTAATTGTCCTTGCATAATTTATGATGGACCACTATCATGAACTGCTGCAGTCCATTTGGTACAGGAACATCCACATGTGCACTTGGGGAAGAAGTGCTGGATTTTGACCCAACGACAGTAAGAGTGGTGATATAGTTCCGAGTCAAGGTGGGTACATTGTTTGGAAGGAAATGTTTTGAAGGTGATGATGCTGCCATACATTTGTTACCGTCTCTTAGATGGTTGAAGGGTTTGAGCTATAGGGAGAGGCTGATTGGCCAGCGCTGTTTTCCCTGGAGCATCAGAGGCTGAGGGGTGAGCTTATAGAGGTTTATAAAATCGTGAGGGGCATGGATAGGGTAATAGCCATGGTCTTTTCACCAGGGTAGGGGAGTCCAAAACCAGAGGGCATAGGTTTAAGGTGAGAGGGGAAAAATTTAAAAGGGACCTAAGGGGCAACTTTTTCACGCAAAGGTTGGTGTGTGTTTGGAATAAGCAGCCAGAGGAAGTGGTGGAGGCTGGTACAACATTTAAAAGCCTTCTGAATAGGTACATGAATAAGAAGGGTTTAGAGGGATATGGGCCAAATGCTGGCAAATGGTACTGGATTAATGTAGGATATCTGGTTCTGTTTCCATGCTATAGCTGTCTATATCTCCACAGCTGTATAGTAAAGGTCACAGGTTTGGAAAGTGCAAATGAAGGAGACTTGGTGATTTGCTGCAGTGCATCTTGTAGATGGTACATACTGCTACTACTGACCATCAGTGTTGGAAGGAGCAAATGTTGATAGGGTGCCTATTAAGTGGCCTTGCCCGAACAGTATATGTTCATTGATAGATCCATTATATTTGCAGAGACTTTGTAAAAGGCCTAAAGCTACAGTATCTGGCTGAATAATAGGAGTAGGTAGAAGACCAGGAAACGATTATTCGACTGATGCTAAAATATAGTAGGTTTCAGTGGCTCAAGCTCTCAAATACCTCCCCAAATCTCTTGTACTTTATTCCACACTACCTGACTTAACTGTTTCTATTCCACATGTTTGTCAGGCATTGCGTAAATTAATTGATTTGATTTTTTTTTGGATTTTGGTTTTATTGTTATGTGTATCGAAATACAATGAAAAGCTTTGTTTACGAGCAGTACAGGCAGATCACAGCAAGCAAAGGATGTACGGATCACAATAGACTTAGAGGCATGCAGGTTACATTGCAGGTTACATTATTTGAGGCTAGAGTCCATTCAACAGTCTGATAACAGCCGGGAAGAAGCTGTTCCTGAACCTGCTCGTGTGTGTTCAAGCTTCTGTACCTTCTGCCTGATGGAAGAGGTTGTAGGGGGTCATTACCAGGGTGCGATGGGTCCCTGATGATGTTGGCTGCCTTTCCACAGCAGCAAGCCGTGTAAATGGGGTCCATGGATGGAAGGTTAGCTTCTGTGATGGTCTGGGGTGTGCACACCACCTTCTGTGTTTCTTAGGGTCCTGGGCAGTGTGGTTGCCACACCAGGCCGTTATGCACCTGGACTATATGCTTTCATTGGTGCATCTGTAGAAGTTGGTGAGGGACCTTACGACATGCCAAATTTTCTGAGCCGCCTGAGGAAGAAGAGGCATTGTGGTCCTCTTAACTGTCGCATTTACATGGTAAGTCCAGGACAGGCCGTCAGTTATTGTCACTCTCAGGAACTTGATGCTGTTCACCCTCTCAACCTCAGTTCCATTGATGTAGATGGGGGCGTGTTCTCCTCCTTTCTTTCTGAAGTCAATGATCAGTTCTTTAGTTTTGAGAGACAGATTGTTTTCAATGCACCACGTCACCAAGCCCTGTATCTCCTTTCTGTGTTTTGACTCAGCATTGTTAGATATCTGTCCCATTACAGTGGTGTCATCAGCAAACGTGTAGATGGCATTCATTCGGAATTTGACAACACAGTCATGGGTGTACAGGGAATACAGTAGGGGGCTGAGGACACATCCTTGGGGGGCTCCAGTGTTGAGTGTTATTGTGAAGGAGGTGCAGTTACCTATCCTCACGGATTGCAGCCTGTGGGTCAGGAAGCTGAGGATCCAATTGCAGACGATGGAGCTGAGACCAAGGTCACGCAGTTTTGAGATCAGTCTGGAGGGGATAATGGTGTTGAAGGCGGAGCTGTAGTCAATGCGCAGGAATCTGACGTAGATGTCTTTGTTGTCCGGGTGTTCCAGGGATGAGTGCAGGGCTAGGGATATGGCTTCCTCTGTGGACCTGTTATGTCGGTGGCCAAACTGTAGGGGATCGAGGCAGGTTGGAGACTGGGATTGATGTGGGCCATGACCAGCCTTTGGAAGCACTTCATGATTATTGAGGTTAGAGCTATTGGGCGGTAGTCATTCAGGCACACTGTACACTTCTTAGGTACGGGGATGGTGGTGGTCTTCTTGCAGCAGGTGGGGACTTTGACTTGTAGGAGGGAGAGGTTGAAGATGTCAGTGAATACCTCCACCAGCTGGTCCTCACAGGATCTGCATGCTCAGCCGGGGACACACGGATTTAGAATTGGATTTAGAATGGACCTGCACCCGTTTTCTCTTGTATTACAAAGCTTTATTTTGATAGTAATGTACAGAAATATCCATTGATTTGCTTTCTAATTTTATTTTGTACTAGGTCTGTTCCCTGGTCAGTGCCATTGCCGAGAGGGTTATGCAGGGAAGACGTGCAGCCATTGTGCTCTGGGTTTCAAGGGTTTTCCCAATTGTGCGCGCTGTAACTGTAGTCTAGCTGGCAGCATCAATGATGACCCTTGTGCTGAGCCATGCCATTGCAAGGTTAGTCGACGCGATCTGACAATGGCACATCTTCTTTACAATCCCTTTCAGTGAAAGAGAAAGTGTGTAAGTTTTGTAAAGACCCAATGACATTTTATCATGAAAATGGACCAAGAGGAGAATGCAGTGCCACGTTTTTGGGTTTTGGATTGGGAAATTGGAAATCTAATGGGCGTCCTCAACCTTGCACTGTGATTTTTGACTTGATTTGCTTGTCCTCCAGTTATGGACAGTGGGAAGGGTCTCAGAGTCAAAAGGATGCTCTCGAGCATTTTAAGAGCTGCAGTTTACAAAACAGAGAGAGAGCGAGGGCATTCAGCAAGTTTAACCAATTTCCTTTTTAATTCGACTATTCCATTCAAAAGGTGTTAAGGAAGGAATTTCTGGGCAGAAACGAAAGTGCATGCCCTTTGTCACAGGGTTGGATTGATTGGAACATCCATCTTCACTCCTCATGTCCTTCCTTTCCAAACAGAAATTCAAAGTCGAGATGTAAAATGGTTAATTTCTGATTAATTCCTGTATCCCAGCCTCTTCTTTTCCCAACCCTATAACATTGATTTGCTTCCTGTGCAAACCAAAAAATGTTGGGCCACTAATTGGAAGGAAACAATTTGGAACTGCTTAGTAACACCAATATTAGATTATGAATCCCTGGGCATCCAGGAGAAGAAAGGAATAAAATGCTCACTGTTCAGAGGCTGGCTTGGTTAATGTCACAGGATTAGATTTACTTGTAAACAAATGTTTCCGGAATGTCATCATTCTAAGGGCAATGTGCAATGAGTCAGAAAATGTTAGAAATGCCCACAGGACAATCAGTGCTGTACCATAATTTAATTATACCTCACTAACTTGTAAAGTACAGAGGAGTTAAAGGGTTTATTTATTCACTCATGAAACTGGTGCACAGAATACCATTTTAGCAGAAGGACAGTTTTTGGCCAGTCTGCATGAATGTTGACCCCACTCTGAAACTGACTCTTTGTGCATCGCACATTTTTTTTGCCTCAATAAGAAGGACAGAGTTTTCTCAGGCTCTTTCATCAGCCCTACAGAAAAAGTAATATTTACGTTTTGTAAACAATAAAACCCGTCATGTGGAGCAGTCAACTTCAAAGCCTTCCAGACACGTGTTGGACCAGCCTTAGCTCAGTGAACCTCACAGGTTGGAGGTTCAGTAACTTAAGCCAAGCATTTTAGACTCAAAACACCTTGAGTGCAGTACTGAGGGAGTGCTGTGCTATAATCTGAACAAGACACTGAACTGACGTCTCACCTGCTTCTGTAAGAGATCCCGCTGTAGAGGAACAGACGAGATAGTCCTGGGATTGTGACCAATATTTATTCCTGAACCTAACAAGTTGAAAAACTGCCAGTCATTACTTTCTGACTATTTGGGAGCTTGCTGTGCAATAATTGATGCTGTGTTTTTCTACATTACAACAGCAGCTTCACGTCATCGGTTGTCAAGTGAGTTGGGTTACCCTGGGGTGCTGCTACGTGATTCTGTCCAGTTGGAAGTTCTTTTTTTGCCACAGGGTTGCTGCTGGGCAAGTTGATGCTACAATTTGGTTCTTCACTAATGAGAGAGCTGTACTCAGAGGCATGCACCAATACCCGCTTCAACACCCAGATAAAGCCTGAGGCCTAGTTTCTACTGAGCCTCAAGTCTGTTGCTTTGAGCAGAGATTGACAACTGGATAATGATGTTTACCCTGTAATCTCTAGTGTACAGACGTTGTGCGATGTCTCATAGTTGGTCTGCTGTCTGCCTTTAAGAGACATTCCCATGGTATCATCACTGCATCATTGCATTTGACCTGAGGGTACAAATGTCTCAGACTCCATTTTAACCTGGATCTATTTGAAGCACAACAAGCTAATGAAAACATACTACACTTGGTAACCTAATAGCTTCATAGTAGCCCATATGCTGAAGAGCGTGTAACTATAATATCTGTATCTACCCAGAGCTGTAGCTAATGCCTGTTGAATCATTCAATACCATGTTATAAGAACAAACAAAGAACAAATAAAATTACAGCACAGGAACAGGCCCTTCGGCCCTCCAAGCCTATGCCGATCCAGATCCCCTATCTAAACCTGTCACCTATTTTTCAAGGATCTGTATCCCTCTGCTCCCTGCCCATTCATGTATCTGTCTAGATACATCTTAAATGACGCTATTGTGCCTGCCTCTACCACCTCCGCTGGCAACGCGTTCCAGGCACCCATCACCCTCTGTGTAAAGAACTTTCCACGCATATCTCCCTTAAACTTTTCCCCTCTCACCTTGAAATCATGAACACTTGTGGCAGCGGTGGGATGCCTAGTTCTTATGTTATGGGAGCTATGCAGCATTTGGTATTAAAAACATCACAGGAAAGAAAGCCCAGACCCTGGTGGCAGTTTGGAAGTTACTATAAGCCTACATTATGAGTATAGTGACACTGAATATTCTCCTAACATCTCTGTCCAATGCTTTAATGGGCGTTCCCAGTTGCATTTGACTGTGACAGCAATGTCTGATACCCTGCTTTCACTGGTGGCTGTTGAGGTTGCAAATGATGCAGGTTATTTATAAGTATGGTATGCACTGCCCTCATTAATTCATGCTCAGACTAAAACAATTTTGAATTACAGAGAAACGTGGTGGGAGAGAACTGTAACCAGTGCAAATCAGGGTTCTACAATCTGCAGGAGAGGAACCCTGAAGGATGCACAGAATGCTTCTGTTTTGGACTCTCTGGTGTTTGTGAAAGCATTTCCTGGTCCATTACACAGGTGAGTGGTGACTGGTTCATGACATGCCTGCAAAGGTTTTATTTACATTTTCCCAAATAGGATAGTTCTCATTTAATTGGAAGCAGATGAAGCTGGCTGTTTTAGGAGCTATTAGTAGTCCAGCACAGTGTATGTATTCCAAGCATCAGGAGAATAGTGCAAGGTGCAGTTTAACTCTACTCTGCTTTTGGAAGGATTTTAACATGCCATTGGCATGGATTTGTAAATGGTCGCTATGCTATATTACAGTAAATCACCTCTGTGCTTCAAGTTGTCAGTTGCTCCATTGTAAAATTGTTCTGCAAGGTTGCACAGTCTATTAAATCTCTCTTTAAACCTTGAAACTGCACAGAAGAAAATTGCACAGCTTTTATAACAATTTCATTGTCTATAAATTGCCTGGTAGTCTCCTGAATTGTTGTATTGGGTGTCTTGGACTTTATAAACGGGGATTTTTATTTTTCTTTTACACCCAGGATTTGATCATTAAACCTTAAGCAAGTCACTATTCCCAGCAAGTGGAATTAACTCCTGTGTCAGCACGAGTCAGGAGGAAAGAATTTTCATTTTTAACTGAGCAGAAAGTTCAAGTTCAATTTAATCTGGATGGACATTGTAGTAAGATGTGGCCTACTGTCTTGTTCGTGAATATGAACAGTCTTTATTAAGCATAATTATTGTGGAGCCCTACGGAATTGGGCTCTAGTTCCATGTGATTGGCTGTTACCTTGACCTAACTGTTTATGTACGTGCTCAGAAGCTATTAGAGTTAAAGATAATAATTAACTCTTTACTCCACAGATACTGGTTCTAGCTTACCAGTACACCACGCAGTTAATGTCCCCTCTAAGCTGAGCAGCACATTCATTTTCAAACTATCACCTTTAAAATAAATAAAATGTTTCTCTCAAACTAGAATTTGTAAATCTTAATTAATGACGTAAATGTGAGTTTTATTTCACTGATACAGTAAAACTCATCACAGCATCTCTCAATCTGACATGTTCTTTTTCTTCAAGACACTGGAGCTTTTAAATTCCCTAGTCCTTTCTTCAATCTTTCAGCATTTCAGTCATGCAATCTATAGACGATGGAGTTAGGGTTAACTCTAACCCTAAAAATGTACCTTCCAACTTAAATAGCTATCATGAGCTACAGGGGAAAATGGTGACGGACTCAATCTCGCTTCTCTTGAGAAGGGAAGGCTTGATTGGAGCAAAGAAGGATGAGAGGTGACTTGATAGAGGTGTACAAGATGATGAGAGGCGTAGATAGAATGGATAGCCAGAGACTTTTACCCAGGGCGGAAATGACTGTTACGAGGGGACATAATTTTAAGATGATTGGAGGAAGTTATAGGGGAGATGTCAGAGGTAGGTTCTTTACACAGAGAGTGGTGGGTGCAAGGAATGCGCTGCCGGCAGTGGTCGTAGAGTCAGATACTTTAGAGACTTTTAAGCGACTCTTGGATAGGCCCATGGAGGATAGTAAGATGTAGGGTATGCAGGGTAGTTTGATCTTAGTAGGATAATAGTGGGCACAACATTGTGGGCCGAAGGGCCTGTACTGTGCTGTACTGTTTTATGTTTTATGATGTGTGACCTGAAAGAGGCTTCAAATTGATGAAAGATTTTGATAGGGTGGGTACAGCGAGAATTTTCACCTTCTGGGAGAGAGTTCAACCAGAGGTCATCAGTGTAATGAAGAAATCCATGAAGGAATTTGGAAGAAACTTCTCACCTAGAGAGTGGTAAGCATGTTGAACTCCCTCCCGTAGTGAGTGGTTATAGGGAATAGGATAGATGTCATGGAGGGGAAATGGGACAAGCTTGTGAGAAGGGAGAAGGCAGCAAATAGTTTCCATGGTAGACTTTGATGGGAAAAATTGGCAAGGAGTACAAGTGGAGCATAAACACCAGCATTGACTGTTTGGGCCGAATAGCCTGTTTCTGTTCCATAAATGCTATCCAATCCTACGTGATTGATTTTCTATGCCTTCTCTTTACTATTAGAGTACGCATTGTAATATGATACACATTGTGGAGTTTGACCTGCATTGCATTGATTTCTCAAACTGACAGTCAATCAATTTATAATTTCTGTCTTTAAATACTTTCCGTGATCTAGCCTCCATAGCTGTCTGGTGTGGAAAATTTCAGACATCCTGAGAGCAATAAAGCCTTTGTATCTCAGTTTTAGATGTGTCCCCTTCTCCTGTAACTGTGTCCCAGAGATTAAAATTCCCTCATTAATAGAAACATTTTCTCAACATTTACCCTCTCCAGCACCCCCTCCGAATCTTATGTGTTTCAATAAGACCACCCCTCATTTTTCTAAATGCTCATGAATAAAGGCCTAACCTGCTTAACCATGTTAACATGGATATGCCCTGGGCAGTATGTGGGGATGAGGGCTCGAGGGCTTTATGATGTTTTATCCTTTAGAAGCTTCAATACCGTGTCGGTACATGGAGGCACCTTAGCACCCAGCATTCATCACTTTCAGTCTGGGTTTTCCAGTCGTACATTCCAATAGATTCCACTCTCATCAGATCAAAGATGTCAGAGCAGACCCAAGAATTCTGCTGTCTCTATACGCCTTCCCCTCTCAGGAAACTGCAAACCATGATATATCAAGAGAGACCAGATCAGTTAGGACTGTATTCACTGGAGTTTAGAAGTATGAGGAGCAATCTCATAGAAACCTACAAACCCTAACAGCACTAGACAGGGTGAGTGCAGGAAGTATGTTCCCAATGACCGGGGAGTCGAGAGCCAGGGTTCAAAGCCTGAAGATACAGGGTCGACCATTTAGATGAGATAGCGAGAAATTTCTTCAGCCATAGAGTGGTGAACCTGTGGAACTCTTTGCCACAGAAAGCAGTTAGAGCCAAAACATGAAATATTTTCAAGAAGGAGTTGAGTTAGATACAGTACTCAGGGCTTAACGGATCAAAGGGTACAGGGAGAAACTGTGACCCAGGTATTATCAGCCATGGTCATGCTGAATGGCAGGGCAGGTTCAACGGGCCGAATGGCCTGTGCCTCCTCCTTTTTTCTAGATCCCTTTTGATCTATGTTCGACATGCCTGAATCCTTCTGGAGCATTTCCTGTGTAATTCAAACACTTCTCACAGCATTGAAATTAATGAGTAGAATCATGTCAGGCTAATCAAATGTTCCTTCCACTTGCATCAAATGTCTCAGGAAACAAGTCAGGGACTACAAAATTATTCTAATTTACTATATTGATGTTCAGGTTAGTAAGGTCACCCACCCCCCCCCTCCAACAATACCTGCACGTTAAACAACATTGCAGTATGTTCGAAGGAATGAGATGTGACTCAAACCTTTTCCAATTTTGAATATTTGTTTCTCCAAAGAAATTATAATGATTACCTTTTCCAAGTTTCTCTTTAAGGCACAATTTTGTATAGTATTCAAGCACTTTCTTTTTGTAAATAAGGAATACCACAGCAGTTCGGTCGAGATTATCATTTCATTTAATTTTCATCAGTATTGTTGACCAGCTCATGAATGACATTAATTATATTTGTATTGTGCAGAATCTTATAAACTTGTAATGCGATGACAAATGTCATGCCACTGACATTTTTATTTTGAAGGTCACGGATGTTAATGGATGGCAAGTGACTGACCCTCAGGGTGTAAAGAAGGTGCAGACTTCTCAGAATTTGTTTGATGGCTCCAAACAAGTGAACATTAACAACACCGAGGCCAGAAAGTCTCTGCCTGCTTTATATTACTGGACAGCGCCAGAACTGTACTTGGGCAATAAGGTAAACTGACCTAGTTTAAAAATTCATTATCCTTGCATTCCTAGTTTCTAAATTCAAAGAATAAACACACTTTGAAATTATTGCCATGATAGGCCAATGAGACAACTGTCATTAAAATTTCAATTATTAAAAGTAGGACATAACTGTAGCGGGAAGGACAGTTCAAGAATGGATATTCATACATACGTTGAATTTAGTAAAATATTCTAACACGCACACCAGGTGTCTATTTACTTCATTAATGGCTGCCACCATTTAGTAACCAAGGAAATGAATCAACACTCACTTGTTTCAAAGAATACTGGCACAAGGGACTGGGGATGAAGAGGACATTTAATTGGGCATATTGTGCCTCCTCCTCAGGTAACTAAGTCCCTGGGTCGTGTACAGTCTTCCCACTTTACCACTGATTGAGGCCCTTAAGGGGTAATTAATGAATTAATGACCAGTTAAGAGCATTAGGATATGGGGTGCAGCTTCCCTCTTCCCCCAACTCCTCGACTTTTCACAGCCATCTCCTCCCCATGACCCTGCTCTGCAAAACCCATCTTGTCGCGCCATCATTTATCTCTGGTCTGTGGCACTGAGCGATGCTGGGCATCTGGTAGGCGTCATTTAGGCAGGTTACCACCTCCCTGCTGGTGCTATTGTCCAAAAGAGCTACCTAACACCTCCCACCCCAGGCACTTGATATCCTGGAAGGTCCTGTGATGCCTTCTCAACTGCCTAATTAGCATGTAGTGCTAGCAGGCTTGGGTGAGGAGGCAGCACAGGTCTCCCACCAGCAGCTAAAACTCTCTAAACATTCCCCTCCCTATTTCTCTTCAGTACTTTGCAAACACCTGCAAAGTTGAAGCTTGAGATCACATGTCCAACAGTGATGTTTGTTCCTCATTTTATTTAGAAATCCTAGCGTCCACATCCGGATCAACCATAAGCCACATGTGTCGAGTGGTAAATATTATCAGACAGTACAGATTGGCAACTCCTTTCCCTGATGGGAGGCAGCCTTGTGAAATCAGAACTCCAAGGACAAATTTCTTCTGGCTTGACCACGTGGCGGGTTCAATAGACATGGATTCAACTGAAGTGGTGGTGTTAGCGGAATATGTCAGGGATTATTGTGCCTGCATTTTCAGCCCCCCGTGATCGGCAGAGCTACCTCAATGGATGAAGTCATTCTGAACCTCACCACTTTGTGTAGCCACAACCAATGCACTGGAAGTCAAAACAGACCCACAGGAAGGACAGAGTAGCAGATGTTTTCAAAGAACATAAAAGCCACCACCTTGTGCCTGTCCAGCTATTTAATGACGTTATCGTTGATTTCCATCCTAACTCTATAACCCTCCTGAGCACTCAAACCATTACATTTTTGAGGCAGAAGGACGATCAATTTTAATTTTGAAACTTACAATTGAGTTACAGCTCAGCAGTATTGTTTTTAAGAGACTGAATTAGAGATTTTCAGTAGCCTTTATGTAAAAAAGTGGTTCCCGGCATCATAGCTGAATAGCCCAATTTTTCCTCCCCTCCCCGCCTTGCCAAGGATTTTATGGAACCTACAGTTCAGGGAAGAGGTGTGTGGAGTGACTTATCCAGACACAATGCAAAGTTTGATCCTTGGACCATGATTTGAAATTAAATCAGCAACATATTCGCAGCATGTTGAAGATCATGCGGCCTGTGGTGGACTCAAACTTGTAATACGTTTGAATATTCATTAACATAAAATAGTCTTCAGTAATTCATAAAGCACATGAGAATCTCAAGATACTGGGTTCGCAGGTGATATGCACCTTTAAAGACTGAATCCTTTGCAATGCATACTTCCCAAGTTCAGCCATGTCCTACGGACTGACATGTTCAGGCTGAATACTAACATGAACGTTTAATTATGAGCGAATGCAAAATAAATTTTTCTTACAATGGAGAATGTTCCTAAATCCCCATAATTGAAGCATATACCAACCATATACATTTAACTCCCTGGCTAAGCTAGTCTCCACAAATAATGATGGTGCACATGGTAAAAAATGTAATGGTGAGATATTTTAATGTTTATAACTTTAATTTTGAAAAATGCCTGAGCCATCTCTATGCTCTCTTTTGTTAGTGACAGTGGAGTTGGCCTGGAAAATTGTGGTTATCCTGTAGAGGCTCCTTGTTTGACCAGGAGACTGCTAAATAGTAGGCCACCTCTAGCTGTGTTTCATTAATGAGAAGCTTTCACAGTTAGAATTTAACTAATATCACATTGGGAATGGTAGACAGTTGACAAAATCCCTGCCATTAGTTCTGGACATGTCTGTGAAGTTTTTCTTTTATCTACTTTACAAATTAATTAATATTTGTTAACACTTTAATCACTGATTAATATATATTAAAAGCCTAGTGCTTGCAACCTGTTCTCAAAATGTAACCCTTCTAGTACAGGTATAATTCTCATGAATCTTTGTGACCTCCAAAACCAATGCATCTCTCCCTGGCTGCAGTGTCCAGTCGTGAATGCCACACTCTAAATTGGAGTCTATAACCAGTGCTTTACTGAAGTGAAGCATAACTTCCCATCATTTGTAGTCTCATCTGCAGAAGACAAATGCCAACACTTGAGCAGACAATACCTCAGGAGTGTGGATTTTCACAAACTGTATGCAGGGTTCAAGCTACATGAAGACTAGAAAATTACTTATTCATTAGAAAATGAAGGTGATGGATCCAATGTAAATAATTATCCTATTTAAATGAGGTCCAAGCCTGCTGGTAGCAAGGCTTCATCTACTTCAATGCCAATGGTGTCTGAGAAAATCAGGCATAGACCACTTTCAGTCACACAGGGTCAGGAGACTAATTAACTCATCCTTGATTACTTCTCATGAGGCTCCTCCTCATCAGCAAAGCTATAAACCAGTCAGAGCTTTAGAATTTAACTGAAGGAAGTCTCCAGTTTGTTCTGAATTTCTGAATTCAGAATTTTGTTCTGAGCCACTGAGAGTCTTCCCAGGCCATTTCAGAGGGCAGTTAATAATTAACCACATTGCTGTGGGCCTGGAGTCAAATACAGGCCAGACCGTGTAGTGGGCAACAGATTTCCTTTCGAGTGGACGCGAGTGAACCAGATGGGTCCCTAAACCATTAGCCTGAACCTCTGAATTTCTAGTCCAGTGAGATTACTATTACATCACCATCTCTCCCTTGTTCTACAGTGTAACAGTGATGGCATTTCCAAAGTTCTTCACTTGAGGTTGTGATATATGTAAATGCAAGCCTGTCTTTCTTTTCCTTGTCAGTTGATTGCCTATGGAGGCTACCTGAAGTTCTCTGTGTTATATGATTTTCCAATGGAAAGCGCTGATAATGAGGTGATCACCAATATTGATGTCATCATTGAGGTAAGGATGCTGGAAACAATTACAAACTGGTACAAACTGAAGGGAACTGATTGCAGAGTGAGAGATAGTAGGAACTGCCGATGCTGGAGAATCTGAGATAACAAGGTGTAGAGCTGGATGAACACAGCAGGCCAAGCAGCATCAGAGGAGCAGGAAAGCTGACATTTCGGGTCTGGACCCTTCTTCAGAAATGGCCCCATTTCTGAAGAAGGATCTAGGCCTGATTGCAGAGTGAGACAACCGTGAGGCTAGAGGTCTATTCACACTGCGCACATTCTCTTCGGGCACAAATTATTATAGGCAGCATACAATTAAAGGGTGGTTCAGAGTAGAGAGGTAGCATGAGTTGGCGATAAGGCTGTAATGTAACCCCAGGGATCTGAGCCACACATGACTACATGACTTCCCCAGAAGATTTATATTGATACACTGTAAAGCAGTACCACATGCAGAAAGTAAATTGGATACAGTTTGAAGTATCATTTTTATTGTCACAGTAATTCATATACAGAATTATGCTATTAAGTAAAAGTGAACCCGTAGGATTTACACAGTTAATCATTTACACTAAAAGCCTACTTAATCCTGGTAAACTCTCATCTGGTGAATCTCATTAAAGCCCCTTTGTTGATGCTGGAAGGCTTTAATGTCCTTTCGTAAACATTAGTGAGCGTCAAATACTTGCAGCGTACTGATAGCTGGCAGGGACACGAAAAAAAACTGCCTAAACACCAGAATTAGCAAAATAACACAAACATTGGTGAGTTGCAAGTTTGTAATCTAATCTCTGGGATTCATTGCTGTAAATTGATTAAATTCCCTCTTGCGATTTATTGAACTGAAGTCCATGATTCAATTACGCCGAGCATGCTGGCTAAGCAGGAGTAATTACAAGAGCACAGTCTCATCAAGAGGTTCAAATGATG
Organism: Rhincodon typus; assembly: GCF_021869965.1. Lineage (NCBI taxonomy): Eukaryota > Metazoa > Chordata > Chondrichthyes > Orectolobiformes > Rhincodontidae > Rhincodon > Rhincodon typus. The sequence goes on along the minus strand of NC_063335.1, from coordinate 105,760,739 downwards.
ACATTAACAAGGAAAGCAATTTGATTTGTCACCCAAATACAAAATTTAATTATTTTCATTGTAGCCACTTACACATGCTCATTTTTCCATGATGTATGTTTCTGAGTTAGAGACGTAAGGGATCAAGCTCCCATATTAAGAATTCAGTGTATAACCCATACTGACACTGCATTACAATATTGAGCAGATTCTGTATTGTCCAACACACTATCCTTTGGATAAATTATTAAACTGAAGCTCTGATTTGTTATTTTGCTACTTTCTTCTCTCTTCCCATGCTTGGCATTGCACCAGGCATAAGAGCTTCCATAGATATTTATTCCTGAAACAGGTTACCAGAAGCTAGACTTTGACAGGTTCCACTCCATATCAATCTTGTCTGACCAGGAGATTCTCCCACTGACTTATTGCAAGGATTTACTGGTCAGTAATCAACCTGTCTAGTCATGTCATGATGGCACTTCTCATGGCCAACAATTCCTAGCATGGGACGTGTATAAGGAGCTTTTGTCCCAGGATCAGAGATGCTGTTGTTCAATAAGATCTCTTTATGATCATTCTTCAGGTGACTGTAGAAGACACAATAGCACCAGCTTTGCTTTCAATCGCTCTCAATTTGTCCTGTGGTAAGGTTGATTGAGAAATAATTCCTCTTTTGCTGAACTGTTGGCACTGCTGATTTGTCTCCCCCTGCCTTATTCCTTGTTACTGCCCTTTCCTTTTTGTTCGGAAGGACATGTTATACTGAAAGAAGTTAGTCAGTTCCTAGAGTGTTGATGAAAAGAGGATTTGCTTTTGAAGCTTTTTGTCTTTCACTCATGAGGCTGCATACAAGAATACCACATTTGAAAGGGAACACCAATTTTGCTACATGGGGAAAAGTCCAGTTGCGAACCAATCAGCACCCTTTTTTCTCATGCTGAAGAAATTGTTGTTCCCTTTGAAGTGTGGTATTCTTCTATCTGTGCTGATGAGTGGAAGGCAAAAATCTGCAGCAGCATGTTTCATCAATGTTCTCCTAAATTTGGGTGCTGACATCTTACTGATAATAATTGAGAAGGTTGTAATTTTATCCAATTGGCATTGATTGAAGATGGAGAAGGATAAAGAATAACATTTAATCAGACACCATTTAGCCAACTTCTGCATTTCTTCCAGGGGCAGATTTTGCTTCATTTGCTAACATTAAAGTACCTCATATACTCACCCTGACATATTAGTTTCAGTTCACAAGGAGGGATAAGTATTCATCCGGTGGCACAAAAACATTGAAATTCAGCATCATCATTGTATCTATGTGAAGTTGCCATTACAGATTTGATTGGCAGGCTATGTTGTAAAAGATGTGAGCCTTTTCTTTTTTTTTGAACGTTTGGTAAGGCTAACTCTCACCTCCAGCTCAAACAGTCGTTGTTCATTTTTCATTATAACCTTGCATACTTCATCTAGCCTTTTATGCTTTATTGCAATATTAAGGAAGGGTTGCGTTGTCAGAGCTGCCATCTTTCTTGAAGATGCATTCAACTGTATGCACTGGTGGTTCATATCAATGCAAAAGATCCCATTAAGCTATTTCTTCTAATCTCTGGTCCAATATTGTTTCTTCACACTGTAATGTTAAGGATAAATTAGCTGTTCAGTCAACTGCATGCTGCTTATGGGCTTTTGGTGTATGCAGGATAACTGTCACATTCTCCACCTATCAAGAATGTGCTGAAACATGCCTGTTTGAGGGTCTGTTTAATTTAGGTACAGTATTGTACAGTAGTGTTGTGGTGAAAGGATAGAATCCCTGAATAGCTTGCCCTGAAACTCAGCGTTAAGACCCCACTTCAGGACTTGATGGCCAAAGAAGGTCCTTCATTACAAGAACAATCGAATAGCTGAAGGTAAGAGTGGGAGAGATTCTTGATTCACCATTTGACGAAAAGCATATTGGAGCATTACCATCACTGTCCAAAACCTCAGACTACAACATGCTTGTTAAAGTTCTGATGAAGGGTCACTGAACCCTAAATGTTATCTCTGCGTTCTCTCCACAGATGCTGCCAGACCTCCTGAGTTTATGTTTCTGTTTTGATTTCCAGCATCTGCGGTTCTTCGTTTTATTTTTAAGCTTGTAAAAGTTGTGTTTGCCACAGTAACTTGGGCTCCTTTATGGAGGGAGTTGGTTCAGTTGACTGGATCGACAGTATGGATCTGACTGGTGCCAACAATACACTGTTAGATCCCTGTTTGAACTGGAGTGGATTGGGAATCCATCTTTTTAGCCCCTATGCATGGTGAAGGATGTGGATCAGAACTGCCTTCAGCCAGGGATTCCCCAAAAGAACAAAATGCTCTCATTCATTTTGAAAGATGATATTTTGTACATTTTGCTTGTTTAGGGCAATGGGCGAACACTGAGTACAGGGTCTGAAGGCCTCCGGCTCCAACCATATGAAGAACAATTGGTTTCAGTTCAACTCTTACCCGATAACTTTGTGGACCTTAATACAAATAATGCCATCGACCGAGATCGACTCATGACTGTTCTAGTAAATGTAACACGGTTGCAGATCAGAGCCACATACAACATTGCCAAACAGTTTGTGTACAGGTGAGTGTGCACGTTCAACTCGTGTAAAGAAATACCAGAAAGACTAGTTCAAATCCCACCATAACAGCTGGTGGAGTTTACATTTTAGAAGCAAATCTGGCATTAGAAGCTAAGCCCACTCATGTTTTACCATGACTACTATCGTTGATTGTTCCAAAGATCCATTGGGTTCACTGATGTTCTTTTATAGAAGGAAATCTGCCATCCTTACCAGGTCTGGCTTACATGTGACTTCAGGCCCACAGCAATGTGGCTGACTCTTAACTGCCCCCTGACATGGCCCCAGCAAACCATTCAGTTCAAGGGCAATTGGGGATGGGCAAGAAATGCTAGTCTTACCTGAGAATGCCACATTCCATGAAAGAATAAAGGAAAAAAGATGACATAGTGTCAAAAGGAGTGGGATGAGAATTGTTACAGGTTCAGAGCCTTGCCTTCCTTGTTATTTCAGAGATGAAAGTGTAAGGCACACAAGTAAGCTGTGTCAGGCGGTCTTGCATGTAGAAGCATACCAGACAGCAAACATCTAGGTGTGACTTCATATAGTCAAGGCTGCAATGATCCTCGTGATTTAAGCCGGGCGATCATGCCCTTTCAAACTTCAAAGACAAAGTGGTATGTGAGATGTTGATTGATGCAGGTCTACTTCATGGCAAGTGTATGTGGACAGCAACAATTACAATTTGAAAAATTATAAAAGATAATAACCATGCCTTATGTTCCATATCAATGGTCCATTCTGCTTGATGTAAATCAAACAGTTTCTAACCAGCTCCTGTTGGTCCCTTCTGATCATGTTCTTGCAGCTTCAGATTTCACAAAATCACTGCCTGCAACAGTTTCGCTGGACTTGACTAACAGCTAGCTTCTATTTTTATTTTAATCTCCCTTTAATCACAGCCAGAAAATAAACAGGATCTTTCCCACACAAAGTGTAAGGGAACGAAACATCCCAATTTATTTTTATAATTTCGCCTGTGGGGAAACAACATCAAATCTTATCTCAATAGTTTCATTGCCTGTTGTAGCTATGTCCTTTTCAATTTATTTGAAAAAATTTATTTAAAATCTGAACAATTTTAAATATCATTATTTTTCTCCAAATTTTTCTGTGAAATAGCATTCAAAAAATTCAAATTTTTGAGATTTGACTGATATGTAACAAATAGTTATTATGCCAGGGGAACCGAGGGTTGTTGAACAATTCGTTGAAAAATTGTCAAAAGCAATGCTATCTTCAAAGTATCAAGTTGTATTTGAAACCATACTTCAGTGTAATGCAGTGCCTGTAGTATTTTAAGTTGCAACCAGAGGCTGTGAGATCAAATCCCAGCATAGTACCTTGTGAAAATCAGTTCAATCAATCAGCTTGCTTGAGGGATTACACAAGGAAAAATGTTTATGGCAGCTGCCATATTATTGTGAAAAACTAACTGGTTTATTAAAGCTCTCATTTCTTCTCCATTTAGTCTACACGAGGCATAATCCCAAACTATAACTCTTAATGACTTCTGAAATAGCTCAGCATGACACAACATTGAAGAAGCAATCATTTCTCCAGTACAGGATCTATTACCAGCTTCTCAGATGGAGGGTGGAAACGCTGCGATTTTATTCACTCAGTTTTTAATTCTCCTGTTTCCTCAGTTTATCCAGACCCTGTCTTTCACACTACCCACTCTCAGTTCATAGGGACACTTTCCATCTTTCTCTACTATAAAGTATCATTCGTAACTTCTGTTTCCTTCTTTCTACCCTTGACGGTTATCTGCTTGCTTTTCATTCCAAAACCACTCCAATCTGTTTCTGTCTTCTCATACATTTTGCCCCTTTGCCCTTTCCATGTTGTCAGTTCTCACTATGCACCCGGACCCTCTGGCTACAATCCCCACACTCGCCATACATTCTAGCCTTTTTCTGATGTTCTCCCATCCACCCCTGTGAATTGTTAATCATTATTTTCTTTCCCTAGCCATTGCCATAAATTCTGTCCCTTGGCATTCATTTCCCTCTCTGTCCCTTTCCCAAATCCAGGAGCCAATATCCCAGTAGGTCTCTCACCATTCCTGACATTGGCCATGTTTGATGGCCCTGTGTGCAGTAGGTCAGAATTTTGGAAGTATGAGAGTTTGAGCCTATTACCGATTCAGTCACCAAACCTGGCCATCAGTGTAATGGGGAAGTAGAAACTGTCAATACTTTAGCCACTAGATTCTAATGGAGTTATCAAACCTGACTGTCAGTGTAATGGGGAAGTAGAAACTGTCCAGTAGTCTAGCAACTAGACTCAAAAGGAGTGGGATGGGACAGGGGTGGGGAGAAATGAATAGTTTATTTGCAGTGATTTAGATAATCACCATCATTTCTTTTTGTCTAAAGCTGTAGATATGGATGATGTGCACCAGTTATAAATCTGTATATCTGCGCTTAAACCAAAAAACTGAGAATGGCAAAGTATTGTTTAAATGGAGTGGATTGGGACATGTAGATGTACAAAGGGACCTAGATCTCCTTGTACACCAGTCATTGTGAGCCTGCATGTAGGTCCAGCAAGTAGTTAGGAAGGCAAATGGTCTGCAGCCTTCATTGCAAGGGGCTTTTAGTACAGGTCTGAGGAAGTTCTACAGCAGCTGTACAGGGCCTTGGTTTGATGACTCCTGGAGCATTGTATGCACTTTTGATCTTGTTATGTAAAATAGGATAGTATTTAACAAATTGCAAGCACAGCAAAAGTTCACTGGAATGATTCCTGGAATGAGGAGAGATTCCCACTGTATTCACTGAAGTTTAGAAGAATGAGACAGGATTTCATTGTTTCATATAGAATTCTAACGGAGCTGGACAGACCCTATGCAGGAAGGATGCTCCCCTTGGCTGAGGGACGAGAAGAAGAGGTCACAGTCTCAGACTAAAGCATAGACCATTTTGGACGAAGACGAGAAACTTCTTCACTCAGAGGGTGGTGACCCTGTGAAATTTTCTATCACATAAGACATTGGAGGCCAGTCACTGAATATATTTAAGAAGAAAGTAGTTTTGTGGTACTGAAGGCACCAGAGGTATGGATAAAGATTGAGTTGAGATGGAAGATCAGCCATAATCATGTTGAATGGCAAAGTGAGCTCAGTGGGCTAAATGGCTTACTCTTGCTCCTATGTTTCTATAGGTGACTATTGAAGTGTGACCCAGCTTCACGTTTTGACATAGGTCTCACAGTGCAGCAGCAGAGGGTCACTTGCAGGGTATGTTTAATATTCGTTTTATCCCAATGGAATGCAGTCAGAATTATTTTACAGGTGTGTGGTTCAGCTTCCAATGCAGGATGCATTTTCTATTTAATTCTTTATTTTTCCTCTCAAGTGCAAGTGGGCAATGGTTATATGTGCCCTGAAAACCAATCATTGATCCACCTCACTTTGTAAAATGGTATGTTGTACTTTCAGGCTGAGTTCAGTCACGTTGGATGTTGCAAACCCCAATGCCATCGACATTCTTCCTGCAGTCGATGTTGAACACTGTGAATGCCCAGCAGACTACTCTGGCATCTCCTGTGAGGTAATACAGAAAACTCTCGTCCTCTGTTTGTATCCTTTACCAATGTGCTTAGTGGTAGGTGGAGGATATTAAAGGAAAGTTAGCGTTCTTGCTGCAGACAACTTTTGTGAATGTGGTCGTATTTAGGCTTCATTGTCTTTTTTTAGAGCTACTCATGCTCCCTGAGCACAGTAGATTATCAGTAACTAAACTATGAGCATTGTAGATCTTAAAATATTCAGAGATTTATCCTGAACAACTCAGAATGACATGCACTTCTATATTATTTGAAGTCAGAAATCACACGACACCAGGTTGTAGTCCAACAGGTTTATTTGAAATCACAACTTCTCGGAGTGCTGCCCCTTTGTCAGATGAAGTGACTTGCCAAAACAGACCTCATTAAATGTGTTGTCACTGATCTATGTACTTTGTTAATTTTCTTCCTTCATTTTCTTCTGTGTGTTTATCATCCTTTCCACGATATAGTCACAGAGTGTGACAGAAGTAGAACTGGTTATAACTTTGCAAATGGAATTAGATAAAAGATTGCTGGACTTTGGAAGAAAGAGTAGGGACTATAGCTATCTATGATTCTCTGATAGATTTAGCTTCATAGGTCAGGTACTTTAAAACATTCCTTATTCAAATAACTCCTTGCATGAAAATCCTTCTCAACCCCTATTTCTTTTGTCTATACATTTCTAGTCCTGACTTTACCCAATTTTTAGTATTAGTTTGTCATCCAGTTACAATAATCTTTCACTTTTTGAAAAAAAGTTCAAACATTTGTGTTAAATTCCCTTGCCCGGTTCTGAGCTAATGACCCTACTGATTTAAATTCGTCATTTCGCCCTGTCTATCATCGTGCCCCACCAATCATCGCACCCCACCATCAAAGTTAATCTTATTCATCTGTAGTTCCTGGTCTGATTTGCAATTTTCCAATCCTCTGGCACCATCCCTAAATCCAGAGAAGATTAGAATTGCCACTCTCACTTCCTTCAATATCCTCAGATGTATCTCATCTACTCCTGGTGTCTTAGCAATGTAAGTACCAACTGCTTAGCCAATGTCCCCTCTGCATTACCACAGGACTGAGATTCTCCCCTGCCATCATCAGTATCTGCCTCATAAGTAAGACAGATGCAAAGTATTCACTTATAGCCATGTCTCTTGCCTTGAAATGTAAATCCCTTTATTCCTCCTTTTACTGTTGTCGTGCTTATAGAAGACTTTGGGATATCCTGTAGTGGGCAGTTTTATTTTATAATCCCTCTTTGCTTCTTATTATCCCACCTCTCTTCTATACCCAGCTTGGTTCACAACTATATATATTACCTGACACTTGTCAGAGCACCCTTTAACTTAATTTCTACCTGCTTTGTCATTCGGGGAGCTCTGGACTGTTTGTCCCATCTTTCCCTTTTGTGGCAATATGCTTTGACTGAACCTAAACCATCTGTTCAAAGGTGGCCCCTTGTTCAGCTACTGTTTGTCCTGCTAACCTTTAGTTCCTGTCTGTCCAGACCAGCTCTCTTCTTTCCCCAACTCCACCCTGCGCCAGTTGATTATTCTTTCTCAGAATTGACCAATGTTGCCTTTTTTTTTAAACTATCATCTCACACCATCTAATACAATGATCACTATCCTGTAAGTGTTTCCCCACTGTCATTTGATCTACTTGGCCAACCTCATTCCCAAGAACCAGGTCTAAAAGTGACTCATTTCTAGTTGGATTGGACACTACTGTTGTAGGAAATTTGCTGAACACAACTGAAGAATGCTTAATGCTCACTACCCTTACAGTACCATATCCCCAGTTGATATATCTGTAACTAAAGTCCTCTTTATAACTAATCTGTGATGTTTAGATTTCAATGTAATTTCCTTGCAGATTTGTTTCATTCCCACAAGCAGGTGGTCCATAGATTATGTCGAGAAATGTAATTGCACACTTCTTATTCCTTAGCTGTAATCAAATCGATTCAGTCCTTGAGTCCTCTGAAGCATCATTTTTCTCCATATTGCAATGCTCTCCTTCAACAAACAATACCACTTCTTCTGCTCCTTTTTTCCCTCCTTTCCCATCTTTTCTGAACCGCTTGTAACCACCAATGTTTAACACCCAGATCGGCCCTTCCTTAAGCCAACTCCACGGTTATCGCCTCAACTTCGTAATTGCACAAGGCAATCAGTTAACCATACTCCATGCGTTCATACATCTAGTCTTTCCTCAGTTTATTTCTCAATTCTTAACACTCATTAGGAGATACCTGTTGGTCCCATTGTTTGTCATGTTTGTCACATATCCCATTGCCCTTACCTCGCTGTCGGCAGCTCACACTTCCAGGAACATTCACAATAAACGCTGTTAGAGGTAAAGGCTGAAGGAAAGAGATCAACAAATTGGGCATGTCATGAGATGCCCCGTTTGTATTCAGTTTGTCAATTCAGTCATGCAAATTTGCACATTTAAAATAGTTTCAGTGATTTGTCTGCCGATTTGTGATTGTAATTTCTGTCCCCAGTTTTGTTTCCCTTTCTGTGCACATTCCTGAGTTTCTCTTATTTTCACTTTCAAACAGTAGCACACTTGGCACATCTTTTGTTTCTTTATTCGCCACGCCTCACTGGCAAAGGAACAGGCCATTCAGCCTGCCAAGCCTACCCACTATTTAATATGATCGTGACTGATTGAACGTTTCAGTTGCTTTTATCCACACTGTCCCTGTGACCCTGTATGCCAGCGATGATCAATAATGTTCGGTCTGTTTCCTGCCCTTGCTGCTTGGTATAACCGAGCAGGAGCATGCTTGGAAAGATGTGACTTCGGCCAGGACTGTACCTCGACTTTATTAGCATCACGCGCTCACCATTTGACCTAACAAGCTGCCATCCACAAACCTTGTAGATCCGAGTCAAGAGATACAGGTTCAAGTCTTACCTGCTCCAGAGGTGGGTAGTAACATCCCTGACCAACTTAAGCTCTGCTTCTACACATTAAGCTCAAGCATCAGCTATGTAGTGGTTTGGCTACATGACCATAATCCATCTCCATTCTCTTTGGTGCTGGAAGACTAACTCTTTTGTCTTTCAGTGTCTTCTGCCATCCAGCCCATCACAGATCTTCCTTTTGTTACTTGTCCCATCTCCCCCCTTGCTCAAATTTTATTGCATCTCCACCTTTCCAAGTTTGGACACAAGGACATGGAGCTGAAATGTTGATTCTCTACGCAGGCACGGCGAGCCAGGACCTTCCAGGATTTGCTGCTTCCATTTCAGATTTCCAGCACCCACAGTATCCTGCTTTCCCTTTAGCAGTTCCAGGCCTGTTGAAGGATTAGCTGCAGGTCACTCTGATAAACAGGAAAAAAAAAATTATACCAGCATGTCCCATTTTTGGAAGTGCACGGAGAAGCAGGAATGTGTCCATCTGCTGCAAGTCCCTCCATGCTTTATACCTCCCGTGGAAGAGCCCCAGTACATCTCTTGGCCAAAGTACCCTGTGGACCCTGAAGATGACTGGGGCCTCTCACTGATGCCACCTCATGTACAGTGTGTCCTCTGCACTCATCACCTCCCGAGTATGCATCTGAAATAAAATGTAGCCCAAAGAGCAAGATTGTGGAATTTTAAACAAGTTTCTACACTATTCCTCACACTATTAATTTAGTCGTGACTTCCAAACATAGCACTGTGTCTTTCCAGATATTTGACAGACATTTTTTGGTGTAATTCTCAGTTCTTTTATGATCTATGCAAGTAGGTATCCCCGACCCACACTTTAACCATCAACGTGCACATGGGGAATTGCTAACATTACACCTGAACCACTTCAGAACAAAACGAAGGAATCTGCTGCAGTATGCTATAAATTACAGTGGAGAATGTTGGAATGTTGAGAGCCAACAGAAATGCTTCACAATGGGAGTTTTGTACTCAGTTATTCTTTTCAACAGTCTTGTGCCCCAGGTTTTTATCGTGTCGATGGAATATTATTTGGAGGAATCTGCCAACAGTGTGAATGCAATGGCCATACCACAGAATGTGACACTAACGGCACTTGCTTGGTAAGTTCAAGGGACTACGATGTATCTAATGTACAGGCAGATATAAGATGAAATCCTAATAAAGCAGAACCTCATGTCACACTGCAATCGGTTCTTGCACAATTTCATATTTCCTTGTAAAATTCTGCTTAAATAAGGATGGTACCAACAAACAGGAACTTATGGGAAGGTCTTTCATGGCAATTAAAAACCGAAAGAACTGCAGATGCTGTAAGTCAGAAAGGAAACCAGAAATTGCTGGAAAAGCTCAGCAGGTCTGGCAGCATCTGTGGAGAGAAATCAGAGTTAATGTTTCGGGTCGAGTGACTCTTCTGAGAACCTGTTCCTCGGTTCTATTTAAGGATCACTCAACCCGAAACGTTAACTCTGATTTCCCTCTACAGATGTTGCCAGACCTGCTAAACTTTTCCAGCAATTTCTGCTTTTGTTTCTTTTATGGCATTTGTCGGGCCTTTGACACATTGCTTTTCATATGGGCTTGCTGTGTGCGTATTTGGCTGCCTCTACAATACAAAAGGGGCACACTCCTGAACTATTTTACTGGCCTTAAAACACTTTTGGATGTCCTGATTTAGTGACTTATAATTGCAAGTCTGCTCCTTTTCCACTTATTACCAGAGCTGTCAGCACAACACAATCGGACACAATTGTGACCAGTGCATCCTTGGATTATATGGTGATCCCAGCAGAGGGACGAGTGAGGATTGTCAGCCATGTGCTTGCCCACTGAACATTTCCTCTAACAAGTAAGCCTACTGTGCTCTGTATTGCAAGGAAGGTTAATAAACACTGTTGCCTTAGTAACTCTAATTGTGGTAATAAAGAGAAAATTCGCACCAAAATTGACAATTAGAAGATCCTTTCTGCACGAGCATTTTATGTGCTTGAAAGTATGATGCATAGCACATGATGTCCCGCAGAGGCATAATGACATTTCACAATGTAGAATAAATTACACGATGTTCTCTAAGCTGGCTGTAAAGTATTGCGATACGCTTAAACCATTGTCCAGTCTGCAAATGTAGGCACCATACTGAAAGCCAAGATTTTTATGTGAAATTATTGGTTATGGAAGCAGATGCTTTAGGTTCGGTTGTCATTTGGATACTTAGCGCATCAATAAAATGATAATGTTTATTGAAAATAAACTCCCAGTTTTGGCACTAGGCTTGGCACCCTTTGGGAATGATAGAAGTGATAGTAAGCTGGAATAATCATTCAGAATAGACAATTTATTTAAACCTAACTACCATTTGTTAATTAAAAGAGCAGAACATTTTTACCATCTGATTTAATATCGTGATTGAAGTAAAGCTATGTTATAGTTCACTGATGGAGTTTGATTTGTTGCGGTAACGCATGTGTTGGAGTCCTGCAGCTATGATTAGTGATTCTAGAAGCTTCACTAAAAATCAAGTAATGGAGAAACTCAGCAGGTCTGGCAGCATCTGTGGAGAGAGAGAGAGGCAAGAGCTAATGTTTCAGGTCCAGTTCTGAAGAAGAGACATATCAGATTCAAAACATTAACTCTGTTTTTCTCTCTCCACAAAGGCTGCCAGACCTACTGAGTCTGTTTGGCATGTTCCAGGAATCCCAGCATCTGCTGTATTTTGCTTTTAGTGGGATTTTGCTTTTAGTGGCACTAACTGATTGGGAATCTCTGGCGCTCATACTGGCTGCCATTGGCAATTTGCAAGTTGCCAAGCAACCTGTTTGATCGCATTAGAGTGCACTATTCTCATGTTGTTCGTTATTTCTCTAGCTTCAGCCCCACCTGCTACTTAAACAAAACAGGAAGCATCATTTGTGACCAATGCCAGCCAGGCTATGCAGGGACCAGATGTGAAAGGTAATTGATTAAAAACGATGGAATGTTGCTTAATCGTTTTCAATTAAAGGGTGAAAACACCTTCTCTTTCTGATTGGTGAGCTCAGGGGTAGGAGGGGCATGGATTACAGCATTGTTCTGATGTAGCTGAATCCTGCCAAATTGATGTTCTAGGTGGGGAGGCCTAGGGCTGACCTCCCAACCCTGGTGCAAATTGGAGGACTTAAGTCACTGAAAAGTGGCCACTTAAAAGTTCACCACCTCCGCCATTGGCATTAATCCAGCTGCAGTCGTGCCTGTTACAGTACAACTTGTCGTGAAGTTAAAACGGTGCGATTGGCGTCTTCGTACCCACCTACCCTTCCCTTCCGGGGGCGGAGAGGAAAGGGCTGAGGAAGCGGAATGGTGGAGGAGTCTCTCAAAGACAGTCAATGCCTGATCAAGGGATTGGACATCAGGAGGGAAAGTGGGGGCCCACTTAGAGCTACCCCCTTGTCCTTGTTACCATTTGCCCTACATTCACCTCCCTGAGAATGAGACCACAGCTCCTGTAAAACCAGACGTGAAATCCCTCCAAGAGTGTTTTTGAGGATAATTGTTTCCATCAAAGACCAGTTTACAGCAGATGGAGTCCGAGTCGTGTGGCATGGAAACAGACCCTTCGGTCCAACTAGTCCAGGAGAGGAAGCATAGAAAATAGGATCAAGAGTAGGCCATTCAGCCCTTGAAGCTTGCTCTGTCAATTGTTATCATGGTCAATCATCCAACTCAATGCCCTGTGATCCCTTTAGTCCTAAGAATTATATCTAACTCCTTCTTATAACGATGCAATATTTTGACCTCAGCAGCTTTCTGTAGTGGTGAATTCCACAGGCTCACTGCTCTCTGGGTGAAGAAATTTCTCCTTATCTCAGTCCTAAACGGCCCACCCTATATCCTTAGACTGTGACCCTGATTCCTGGACTCTCCTGTCATCAGGGATATCTTTCCTGTGAAGATCTAAGACTTGCATCGATATTTGGACACCACCAGATCTCTCAAAGCATTTTTACAGCCATTGAAGTACCTTTTGAAGTGTGGTTACTATTGTAATGGGAACTAATTTGAACACCCCAAACTCCCCCAAATAGCAATGTGACAATGACCATATAAATTGTGTTTTTTCACCTTTAGTTGAGGGATGAATATTGACCAGGGTTCTAGAAATAGTGCCACAGGGTTTTTAACTTGAACATGCAGATGCACCCTTGGTTAATGTGTCACCTGAGAAACAGCACCTCCAACAGTGCAGCATACCCTCAGCCCCACAATTGAGTGTCAGCTTCGATTTCTGTGCTCAAGCCCTGGGGTAAAGGCTCAGTAATGATCTGACACTTGCAAGTTAACTGCTGATTTAAAATATAATCAATAATTTGTGCCCTTCACTAAAATCCATAGAATCCCTATAGTGTGGGAGCAGACCATTTTGCCCATCAAGTCCACATTGACCCTCTGAAGAGCAGCCCACCCAATCCCTGTAACCCTGCATCTCCCATGGATAATCCACCTGACCTACACATCCCTGGACACCATGAGCAATTTAGCATGGCCTGTCCACCCAACCTGCACATCTTTGGACTGTGGGAAGAAGTCAGGGCACCCGGAGGAAACCCACACAGACAGTCACCCAAGGCTGGAATCGAACCTGGATCCCTGGCACTGTGAGGCAACAGTGCTAACCACTGAGCCATCGTGCCACCCCAATTAGATGTTCCAATTCCAAATGCTTAATTCAGGAACAATTGCAGATGATTGAACAAAAACTACCTTTGCAGTTTTAGTTTGAAGTTTTATAATTGGTTCACCAGTGGGTTTTAATGGACGAACGCCAATATGATGACCTTCTGGCCTCAACCTTGTAAGAGATTCTACAAAGGTCATGCTGAACCATATCCAATCACAAAGGGTTGTGAAACTCATTTGTAAATTCTCTTTCTACAGGTGCGCTGATGGTTACTATGGAAATCCAACAACACCCGGAGAGTTCTGTGTGCCGTGTGACTGTAACGGCAACGTTGAGGTGTCAGTGCCAGGAAAATGTGACCCTGTGACAGGAGAATGTCTGAAATGTATCGGGAACACAGCAGGAAGGTGGTGCGAACAGTGTGCGGAGGGGTTTTTCGGTGATGCAGTTGTTGCCAAAAACTGCCGCAGTGAGTAAAAAGGCAAAATGTGAGGCAAGAGGGGAAAGGGAAGAATGTTTTTTTGTTTAAAAACCCCATTAGAGTATCTTTCTCGCAGTTTTTTTTGGAGGCAGAATGTTATCTAAGATGGAAAATGCCTGGCCTTAAAGGAAACCTGCGTGTGATAGCACACCCTCCAGGAAGCTGGTCATTGTAAACACTTCAGGGTGAAATGTCACAGCGTCAGCACTGTGGCCTGTTTCTGGGGCAGGGAGAGGCAGGAATCAGAGATAGTCAGGCAGTGGACATGGTGCTGCTGTCATGGTAACTACTTAAAGGGGCTCCTGCCTTCATTCTCAAGCTGAGGCGGGGTAGTGGAAGTGGGGATTGCTGTGAATTAATAGAATCCCTGCAGTGTGGAGGCAGGCCATTCAGCCCATCAAGTCTGCACTGAACCTCTGCAGAGCATCCTCCCCCCACCCCTGTAACCCTGCATCTCCCATGGATGATCCATCTAACCTGCATATCTTTGGACTATGGGAGAAAACTGGAGCACTCAGAGTAAACTGACGCAGACATGGGGAGAATGTGCAAATTCACACAGACAGTCGCCCAAGGGCGGATTTGAATCCAGGTCCCTGGTGCTGTGAGGTAGCAGTGCTAAGCACAAAGCCAATGTGCTGTCCCCACCTCCAGCTCAATGTTTCTGGCTGTTCACCTGAACATTGACATGTTTCCCCTTGTAACCTACACTTGGCCAATTTGAACATTTAAAGCAGCCTCAATAGTTATAGCTGCCCTGCTCTGGGTGTTTTCCACCTGAATGCTCCATGTCAATGAGCTTTGAGCCAAACGGGAAAATATTAGAGCTTTATTACTTTAAAGGGAGTAACGGAGCTCAGGAGAAGAGTGAGTGAAATGAGACTTGTGGTCGAATGGTCTGTGAGTGTGTTGAAATGATAGGAAGCATTTTTGTTCAAGACAAATGGGGTCTGTCAATGGAACAAGTAAAAGGAAAAAGCCTCTTTTCTTTAAAACTTGGTGTTTTGAAAACACACACACACACAAGCAGAAACACACACACGCAGACACACACACACACACACACACACACACACACACACACACACACACACACACACACCT
>NC_063335.1:105726634-105745297 GCF_021869965.1 Rhincodon typus | reverse complement strand
CACACACACACACACACACACACACACACACACACACACACACAGCAGTGGATGTCTTCTCATCATATGGTGGGCAGTGTTCATCCACTGAGGGAAGGAGGGTTGGTGGAAGGAGGGTTGGTGGTGTGTGTGTGCGTGTGTGTGTGACTCCCCAGCACTCTATGGCAGTTCAGGTAAATCGACAGCAAAAATTAGCTTAACTTGAGGACCCACATCAGCATTGTAATGAGGGTGTGTAGTGTTGTCGGGGTGTCCTTCAGGTGTGATATTTAACTGAGACTATGTCTGCCTGTTCAAATGCACAGAAAGATCCCATGGCACTCTATAAAGATCATAAGCAGACCCCCTCCCCCTGCCCAACGTCACCACAAACTGATTACTGCTAATTCATTTCATTTGCTAAGTGTGGTACTTTGTCTGCAGTTTAATTGTTGCAGTAAGCCACATAACTATCCAAGAAATACATTCCGTGAAATTTCAGAAATAGGTTTGCAGGCTCTTTAAGGAGCTGGTTCCTGTTTTCCCAATCAGTATGAAATTAGGCACCAGGCTCCAAATTCAGGAGGGCTATGGATTGACTGAGCACTGGTTCATGTGAAAGTGCTGCTGCCTGGTGTTTTATGAGTATTGCGTTGTGTTGTTGCTGTTTAGTGGTCTCACACACAGACACAGGATATGATAGAATACTTAAAAAGAACTTGTTCCTCTTAAAGGGAAGGTGCATTGTGGCTGCAAAAGATAGTGGCTTCCTTTGTGAACTTTTAATAACAAGAGCAAAAGAAAACATAGCTTGCATTTATATAGCACCTTTTGGTGCAAAGTGGTCCAAGCCACTTCGGGAGCATTGTAAAATGAAATAGGCCATGGAGGCCCACAGGGTGATATATATATCGGAGAAAATGCAAGACTGTTTGAAAATGAAAGAATGCAAAAACACCAATACCTGCAATGCATCGAAGCCATGATAAGTGATCTAGTGGATAACGTGAGAGCTCTTTGTGATCACGTGAAGTAACACTGGTGGAGGATCCTTCATTCCCTTTAATGCTGCTTCAGCTGTGTAGGGTTAAGACAGGATGTCTGCTGGGAAGGTGCGAAACTCCAGCGGTGAGGTCAGTACAGCAATGCAGAGTCACTCATATCACAGACCCTTTGCCCTGCCCTGCCCTGCCCTTCATACTGCCAGCAGTCATCAGGCATGAGTGCACATTCTGTCTGACCAAGATGGCATTGTGTGCCCTTCCCGATAGTGATCAGTGAGCTTTCAGGTCGTATTTATGGGTCTGGGCATCTCTGGCATGTCTTGTCCGTCACTAATTGACTTTGAACTAACTACTTTGCTCAGCCATCTCAGAGAGCGAATAAGAGTCAGCCACATGGCCGTGGGTCTGGAGTCACATATAGGCCAGACCAGGTGAGGGTGACAGATTTCCAAGCAGCATTTGTGGAGAGAAATCAGAGCCAATGTTTCGGGTCCAGTGACCCTTCCTCAGAACTGCCAGACCTGCTGCCCTTTTGCAGCAATTCCTGTTTTTGTTTCTGATTTCCAACATCCGCAGTTCTTTCAGTTTTTTTTCATCAAATTTCCTTCCCTAAATGTCCATCCAGTGAACCAGATGGGGTTTTACACCATTCTACGATAGGTCCATGGTCAGAGCACTAGCTTTCAATTCCAATTTTTAATCATTTGTTGAATTTATCTTTGAACCAGTGTCCCCAGGGTATCTTGCACACTGTAATCCAGTGAGCTTACCACAATGCCTGCAACCCTCCAGAGATCTCATTTCCAAAGCTTCATTGGCTGCATCTCATCTCACTACATGGTGTTACACAACCTCATTTAGCCTGCTATACCAGGAGAATTGTGCCAAAGTTCAAGAGTAAACCACTGTGGAGCTAAAAATCTGAAATAGAAACTTAACCAGGGTCACAGTCTAAAGGTACAGGGTAGGCCATGTAGGACTGAGATGAGGAGAATTTCCTTTTCACCCAGAGACTGGTGAGCCTGTGGAATTCTCTGCCACAGGAAGTGATTGAGATCAAAACATTGAATATTTTCAAGAAGGAGATATGGATTTTGAGGCTAACGCGATTAAAGAGAGTGGGGGAAAAGTGGGAACAAGGTGCTGATTTGGATGATCAGCCGTGATCATATTGAATAGTGGAGCAGGCTGAAAGGGCTGAATGGCTACTCTCCCTATTTTCCATGTTTCTAAAGTGCTGGAGAAACTCAGCAGATCTGGCAGCATGTATGGAGAGAAAGAAACAGAGAGAATGCTTCAAGCGTTTTTAATTTTGATTCTTGAAGAGAGCCCATTTGTCAGTAAGACCTGTGAAATGTTTGAAAGGTCTGATGTCCTTTCTGGAAAATCGGTGTCTGTCTATTTGTTCTCATCTCCTAGGGACAATACCTCTTGCCAGTCACACATTATCAGTGGGAGTCTGAGGAAAAGGAGTGGAATAAAGGGGTCTGTAGGAGAGCCGATGTGTTCACCAGATTTGAAGATTGAAAGATAAACCATTGTACTGGCTCTAATCAAAATGCTAACAACCCAATTTCACCCTCTTTCAAGGAGCTCAGCATTTTGTGTTGGGAGTAATGGCAATTTGACAACTATTTTGTAGAAGCCTGTTGACTGAACAGAAAACCAGCTGCCAGTTAGCCTGATCTATTTGCTGGGATTTATCAGTAAAGAACTAGATTTAACAATTTGCATGAACAAAACTCATGACGGTGTCCCAGTTCAAATGGCCTGTTGATATGTAGTGCCACCTACAGGCAAACAAAGTAAGCTACATGAGTTCTTTCCCATCCCAGATTCCTTCGCCTCTGGGTGAGCACCAGGTTTGTTTATAGCTTTTAACCCTTTATGTTTCAGCTTGTGACTGCAACGTGAATGGTTCCTATGGCGAGGCATGTGACCCCAAGACCGGCCATTGCCAGTGCAAATCTAATGTTCTGGGGCAGAAATGTGACCAATGTTTGGTATGTATTTGCAGTTCCTGTGCACTGTTTAAACAATCAGTTTATTCTGAACCCCATGTCCTAATACAAAGCACATAATAAGATACCAGCTTTGATGATAAGGTCAGCAAAGCATTTCCTCTCTATTTATCAAGCAGTTGATAGGAAACAGCAAGCTTCTTGCTGGGCGATCTCTTAACTTCACCTGACGGCACAGTGCGAGCTTAAATCCACAAGCGAGTTTTCAACATAGGATAATATCTGTATTACTTAAATAAAAAGCCAGATGCCTAAACCTTTACATCGCAACAAAAGAATCTAATTCATGTTGCAGTCTGCAGCCTGAAGCAACTGCTACACCACATTAACACTGCCCTGAGATTTGGATTTTTTTTATATTTAAATTCTAATCGTGGCACTGATCTGATTCAGTAATGAGACATTTTGACTTGTCTTCAGACAGCTTAAGTAAGGCTCATCAGACATGGTTGTAAGGCTTTTATTCGTCTGAAGTATTCAAATGCAGAGAAAACAATAGATACCTCAGAGGGATACTATGGCTGTAATCATATTGAGGAGTTTAGATGTGATCATTCTGAAAGCAAAGCTCAGCATCTAATAGGCTCTTTACCAAGCTCAATAATATCTGGTTATCATTCTAACACGTCCAGTGCTCCCTAACTTTGTATAGTAGGGAGATGACATTTTTATTTTTGCTTTTTCTTTGCTTTTTTGAAAATTGTTTTTGGTTTTCCCAGATGGCCAGAAATAATTGTGAGTGAAGGATTGCTATTTGTAATATAATTATCTTGACTTTATTGAACAGTGGTCATGTCATGACTAAGGCAGAGAATTTGATATTTTATTGAAGTACCCAATCCCCTTGATCACCTCAAACATGAGACAGAAATGCTACACCATGGACTGGTGAGACATAGTTACACCTCGGGCATTTTGCACAAAGTCGACTCACAGAGCTGATCTTCGTCTTTGGAATGTATTTTGGGATTTGGGTCATTGCATGGCTCACAAACTGCTCTCCCAACTGATGTGTCTGTCTCTCAGGACTTCTGCCATTTCCCACAGGGTTTGCATTTGTAGTGCAGTTTCGAGCTACAAGGTGGTAAGGGTTGGGAAGGTCTGTCCTGATTTTGGTGACACATGGCTCTGAATACTGTTTAAAGGCCCCATAGACATCACCTCTTCCCAAACTCACTTCCCACCCACTCAGCCATCCATCCCACTGCACTGCTACACTATGACCCCTCTATGTACCCTCCATTCTCAGTCACTCAGTATGCACACTGTACTGTTCTCACATTTAATGGAATATCAGTGGAGAATATTTTATATTCCTCAGAGGAAAATATAAACCTCTCTCAATTTAATAAAAGCCAGAAAGCAAAGCTCAGCAACTAATTCACTTTACCCCATGCCTAATATTAGCTGGCAATCATTCTCATACATCCATTGCTTTTCTAATAGTGTACAGTAGGGAGATGGTGTTTTATTGAGAAAAGAATGCATTCAACCATGTAAAGAAAATCGTAATACTTTTCATCCTATTATTCTATGTCAGCAATTAGAAACTACATCAAAGACACAGTATGTTATTGTAAATTCAGCTGAATGGAACATATACTATGCTGTAGACAATTAGTACTTGACACTCAGCCAAGCATTAATGATTATAACCTCTGTCCAAACAATAGAGTAATCTCTAAGATGGAAAGAACATAAGGTGCTTATTTTAATTTAAAAACAGAGTGCCTGTCAATATCTGGCTGGATTATTATGAGTTACAAACAACTTGTCTGACCTTAGAGCACTTTTCATGTAGAGAAACGTTGCAGGGCTCTTCACAGAAATGCCATCATACAAAGTTTTGGATGGTAAGGAAGTCAAGGAAGTGTTAAAAGATTCCAAATATGAAGATGAATATTGTTAAATTAGAGGCATTGATAGCATTGCCAAAGTATATCAGTGAAGATAAGGTTGATCAGTGAGTCAGACTTTGTTCAGGTTAAGATGCAGATATCAGAGCTGCCATTGATAGACCGTAGAGAATGAGACACTGGGTGGGAAAGCATTGGAACAGTCAAGTTTACAGCTTGCAAGGGTGTAGATGCTGGTTTCGGCAGCAAATGGATTAAGGCAGGGCTGGAATTAGATGCTGGATGCCAAGGTGACAAGCAGCCTTCCTCAACACAAGTTGTGAGTTTGTGAGTTGAGGGGAAAGGGGAGCTGGAGTAGATGATGCTAGTCTATTGTTTGTGGAGGGATACTTGCAGTCTTCCAAAAAACAGATGAATATTTGAAGCAGAGGAAGATTCCAGATGCTGAATAGAAAGGAGTAATGAGATGTGTTTTAAATTATTCTCATCAGTACGGAGACATTTGTTGGAATAGTCTCCTTTTGTGCAGTGAATTCTGTGGATCTGTGAATATTATTCATTGGTTTATACTGTTTCCTGTAGCTTTTAAGCATGTTCTTGATATTTTTTATTATTTCCTTTGTATCACTTAGTTATGTTAAGATGAAGTTATATGTGTTACAGTGTTAATGTGCCGAAGACTTTCTTTCTTCTTTCAACTTATCTGGATTCCTCAGTCTATTTTTCAAAACAAAAGAAGTGCTTTTATATCAACCGAGATGATAAGTAACTTTAATGACCATCGCTGCTAACCTGGCTAATGCTTGCCACACTAAACTTGCTGACTCGTTTGCCTGAAAAGCATATTTTTAGGGAATTATTCAAATTTGCTTTGGCCTCTGCTCTGATTCCTAATCAACGCTTTTACTGTGCCTAACAGCATGGGTATTTTGGCTTGAGCACTGGACAGGGCTGTGTTCCCTGCAACTGCAGCCAATTGGGCTCCCTCTCTGAGGACTGTAGCGAGGAAGGGCTCTGTCGCTGTGTGCCAGGGGTGAGTGGAAAGAAGTGTGACCACTGCGCACACGGCTTTTATGGATTCCAGGATGGTGGCTGCACACGTAAGTGTTTACCCTCCTTTTGGAAGCACCCAGTGAAAGTGATGCTTTGTAAACAATATTTTCAGGAGTAACTGCTATTGTGCATCATTAAACTAAAAAAAAGCCACTATAAGGTTGTATTGTTATGACAGCATAGAGTAGCAATCACTGAATAGACTCTGAAATCAAGCACTCATCAAATCCATGGGGTTATGGGATGCATAGGAACATGTACTTCCTACCTGCAAGACAGGACAGATTCTCACACAAAGGAGTGTCAAGTAACTAAAAGCCAATTGATCTAATGTTCTTGTATTCTTTAAAGTGTTGTCCTTCTCTATTACTGAAGTGCATTTCCATGGCAGCAGGTTTCACTGTAGTACCTCGTAATAGTTTGCACTTGTCTTATCTCTGTGAGCCTGTTGTACCCTACAGTGCACATGCGCCTGACACCTAAACACCAGAGGTTTCCAATAATGTTACAGGAGAGTGAACAGGAGCTTGTGCACTGTCTGACTTCTAGACAGGGAAGCATTGAAGCCTTTCCTAACGCCACACCGACTCACATTTAGTGCTTGCAGTCTCCCAGTTGGTTGATCTGAGTCGGAAGGTTGTGGCTTGAAAGAACCACTCCAGGACTTGAGCACAGAAATCAAGGCTAATAACTCCAGTACAGTACCACGCAGAGTCACATTGGCAGAGAGTCTATCTTTCGAAGGGGTCATTAAACCATCTGAAGATGCCATTAAAGATGCCATGATACTATTCTGAAGAGAAGTGTGGGAGTCATCCTGGTCCCCAGCCAAAATGTATCCAACGTCACTAAGACTGTCTGGGCATTTCCACGTTGCTGTTTGTGGGAGTTCACTGGGTACCAACTGGCTCCAGTTTTCCTACATCACAACAGTACTTTGTCATTGTGTACAAAGCACATTGAGCCCTATAGTGGTTGTGAAAGATGCTTTTTATAAATGCTGGTCTTTCTTTCTTGGTGTTTAAACTTGATAGTTCTGAAACCTGGAAGGTCCATTGCAACATCAGTTAATAAAATCAAGAACTGCAGATGCTGGAAATCTGAAGCAAAAGCTGGAATTGCTGGAGAAACACAGCCGGTCTAGCAGCATCTGTGGAGAGAAAGCAGAGTTAGCGTTTCACATCCAGCGACTGTCCATTCTGATGAATCAAAACTTTAACTCTGTTTCTCTCTCCACAGATGCTGCCAGACCTGCTGAGTTTCTCTGACGATTTTGTTGCAAGAACAGTTGAGATTGGTTTATTTTCTTCCAACACACAACTCCTGAAGCTAGCTGCACAGTATTATTGTACAAATGCTTAGTGTGTTCTTATCAAATTGCTCTATATTAACAGAGACATTAAGTCATTTAAATTGAGCTGGCTAATAGCTTTTCAAATAAAGACGCTAATGCCATGTTACGATATCATGTAGAAAAATTTGATTTGCGCACATTAAAAATTCATACAATAACATCGCACAGCTTGATTTATGGACTAGTAGAGCTAAATATTGTTACATTGGATAATAATATTCACTGGAAAATAAGCACTCACACAGAATTTTGTGCTGAATGTTGAAGTATAATACGTTTAATGAATATTTTTGATAATGGCAGAGTGGAATAACTAACAAAATTCCCAATGTTATATTGCTGCAGCTTGTGACTGTGCCCACACTCGGAATAACTGCGTAGAGGATTCAGGCCAGTGTATCTGCCCAGCACACACACACGGAGACAAGTGCGAACACTGTGATGCCAACCACTGGGGTCATGACCCTGAAACTGGGTGCAAGGTATTGTAAGCAACTCCAATTTCAACTGTTGTGATTCTTTTTTTCATTTGTACCACCTTTCTGAGCAATTCTGATTGAGTAGCTGTTATCAATTATTACTTCCCTCAGGCATGAGTGAGCAATTAAATGAAATTAAAATCATTTGTGGGTATCTCTAACTGTTCAGATCGGAGAAGCTGATGATGATTAGAAGCTAGACTGCAACTGTCATGTTTACGTTGATAACGATTTCACACATGACAGACTTCCATTTGCCCCATTTTAATTTCCTCTTTGACAGCCTAAGTGCTGGCAACTTGTTATATTGAGCATTGCTCTATGTTGAACAAAGTTGTTAGCCAAAGCTAGTCTAATGTGGAAAAAGCCATGATCTTTATGAATTCTTGTGGACATATTGCTGTTAATTAGGTGTGAGTTTGAGATTGAGGTCGGCAAATGGATCAGACCATGGGTTAAACATACTTCACACGTACCCTGCAAAATAGCAGGGGGTCTGCGTTTATCATGAGGCCTTGATTTTTCTTTTAAAGCATGCCCCACTAACTGAAGCAGGCTGTTGTATCCACCAACAATAGGACTGGAACACCATTAATAATATCATATAAAAACTGCTAATGCTGTTTTCATTTACAAGGGTTAGATCTCTTTGAAATATGCCCAAGCAACTTCTTAGAATGATGGGCAGCACGGTGGCTCAATGGTTAGGACTGCTGCCTCAGAACACCAGGGACCCAGGTTTGATTCCAGCATTGGGTAACTGTGTGGAGTTCGTACATTCTCCCTGTGTCTGCATGGATTTCCACCGGGTTCTCTGGTTTCCTCCCACAGTCCAAAGATGTACAGGTTAGGTGGATTAGCATAGGGGAATGGGTTTGGGTGGGATGCTCTAATTTGGACGGTCAGTGATGGGCCAATTAGTCTGCTTCCACACTAGGGTTCTATGACTGCCAAAACTGGAAAAAAAAGTCATGCTTTAGTAAAACAGAAACTGCTAAACTGCAAGTTAAAACAATTCAAGTTGCTTACTTTTTCTCGCAAGAAGTCTGAGAGATCTACAGCAATTATCACAACAGAAATATGACTTACAGTTTTTAAGATATATTTTTTCTCTGTAAAATAAAAAGTCAGCTGAAATATAAAGTGTTTTTGAACAATAGGAATAGACACAATCAGAATTGGATCAAAGGATGACTATCAGAAATCAAGAGTTTTTTGACAGGGAATTCTGCCAATGCCACTTTTATCAAATGAGAAATTTGCCTTGAATTTGCAGATATTCCCAAGAGTTATGCAGCTGCTCTTCAATAAAAATAAAACAAACAAATTTGCACTATAAGAATGTAAAGAAAACACATTTACCACTATCATCTTAATTTATAGGAACAAGAGGTAGTCATTTACTACTTGAACCTATTCAGTGAGATCATGGGTGATATGCCACTTAACTCCATATACCCACTTCTGCCCCAAATCCTAAATTCTGTTGGTTATCAACAATCTATCAATCTGAGTATTAAATTTGACAAATGAATGAGCACAGCTCATTGCTTACAAAAGAGAGTTCCACATTGAAAGGTCTGGATGTAATTTTGTTGACTATGCCTCCAGTCTAAGACCTCCAAACAAACAAAAATAGTTTTTCTCAATCTATTCTATCTGTTTCCCTCAAGGTCTTGAGAACATCAAGCAAATCACTTCTAAATGTTACAGAATACAATCCTTCCTTGCAGATTAACTCTTTGTGTCCAGGGGCTGGATTGATTCTAAGTTGCAAGTCCATGTGAACACCAGCAAAACTGTGAAGGGTGATTTTTATAGGATGGGGCTCTTTGTGACCCAGAGATGGCTGTGCTATCAATATGTCACTGGAGAGAGTGGGAGCAGCAGGTATGAGGTGGAGCAACAGGAGACTGGACCATATTTGGGACTAGCAATAGGTGAGGGAAAGGATGGTTATTAAATGTCATTGGTGATTATTTTCTTCATCCAAACTTTTGCTTTTTGCATTAAATAAAACTATTAGATCACTGCCTGTTCCTGCCAGCTGGTCAGTTTCAGAGAGCTCCAGGCTGTAATTTCGTGGATGCAAAATTGACTGAGGGATGGTAAACAAAGAACAATGGTTTATGGATATATTTTGGGCTGGAGGAAAGTTTACAATGGACTTCCCCAGGGGTCATTATTTGCTTTTCCTGATGAATATAAATTCACTAGATTTTGGTGAGCAGTGGACAATTTCCAAATTTGCAGATGACCCAAAACCCGGAAGCATTTTAAACTATGAGGAGATCAGTGTAAAACTGTAAAAGTTTGTTGACAAGTTGGTGAAGTGGGCAGACAGGTGGCAGATGAAGTTCAACACAGAGAAGTGTGAAATGATACATTTTTATAGAAAGAACATAGAGAGATAGTATAAATTAATGGGCAGTACCCTAAAGAGTATGTGGGGGCAGGGGATCTGGGTGTGTCTGTCCACAGGTCTCTAAAAGTGGCAGGATAGGTAGCACAAGCAGTAAGTATACAGTGTAAGATTCTAGGCTGTATTAATAGGGGCATAAAGTACAGGAATGGGATGGTTATGTTGAAACAAACACAGTGCTGAAAAACACAGCATGTCTGGTAGCGTCGGTGGAGAGACAGTATTTTGAGTGCAGTGACCCTTCACCAGAGCTAACAAAGAATAGATGCCAGTTCTGAAATTTTAATTCTGTTTTCTCTCTACAGATGCTTCCAGACCTACTGAGTTTCTACAGCATTTTCTGTTTATTGTTTCAGATTTTCAGCATCTTTTGTGTTTTTTGTTAAGGTGATGCTGAAGTTGTATAAGACACCATTTCGACCTCAGCTCGAGTGCTGCGTATAGTTCTGATTGCCACCCTACAGGAATAATTGGAGAGAGTGTAGAAGAGGTTTATGACAATGTTTCCAGGGGTGAGAATCTTCAGTTTTGAGGAAAGATTAGACAGGTCATGACTCTTTTACTTGGAAAGGAGAAGGGTAAGAGGTGACTTGATGGAGGTTTTGAAACTATAAGGTGGCTGGACAGCATAAATAGGGAAAACTGTTCTCTCTAATAAAAGGATCAAGAACAAGAGGGCAAAGCTATGCGATAATTTGCAAAATAAGCAAATGTGACATGAGAAAAGATTTCTTCACACCAGTGATTGATCGGGATTTGGAAGGTACTGCCTGGAAGCAGTGGAGGAAGATTCATTTGAAGAAGACTTTAGGTGATTATATAAATAGAAACAGGATTCAGTGCTCTGCAGAAAAAACAAGAGATTCACACAAAGTCATAGCACTCATTCAGAGAGCTGGTCAGACACAAGGGGCCGAACAGCCTCCTTCTGCACTGTCAGAACTCTGTGATTCTGTAATGGCCACCTGCTCCCATGAAAGTCTCAGGCAGTCAGAAGACAAGCTCTTCACAACGCTCCCACCACACAGCCAGTCAACGAGGTTTGATAAAATTTCCAACAACAACACCCCTCCAGCTCTTCCTGTCTCCCAGCTGCCACCCTGGCCACTGTTCTGTCCTGATTCAGGGTGGGAAAATCCGATCCCAGGTACCATCTTCATAATTCTATTCTGCACCCCTCCCAAGGCCAGTGCACAGTTACCAAGGTGTGTGTTTTTTAAAACTGCCCCCAGAACTCCAAAAGCTTATATCTGTTCTTTTTAATTTTTGCAGTTTTGTAACTGCAGTGCAGTTGGTTCCGTTGGTCCTCGGTGTGACAGAGTAAGTGGTCAATGCCCTTGCAAAGAAGAGTTCAGCGGAGAAAAATGCAACAAGTGTGCCATTGGCCATCGAGACTACCCACAATGCACCGCTTGTAAATGCAATCCCAGTGGTACCAGACCCGAAAAATGTGACCTGACCCAAGGAGTGTGCAGCTGTGAGGAGAACACAGGGTTTTGTCCCTGTAAGGTACATCATCATTTATTTCACTGGGTCCTTGAGAATAATTGACTTGCTTCTCTTTCTATCGCACCTCCTTTCGTATTACTTTTATCCCCATGTTCTTTATGTTCGCTTGCATTCATATGTTGCTGTCAAGAGCGGCAGGCAATAACTTGCCTTTAGTTTAAGATAACCTTTTATTGCACATTTAACTTTGCATTCACCTCCTCTTCCTCTGCAGGGTAGCTGCAGAATGAGTTGACTTCTGCTTTTTATTTTCCTTTTGAAGTGGAGAACTGTGCCAGATGCTGAGCTGAGACAGGGATCTCAGCAGTTACTGGCAAAGACCTGCATTATCCCAACTCCCTGTATATCCATGTAAAAGTCGAGTCTTTGAGAACAAGGTTTTAGGTTAAACATAGAGTGGGTGCGAGTAATATTTTTGAAGGGTTGAAGTCTACCTGGAACTGTTGATGGTGAGGGTCGCTGGCCATGGTCCTGAATCAACAGGAAGTGCTTCTCACACGCAGTCTATTTTTGACATTTAAATAAGCAAAGAGCTCATTGTGAAAAAGTCTCAGTCAACTGTTCCCACCAACTCTGCTCCCAATAAAGCAAAAGGTCAAGGAAAACTTGGGATTTCCAGGACAGAGGTCCGGAGTTGACAGTAACACAAGATTGTCTGTTATTTGAGTATCTGAAGTATTCCTTGAAAGTGAAGCTGTGGTGGTGGCAAGGTCAGTCCCAATCCCAAATCTTTCTGTGCTGCTTCTAATGTGACAGTCTATCCTTCCTGACACAAGGATGCACAAACTGGCAAGATTAGGAAATCAGTATTTTGATACATTTACATTCAAAATGTGTGATTGAGGATTATATTTACTGTAAAGCTAGTTGATCCCTTTTGAAAATTCTTCTTAGCCCACCTGTTTCAGTGGAGATTTCCAAAGTAATGACACTGCTAATGTAGTTCAGTTGCTTCATTTGGATACTTCACTCTTTCCTGCTTCCTTATTGAAAGTCATGCCTCAGCACACCATCACCAAATGATCCTTGAAATGTGTGTAACATTTATTTCAGAAACGGGCCATTCAGCCCTGTTGATATTTACTGATATTTACACTCCCCTCCTCCTTCATTTGACACTGTCAGAGCACCCCTACTGGTTGTGCCTTCCAGTTACAACAGGCATTTTTTAAAAACATGGACTTTTACTCAGCTTTTTTCAATCATCAATGTTAATCCAAGTATAGATTTGTTAATTTACTTTAGAGTGGTGTGGAAACCTGCAGAATAATGAACCAAGTTTTCTGTGATGCTGTATTTGTTAAAAAAAAAAAATCCCTCTTCGGTCATGATGCTAATTTTGAGTATTGCTGCAGACAGTAAAACCATGTACCCTCCTTTCAGGACAGCGTCTCTGGTGTTCATTGCGATGAATGCAAACCAGGATCGTTTGCTCTCAGTCTCCAGCACCCAGCTGGGTGCAGCAGTTGTTACTGTTCTGGAGTGTCTAATTCCTGCTCGGAGCTCCAAGGACTGGTCAGAATTCCAGTAAGAATAGCTTCATAACTTATACTGGGCTATCGTTAGTTGTACCTCTCACAGAATGAGAAAATCATATCATATTTTATTGTATAATAATAAATAAATAATTATTAAATATGTAATAATTATTAAATAATCAATAAATTAAATAAATAACTATATTAGCACATGTTATTCCTGTAAATAATCTAAACATTGTTGACTGTATCACGATAAATATTCAGTGGGCTTCAGTTGATGAACTGGTAGTTCAAAGTAATTGAGGTGTTGGTCTTGTGTAGCATTGTAGTCATGTTACAGGAGTAACAGTCTGGGGGGTCAGACTAATATTCCCAAAGCTTTGGTTTGAATATCATCATGAGGCCTGGAAGAATTTAAATTCAATTAAATTGAAATAATAAAACTGGCATAAAATCAATATTGACTATGAAATCTGTGAATTGTTATAAAAGTCTATCTGGGTCAGTAATGTCTTTGAGGGGAGGAAATCTGCCAATGAGTGCGGGTGTGAATGGAGCAGTACGGTGGCTCAGTGGTTAGCGCCGTTGCCTCCCAGTGTTAGGGACCTGGGTTCAATTCCACCCTCGGGTGACTGTGTGGAGTTTGCACATTCTCCCTGTGTCTGCGTGGGTTTCCTTTGGGTGCTCTGGTTTGTTTCCACAGTCCAAAGATGTGCAGTTTAAGTATATTGGCCAGGCTAAATTGCCCACAGTGTTCAGGGATGTGCAGGCTAGGTGGGTTAGCCATGGGAAATGCAGGGTTACAGGGATAGGATAGGCTGTGAGTCTGGGTGGGAGGGTCTTTGTGGATCCAATGGGCCGAATGGCCTGCTTCCACATTGTAGGGATTCTATAACCTCACCTGGTCTGTGCTGCATGTGACTCCAGACCCACAGCAACTTTTAACTGAAATGGCTCAGTAAGCCAGTCAGTTGTTTCAAGCAGCTACAGAAAAGTAGGTATTGTGGGTGTACCCACACCACAAAGACGACAGCACTCCCTTGAAGCAGCTACCCACAGCCAGCCTTGCCTGTAGTGCTGTCATTTCAATAATGAACTTTTAAAAATCCCAAAGTTTTTGAAGCTGTGAAAATACATTCTTATCAGTCAGTGGTAAAAGTAGATAACAAACCAGTGAGCTGTATTGATCATTTCTTGGCCATAAAGTCCAAATGACACTTTTTAAAATAATTCAGCACGTTGTATTTGCAGATATAAATTATTTGTATTTTTAGCAAGGAATAATTTAGTTTCTGACAAGCTTGCTAAATTTTTATATCACTGCTAATAGCTGAGCGGAATAAGATGTTGCAAAGTCAGATTAACCATGACGTTGTGAATCAAATGACTGATACTTCAATATAAAGAGTCCAATTTAGATTGAAGTGAGTAAGTCTGGTTCCTCACTTTTATTGTAGCTGCAGATGACACAAGAAAAATGCATTGACAAATAGCACATCCTGCACATCCCTGAACACTATGGGCAATTTAGCATGGCCAATCCACCTAGCTGCACTTCTTTGGACATCTTGCAATGTAAGAATGCTAGTTGTGCTCAACATTGGATAACATTATCATTTGTGTCTGTGTAGCTGACCCTGACTCCTGACCAGCTGAGAATGCATGTTGTCACCCAAGGCAACCTAACTGGTACCAGAGAGGGCATCTTCGCTCAGCTCCCAGAGACCTTGCTGGATGCTGCACTAGTACAGAGGCATCTGCAAACAGAACCATATTACTGGTCACTACCTGCCCAGTTCACAGGCAGTAAGGTGAGAGAAACAGGTGCATATGCCACAGAAGTGAACAGTACTGGGCATTAAATTTCTGAAATCTATTGTAAAAATAAAGTTAGTGAATCAATGAAACAATTAGGAAATAATAACAAGATTCCTATTTTATACATTTACAGGAGACTTACTACCTTTAAAATGATATAAGGACATATGAGCAGAACTAGGCCAATCGATCCTTTTGAGCATGTTTTGCCACTCAGTACAATTATGGCTGACCATCTATGTCAATGTCTTTCTTCCTCGCTATCCTCATATTCTTTTACATCATTGGCATTTAGAAATCTGTCAGTCTGTACCATAAACATACTTAATCACTGACCTACCTCTTTTTTTCTAAATTCTGGAGACAATGCTATAAAGTTAACAAACCGACTTTGATGCCTGCCCCCTCCTCCCCGTCATTCCTGCTTAGTCAAATAGTTTCATTCCCTGTGTGAGGGTCTGACACTGGGAGCTATTCTTTGCTATTATCAATGTCTATGGAACAGGTTGACGGAGCAGATTACATGGCTGTGGACAGATAGACGACATTCAGTATGTTTTCCATCAAGATGGATAAACTGTTAAATCAGAAGTCGGATTTAAGGCTCCTTCAGGAGCATCATTTCCAATGAAGTTCCTCTCGTGGACATTTACTGTTCATTCAGATTGATGTAAATTACAAAACTGTTACAGTTTTATGGGTTATTTTGTGAAATGAAATCTTGCCCTGAGCTCAGCCGTAATGTCAAACAACACAATTATGAAAATAAATAACGAAAAATAACTCATCTTGAATTCATAATTCTATAAGAGGCATTATTTTTGAATATTCACATGGTTATTTTGGAAAGTAATGGCAATGAGTGGAAGAGTTTGCAGGCTGCTCATTTCATTTAGAAATGTAGCACAGTGAATAGCGAAGGAATGGCACCATCACCAAAACAGAAAAGTTCTTTAAATGTTGTTTGAATGTAGAGCTGTGAGGTGGAAGGGAGCTGCTACCTGACTGTCATCCCTAAGGCCCATACAGGCACCAATCAACTTCCCTTTCCCATCACCCAGCTCAATCCCAATGATACTACTCTCTGCTGTTCCCCCAGCTCACTCCCAATGATGCTGCTCCCTATCGTTTCCCCCAGCTCACTCCCAATGATGCTCCTCCCTGTAGTTCCCCCAGCTCACTCCCAATGATACTACTCCCTGTCGTTCACCCAGCTCACTCCCAATGATACTACTCCCTGTCGTTCACCCAGCTCACTCCCAATTGACTCGCACCTCCCCACTCTGTCTCCTGATTACTCTTCCCTATTGCTCATTGGCAAAAATCCACTGGTCTCCAATGACTAATTGAACTGGTATTTATTGGGTGTTTTGGTGACAGACGGTTTTACTATCCTTTTGTGTGAAGATGTGATTCTGAGGGCTGCTCAGAAGGTATGAAAGAAACTGGGTGGGATCCATAAATCATGGTACTGTGCCATTGGCAGCATGCCCGCTGCTAACGCACCGCATCCCCATTGCGATTTTCCAAACGGAGAGGGGACAAGAATTGGGTCACCTGCCCATGGTCCATACCCAGACAAGGGCCTTAAACATTGGCAGGAGGTGACGACACACAAAATGCTGTCCAACAGCACCTCATAGAGTCGTAGAGCTGTACAGACCGTTCGGTCCAATTCGTCCATGCCAACCAAATATCCTAAATAAATCTAGTCCCATTTACCATCATACCTGTCCAGTGTACCAGCCTCCCCCACTTCCTCTGGCAGCTCATTCCAAACACGCATCACCCTCTGCACGAAAATGTTGTCCCTTAGGTCCCTTTTAAATCTTTCCCCTCTCACCTTAAACCTATGCCATCTAGTTTTGCACTCCCCCACCCCAGGGAAAAGACCTTGCCTATTCATTCTATCCATGTCCCTCATGATTTTATAAACCTCTATGAGGTCACCCCTTAGCCTCAACGCTCCAGGGAAAATAGCCTCAGCCTATTCAGCCTCTCCCTATCCCTGTGTGTGTGTGTGTGTGTGTGTGTGTGCCCGTCCGTGTGTGTGTGTACGTGTCTGTGTCTGGGTGTGTGTGTGTTTAACAAAGCTTACCATGAGGTAAGGAGGCACCCTCGATGAACTACTGCAGTGATCATGGTCAAGCTTCAATCTTGCATCACCTTGAGATGTTCTGATCCTTTCTCAACAGCTTTTGGCGTATGGAGGGAAACTGAGATATGTAGTTGCATTTTATGCCCTGGAAGGCTCTGGAAGCTTAAACCTGGAACCCCAGATCCTACTGAAAGGAGGCCACAGCAGCAAAATGGTAATTTACAGGAACATGCCAACTCCTGCAAATGGAGAACAAAGCAGGCACGTGATACACATGACTGAGGTAAGTCTGGTTCCAGCAGAGGTTTTGGAATTTCTTTTCTAATCATCATTGCTTGTGTTATTATTTTAATAGGATCAAATTAAGATACATTTTAACAAGTGAACCATTTTAACAAGTGAACCTACCTATTGCTTATTTTAATATTGTGAGCATTATACTGTAAACATACCCATAGAACTTCACTGCATAAGGAGGGCATTACATTGGGGTGTATGTGACAAGGTCAGGGCTGAAGTATCATTTCTGTCTTCGGTTATAGACTCTAGATTGTCGCACCATTGACTTCAATAGAGTTCAATGTCAGTCCGGTCTTGTATTAGGCAATCGATATGTTTGACGTTCCTGCCCATCTCTGATTTGATCCCCTTTATGCCCTGTGCCAGCTCATTGCCTATCATTTTTATGGCATTTCCCTATTTCCCATAAATCAGAAATGATCAGAAACAGTGGATGCTGGGACAAACTCAGCAGGTCAGGCGGCTTCTTTATATTGACAGAGGGTTTCTGTCCCTGCTTAACCTGCCAAGCTTTTTCCAGAATGTTCTGTTTCTGTTTCCCACTTCTCAAGTACTTCTCTGAAGCCTGAATCTTCTGCCACTCTAAATATTTATCCGGCTTTCCCTTCAAGGACACAGTGGTCTTTGCCTCAAACACTCCATGTGGTAAAGTATTCCATATTTTTAACAGCTCTCCCTGTAAAGGACTTTCTCCCAAGTTCTCACTCAGTTTTGCTGCTGACCTTCACCAGTCCTACTCCAGGGGAATGCTCTAGTCTTGCACTCCAATTGGCGCTAATTTCTATATGACCAAAATCCTCATTTCAATTCAATTTTTTTCCACCTGATTTGCTAATATGCAAATTTTTTTCATTGGGATTGAAATTCAATTAAAACATCTTCTGTCTGACTGACTGGTGTGCACATTTCAACATTGTGATGCAAAAATTAATTGAAATCTGGCCCCATGCAAATTTCTTAGAAAGGTGAGCCCATCTAATAGCTCATATGCCTATTCAGGAAAAGAAAGTTGCCTGTCAGCTTTCCCTTTCGACAATAATTAGGAAATTAAAACGTTCAAAGTATAAACGACACCCAAAAATGTTTGAGAAATGAAATTCAAAGATGTTTTGAATGCTGATGCCTGACCTTGATGTTGAATCAAGCATGTAGTCCCTTTAAATTGCTGTGCACTGTTTTCAAGCTACCTTGACCCATTTTCAAGCCACACTTGACCTGTTCTGTTCACCTTACTCCATTCTTCAACTCTCATGTCCCTATCCAAAGTACACCGCGCACCCCCTGCCCCC
>NC_063335.1:105707832-105726534 GCF_021869965.1 Rhincodon typus | reverse complement strand
CCCCCCCCCCCCCCAACCCCCGTTGCCAAGTTCAGCCCATTCCCACAAATCTCCCCAGGCCTATCATTGGAGCTTGGGCCTAAAGGTCATTAACAGAAGCACAGTAGCAGCATTTGGTGCAGATATTGGTCCTGATCAAGAGATGATTAATATATTGAGCCAGCAGTAAATTACTGGTATTTGAGGTTCTCAGCACAAGTGACCCTAATGTGGATAAGGACTGGCACCACTAATGGAGCAGTTGAAATCGGGAATACTCAAGACGCCAGAATCAAATCGCGAAGAGCTCACAAAATGTGGAGCAGTTGGGGGGGTGGGGGGTGATGGTCATGGATGGATCTGAAAACAGGGATGAACATTTTAAAAGCTGAATGTTAATATGAGTTAGGTCACAGCAGTGAAGTTTTGGATTAACTGCAGGTTTACCTCAATTTGCTACCTTCCTGATGTGGCCACCTGCAACAATGGGACCAGTTCAAAATGGCAGCAGGCTGAACAGGATTGGAACATTAAACACGCTGAATTTCAGCACACTGCGAATAAATTCCCAATCCATCACAGATAATACAAATAATTTCTCGGCGCTGTAAATTTATCTTCGGATGTGTTATAAGTTAATCTGAAGAATTCATTCTGAATGCCAGCTAGTCACGAAACTCTGCTGTAGGCTGCAGGAGCTGTGAACCCTCACTTCAGCTCCATAGATTCCCTGTCCACAACCCACTCCCACCAAAGATCAGCATTACTGAAACTGAAATCTATCACTGTTTCTATATTCAAGGTATCTACCTCAGAAAAACTATATTTATCAAGTACTTAACACAAGGTAAGAACTAAAGATCAGTTGCAGAGATAAAAGAGCCACAAATTAATAAACAAGGCCACTGGTTTGCACTTTTCCTGAAAGTCTGAATGGAATTGTGGTATTTGAGCTTCAAATATGCCAGAAAGCCTTGTAGTCAGAATATAATTTGTCATGTTCGGTTACCATAAATGAATGACCCTAATGGTACATTTAACATTGGAGAAGATTACTGTTGTTATAAAATCTTCAAACTCACTGCAATGTTTACTATTTGGAAAGTAAGGTTTTTTTTGTGAGTTTTTTTTGTTAGTTTTTTAATAACACGGATGCTTAACTTACCTCGGTTTGTTCTTGTTTGTTGCATTCGTTTAGTTAGACAAGTACAATTGTGCCTTAAAAAAATTAAAGAAACTGGGTGATTATGGTGAAACATTTTTAATAGAATGGCCAATTTCAGGTTCACTTGGCATATGGAAGGCAAATGCAATTTTAGAATTCATTTTGAGGGCTAGAATACAACAGCAGAGATGTATTGCTGAGGCTGTATAAGGCTCTGGTCAGACGGCGTTTGGAATATTGTGAGCAGTTTTGGGCCCCTTTTCTAAGGGAGGATGTGCAGTCTTTGGAGGAGATCCAGAGGAGGTTTTACAAGAATGACCTCGGGGATGAAGAGCTTGTCAGATGAGGAGCATTTGATGACTCTGGGTCTGTACACAATAGAGTTTAGAAGGATTGGGGGGGATCTGATTGAAACTTTCAGAATATTGAGAGGCCTGGATATAGTGAACATTGAGAAGATGTTTCCATTAACAGAAGAGACTTGGACCCGAGGGCACATCTTTGGAATGAAGGAATGACCCTTTAGAACTGAGATAGGGAGAAATTTCTCAAGTCAGAGGATGGGGAATCTATGGAATTCATTGCCAAGGAGATAGGTAAGTTCTTCATTAGTAAGGGGATCAAGGGTTACAGAGAGAAGGCAGGAGACTGGGGTTGAAAAACCTATCAGCCATGATTGAATGGCAAAGCGGACTCGATGGGCCGAATGGCCTAATTCTGCACCTATACCTCATGGTCTCTGTAGTTGGAGCTGCCACACTCTTTGTGATAGGGATTGTTAATTTTGGGACCAATCAGTGTCTAGTCCAGTGCACTAGGTCTTCTGATTGTGCAAATAATGAAACACGCTCTAGCTTTGATGTTTTTTCATTCTTGCACTTTTTTTTTTACCCAAAAGAAAATTGCTCTTACACATTTGAATACCTTCAGAGGAACAGCTTCTCTTAATTTGTCACTTTCACTTTAGTTTCTAACAAAGACTTTGCCCACAGCTTCAAACTTACGCACTGAGTAAGTGGGGTCCATAGTACCTGAATAGTTTGTATCCATTTAGGTCCATGCTGCAGGGAACCTCAGTATACACTGGTGGCTGCATTCACTGCTAACCGCTCCCCCTGTGGAAAGAAATGCCATTTACATCCACAGATTAATGAGCATAGAACAGTTTGGCTCCTTTCCTGTGGTTTGTCATTGGATTAAATGTTATGTTTTATTTTCCTTCTTCAAGGAAGCATTTGAGCCGCATCAAATATTTTAGATGGAGCAAAATTAATGGCCGTTATATGGATTTAAGAAGACAAAAAAAATGTGCAATACAAAATTTAATTGCTGCAAGACGAGCCTTGTAAATGTTGCAAGTGCTGGCCTGTGAACACTTGCTTCAACACTCTGTTAAATAGAGGAGTGTAACTACTGGGTGTAATAAAGTCAATGGACCCAGTGTGTAAAACATTGATCGCTAAAATACGAGTTTCAGAATTATCGCTTTATTGCACTGATGCTGCTGGAGAACGTTTTCTCCTTGCCTTTTTTGTCAGCTGATCCCGCTGAAGTAGATGAAATACTTCATGGAAATGTGACATTGTTTGTGATATTGCAGTTTTTCTAGTCCCTAATGGATGAATTCTGCTTGGATTTAATCCAAGCCTGTCTGTACATACAATAGATGCTACATGTAGCGGGCAGCGATAGGGTTTGATCCTGTTCTGAAGAGAGTCACTAGACCCAAAACGATAACTCTGCTTTCTCTCTACAGATGCTGCCAGATTTGCTGAGTCTTGCCAGCAATTTCTGTCTTTGTCTCTGATTTCCAACATCCTCAGTTCTTTCGGTTGTTTTGATCCTAGTCTGTGTTGAGTTATCTGCTGTGTCAGAGAGCGCAATACATTTGGACGTGGAGTAGAAAAACTTTCCCATTCTGGATCACTCTCTTAACTCTGTTGAAATGAACAATATGTTAAAATACAGGTTGTGGTGGGGGGCAGGGAGTTGCGAAAGTGGCCATTTATACTACTTGTTGCCACAAAAGCAACCAACATCATCAAAGACCCCTCCCACCCCAGTTATAATTTCTTCCAACCTCTCCCGTCAGGCAGAAGATACAAAAGCTTAAACACACGTACCAACAGGTTCAAGAACAGCTTCTTCCCCACAGTTATTAGACTCCTGAATGGACCCCTCAAATTTCAAATTTAATGTTGATCTTGCTTTTTGTGCACCTTCTTTGCAGCTTTAACTTTGTATTCCTCGCTCTGTTCAATTACCCCATGATCTTTGTGTCTTTATATGTTATGGTCAGCTGTACTGTACGCAAAACAAAACTTTTCATTGTTCTTAGGTACATGTGACAATAATAAAATCAAATCAGACCATTTCCTCCAGCAGACTAGCTTGCTGTGTCCAGGTTTAGAGGGAGGGTTAGGGTTAGAGACAGACAATAATGACCTGAGCAAGGTGCCAAAAGGATTGCAGAAGGGTGCGTTATAAACCTGACGAGAGAAGATTGAACCACTCCCAGTGGTAGAAAGGAAATCCATGGAGTGTACCAGGCCTTCCGTTTTCCAGTTTTCTGGCTTGTGCTGGAATTAAGAATCACCCCTAAACCTGTTAAAAACCAATTTTAAGAGAGTCGGGCAGTGTTTAAAAGAAAGGTGTTACATTCTACTTTTTAGAATATTGCTGAATTTAAGTGCAGTTGTAAACTTCATCCTTTGTCCAGGAATTGATATTATAACCAGGATAACCTTCAAAAGAAAAATCAGTGTCTCCTTTGAGTAGAACTCCTCCCCTCAGCGAGCTATGAACGTTATTTGATCTCTTTCTGTTAGATGGTGTTTGATGTTCTGTAATTCCCTTTTTATTTTGAAAGCACGAATGGAAGTATTTCAATTCAGTCTCTGACAAACCTGTCACCCACCCTGATTTCATGTCAGTCCTCAGCAACGTTGAATACATCCTAATTAAAGCTTCCTATGGTACTGGGCTCCAGCAAAGCAGGTAAGCAAAGTCATGATGTGACGCTGACTTCAAGTATAAATAAACCTAGAAGGCTTTGGTGATAGGGTTGCATGGTTCAGAGGTCAAGGGGCCAACACAATCCTCTAGGAGACATTTCCCATCATCCTCTTGTCCACCTGGACCTCTCCACAGTTTTACTATGGAGCGGTCAAGGCCTAGTGGACCCTTAGATGGGTAATTAATGAATGCTTTAGGGCTATTTCCCACTCAGTCTCTATTTTGAGGCGGGTCAGAGGAGTTCAAACCCAGAAGGTGACCCAGGTCAGGCTTTGAGGATCTGAAAGAGGCTGGGACTCCTCCATCAATGGCAACCTTTTAAACACCAGGCCTCTTCCTTTGGCTGGTTCATCTTGTATGGCCTCTGTGCCAACACCCCCAGCCCTGCCCTGCTCTGCTCAAACTGCTGGATCTCACCTCCCTTGCCCCACTCCAGCCTGAGACACCTGGCACTCACTACAGGAGCCTCCTGGGAATGACAGAGCTGCTGGCCAAAAGGTCCCTGAGGTGGGACGTTCTCTCGAGTGAGTGGCCAAAGCCCCACCTTCCACCAGTTAACAGACCTCTGTCAGTGGGAATACATTCAGCACTGGCTCTTCGACATCGGACTGAAACCCCACCATCCCAGATCTTTGGACAGTGTTGTCTATATTGTGGTTTTTAACCAAGGTGGTGGACTTCAATGTAAAATGATAGAGACTGTCACTCATGACCTAAAACAAAAACTGCTGCATGCGTGGCTTTAGAACGTACATGGCTGAATTTTAGTTCCAGCACCTCAGTCCCATCGAATTCAGGTCAGAAGCTGGACTACAGCTGAGGGAAACGCTGTAAGAGTTTTTTGAGGAGGCCACTTCTGGAAGATCCTTTCCAATGATGGATTCTGGGCATGCTGTACATAAGGAACAGCCAATGGGAACATGCCACTAGGGAAGCCAAGCGGCCCATGGCCCACCTGGGTAAGGTGGGCACTGCCATTTAGGTTCCTTCTGAAAACTCGCAAATGACGCTGTGCCCACTGCTGCCAGAACCCGCTCTGGAGGGTGACCTGACCATCCCAGCCCAGTGGTTCCAGCCTGGGCCACTTTTTGTAAGATGCACCTCCAGCGCCAATTGAACAACACGCCATATCTAACCCTCCCTCAAGTGACAGAAACAGGCCCACAGGTCTACAGGTTGGTGGAGAACACTGGTCTCCCACCTCCAGAACCCAACTCCTAACTTGAAATGAAAACTCTGCTCGTTGTTACCATCACATCTGTAAAAAAATAGCTTGTATTACCAGAATCGTACAGCGAGGTCTGGAAATCAGAGTTGCAGAGCATGAATGAATAGGTTACCATTCAGAAAGCTCACATTGGCTGTGCTGGCAATGCAATTTGTTTCAATCAGGGCTAATGGCTATTTTGGCTGATCAAAACATTTAGCCTTAGAATGACCCTAAATGGTTGGTAACAAGTAAATCGACCAAAGTGTGCTGCAAGAAAACTTCACACGTGCCAAAGTGAAATCACAATCATGCAACAAGTCACTCAGTTTTTCGCTAAGAACACCTACTCGGGAAGAACTGTTGGTATAAGCTTTGGATCCTGATAATGCTTATCACTTTACCCTTAACGTCACCGTGCAAATGCTGCAATGTCTATTGTCTGCTCAGTGTCCCAAGGATTATTATTTGTAAAATATGTCCTTTTTCTATTCTTTCATGGGAGGTGGGATGTCACTGGCTGGACTAGTATTTACTATCCATTCCTAACTGGCCTTTAGAAGGTGTTGGGCAGTTGCCTTCTTGAATCACTGCTGTCCTTGACGTCTAGGTATGCCCATAGCGAGGTTAGGAAGGGTGTTCCAGGATATTGACCAAGTGACAGTGAAAGAATCATTATATAGTTCCAGGTTAGGATGGAGAGGAGCCTGTAGGTGGCGGTGTTCCCTATTTAAAGTATTTGGAAGGTGCTATTGGTGGAGCTTTAGTGCATTGTTGCAGTGCAGTTTTGTAGTTGGAACGCACTGTTGCTACCCTGCATCGATGGTTCAGGACGAGTGTGATTCCTGGAGCTGGGGACTGGAAGTATGTCATTTCAGGGGCGAGTTGCACCACCATCTTGTCATTTTGAGGTC
The DNA here is from genome assembly GCF_021869965.1 of Rhincodon typus. Taxonomy (NCBI): domain Eukaryota; kingdom Metazoa; phylum Chordata; class Chondrichthyes; order Orectolobiformes; family Rhincodontidae; genus Rhincodon; species Rhincodon typus. The sequence goes on along the minus strand of NC_063335.1, from coordinate 105,720,254 downwards.
CCCAATTTCCTGTTACTATCAGACACCACCTTCACAAGGGGCAACTAGGAATGGGTAACAAATGGTGGCCCGGCCACATCCTGTAAAAGATTGTTTCGAAAATAGACGTTGCAGCAGACTGCTTAATAGTTCTTCTCATTTATTAGAAAAAAGGAGCCGAATATTTGAATATCACATTGTATAAACAAAAGAAAGTGACCACTGGTTTGCTTCATGAATTAAAGAAGTCTGTTCACATTGTATACCTGTTCTCATCTTGCCAGGATTTCTAATATCTCCATGGAGATTGCGATGGAGGATGATGGAACTCATGCATCGAGAGATCGTGCACATCAGATTGAGATCTGTGACTGTCCCCCTGGATACGCAGGCCTCTCATGCCAGGTATAGATGAGCTGGGCTATACCAATTGCTTCTAACCTATGTTCCCAGCTACTGAACAGAGCTGTGTGTATTTAGCAATAACTTTCACCCAATTATGATGGCATTGCAGCCTAACAGGTGTCAGTGCAACCTTTGCATTGAGCTGGCTGGAGCTAAAATCCTTTGAAAATTAGGAGCAACGTGTAATTAGATGTTAAGTGGATTTTATGTTCAGTCGGTTCAAAACTGTACAGTATAATTGGGTCTTTTGTGAAGGGGTAGTGAGCTGTAGAGTCAGGTTTAAGCATGATACGAATTTGGAACACTCTTTGTGAAAGACTTTGGTTGCGAGGAAGCTTGGACCTTTTAAAACTGGGGATAATGGAGTTTTGATTGTAAGGGTGTTGTAAAGCAAAAGCAAGAAGATAGAGGTGAGGCTCAGTTCGGTTATGTTCTTATGGATGGTGAGGCTGGCCCAAGACATTATAGCCTCCTAGGTTGTCATGACATTAAATATGACACATGGTCTTGGAGAGGGATGAATTCCAACTCAGCCTCCCATTTCGCCTTTGAAAGAAATGGCTGACATTTGGCTTTGTTGTATCTACAAAGATACCTCAGGCATTGCTCTGTCTCAACTGCGCCTGTCAATGGGTTAGTAGCCTACCTGCCTAAAATATATGTACAGTTCTTTAAGTATACAAACTGCTGTCCCATAAGGCCATAAGAAATAGGAACAAGGGCAAGCCATTCGGCCCCTTGAGCCTGTGCTGCCCTTCAATAGAAAAGTGGCTGATCTGACATTCCTCACATCCACTTTCCTGCTCTTACCCTTGACTCCCTGACTGATCAAGAAGCTGTCAATCTCCCCCACAAGGATTTTACCCCCACATTTTTCAACTCTCTGACAGGAGAAATTCCTCCTCATCTCAGTTGTAAATTGGAACCCCTTTATTCTGAGCCCCATGCCAAATCTGTTTGCAATGATGATCTACATGGCATTTGGACAGTTTAATAATTGCCCAGTGAAGCTGTCTGGCCTGCTGAGTCCTTCCAACATTTTCAGCTCATAATTCTGCAACTGCAATATTTTGCCGCTGTAGATGGGGTTTGGGTATTATCAAGTCTGGTTTTAACAAACTGTTGATCGTAGAAGGAATTCAGACAGTAGAACATAGAGCTCAGAAAATTCAAAGTCAAACTAAAAAGAAATCAATACAAGTACCAAATAGCACGGTGAATAGAGTTGACAGAATACAAACACAGTGGAACGTAGGAGGCTGAAGGATGACCTTACAGAGGTTTAAAAATCATGAGGGGTACAGGTAAGATGAATGGCAGGTATCTTTTCCCTAAGGTTGGTGATTCAAGACTAGGGGATATATTTTTAGAGTGAGGGAAGAACGATTTAAAAAAGACCTGAGGGACGAGTTTTTTACACAGAGACTCATTCACGGATGGGGGTACAGTTACAATGTTTAAAAGATATTTGGATAGGTACATGAATATGAAATGTTTGGAGGGATAAGGACCAGGAGCAGGGAGGTGAGACTAGTTTAGTTTGGGATTATGTTCGGCATGGACTGGTTGGACTGAAGGGTCTGTTTCCATGCTGTATGACTCTGTGACTCTATGTGATGGTAGATTCAAGCAGAACATATTTGTAGGGAATAATTTTTCACTTAATCTGGCAGCAGGACTCAACTGGAGTTTGTCCCCCTCATCTATTTTAAACCGTTTGCCAATGAAGGTAATGGAAAGTAAACTTGAATAAGGTGTGAAATGAGTGAATGGTATGTCCCCTTCAGTTTCCTGCTGAGTGACGTAGGTTTAAGTTACTTATCAGTAAGAAATACTATACTTTACCTTTTCACTGTTATCTTGGTTTTTAAAGGAATGTGCTCCTGGGTTCTACAGACAGAAGATGATATTTGGCCTACAGTCACTCGATATTGTGTGTGTCTCATGCCAGTGCAACAATCACAGTAACGTCTGTGACCTTGATACAGGCAAATGTCAAGTAAGTGCCACCTATCGATGAATGAAGCCCGTGCAAAGATTTACAAGATGCTGTAACTAAATTGATCAGTAACACTGTGCCCTTCAATATGAATCCAATCGCTGGATGAGGTTTGAGAAATCATTCACTGTTTGCTGATGGGCAGGGGAGAATTTTGGGGTGATTTTCAGCCCGGAGGCGGGTATTGGGAATCAGTAAATGCCGGCTCTGAAGGCAGAATTTTCAATGTCGGAAGCTGTTGCTGGTTGCAGCCAGACCAGTGGATCCATGACTGGTAGCTGCAGAGAGCTGCTGTTTAAAGGTCTACATTCGTCCCTTCTGTTTCTTAAAAAGGAAGAGCAGGCCCTTCCCATCCCCACACACTACCCATGCCCCATCTGTGCCACTCTATACCCCCAAACTCCTCATGAACCATGCCAACGTGTGCCTCTCCTCCCACTCTGCCAGACCCTTCCATGCCCCATTCACCCACTTTTTACTGTCTGGACACAATGACCCCTACAGTGACAAATGAATGTGTAAAAAAAATTGATAAGAAACAGTCATTTATTGATAAATGAGTTCTGAAGAAGTGTCATTTCGGACTTGAAACATTAACTCTGATTTTTTCTGCAGATGCTGCCAGATCTGCTGAGTTTCTTCAGCACTTTCCATGTCTGATAACTTTTCACAACTTTAAAACCACTACGTTTAAAACACTCCAATCATTTGCAACCTACCATAAGTATCAATTATTTTAAAGTTTCAGCAGCCGGAATCTCAAACATTTATAATCACTTCACCTGCTGCAAACAAACGTTGTAAGATTCATCCAAGACCTGTCAATGAAGCAGGGTTTCAGGACAATAATGGTTATCATAGAGTCCTACAGCACAGAGACAGGCCCTTTGGCCCAAACTTGTCCATGCTGACCAAAATGTCCATCCACGCTAATCCCATTTCCCTGCACTTAGACTATATCCTTTTAAACATTTCCTGTCCATGTATTCGTCCAAATGCCTTTTAAATATTATTAATGTACCTGCCTCAACCACTTCCACTGGCAGCTCATTCCATATATGTATCACCCTCTGTGTAAAAAAAGTTGCCCCTCAGGTTCCCATGTATTCTTTCCCCTCTTACCTTAAACTGATGCCGTCTAGTCCCTGGTTCCCCAACCCTGGGAAAAAGACTGAGTGCATTCACCCTATCCATGCCTCTTATGATCTTATACACTTCTATAAGATCCCCCCCTCTTAGTCTCCTATGCTTTTGTCCAACCTCTCCCTATAACTCAGTCCCTTGAGTCCTGGCAACATCCTTGCAAATTTCTTCTGCATTCTTTCCAGTTTAATAACATCCTTCCTATGGCAAGGTGAACAAAACTGAACACAATACTCCAAGTGTGGCCTCACCAATGTCCTGTACAACTGCAACATAACTTCCCAACTTCTACACTCAATATCCTGACTGATGAAGGCCAGTGTGCCAAAAGCCTTCTTCACTGCCCTATCTACCTGTGACTCCACTTTCAGAGAACCGTGCACCTAAACTCTAAGGTCCCTCTGTTCCACTACACTCCTTAAGGCCCTACCATTCACCATGAAACTCCTACCTTGATTTGACTTTCCAAAACGCAACACCTCACACTTGTCTACATTTAACCCCATTTGCCATTTCTCTGCCTACTTCCCCAGCTGGTCCTGCTGCAATTTCTGATAAGCTTCCTCGTTGTCCACGATATTGCCTATTTTATTGTCATCCACAAACTTACTAATCATGTCTTGTACATTCTGGTTATCTCCATCAAGCCTCATTATGCATTTGTGGCTGGTGGAATATGGAAGCAGCAAGAGGAGACCTTAAATTGGCATTAATGCCATTCAACAATGTAACATTTCAAGGGTTGATATGCATATGAGTGTCAGCTGACTCTGACTCTGACTCTGAGCTCAGTGTCAATTTTGTTAAAATTCAGCCTGGAGATGTTTGCAGAGGTCCCTGGGTAGTAGAAACTGGCCCTGTAGAAATTTAAAATGCCTGGTCAATCTCAGTGCGTGTATGCATGCCAGGACCTCTGCAGGGTCTGTGTGCCATCTCCCAACTTAGGTCCCATTTCCAATAATCTAGAGACTGAAAGGTCAGCATCTCTAACAGTGAAGGACTAGCTTAGTACAGTACTTCAATAGACTGCCAGTCTTGGGTTTTTGTGCTGAAGTCATGCAACTTCCTTGCTCCAGAGGTAAGAGGACAACCAACTGAGGAATACAAGGGGTAACAAGGTGTAGAGCTGGATGAACACAGCAGGCCAGGCAACATCAGAGGAGCAGGGAAGCTGACGTTTCAGGTCTGGACCCTTCTTCAGAAATGCAAGGGCATTGACAAGGGCCTGCCTTTACACTCAAGGAACGATTCGAAGTTTGTGAGTCAAAACAAAGTCACTGTTGAGAAACCGTCAAGGCTCAATCAAATCCTTGGATTCCTTCCTCACGTTTTTGAGATGAGGAATTCTGCCCAGCCTGGCAAACGTATCCCTGGGAGACCAATGCAGAGGTAAACTATAAACCTGGACCTTGCCACCTCACCTCTTAGTACCACAGTGGGTTCCGTAAAGCAGAAGAGTCATTGAAACCTCACCCCATGCAGCCCCCAACACCATGAGTTTAGCTTTTATTTTGACCCAGTAATTTAGTAGAAGAATCACCATAATAATTTTTAACACTAAAAAAAATTCTAACAAGCCAAGGGCTGGGCAGTGCATGAACAAATTAGCAAAGCTATATCACACAAAAAAAATCTAATGTTTCTTATAATTTATTTTGCTGACATACTGTGTAGACGTTCTCACATCCCAGAGGTATAGCCAGAGTAGATCTTGTTTAAAATTGTGGTTCGATCTGAAGGAAATACTCTTTTTACTTCTTTGTGAAGCCAAATTTAAAAGCTGTAGATTGCTCTCCAGATATAAGGCAATAACGTACCCTTCTGGATGCTGAGATTAACTATTAACTTTGATTTAGAATAGCAATTTTAGCTGGAAATGAGAGCAATTTCTGATTTGATATTATGCATATTAGATTCCCACTTGTTAACGTTGTATTGATCACTATTAAGCCCAAACAGTGCAATAAAGCTCTGGTATAATAGTTCTCCATCCTTCCTAATGAAAAACTCTCAAAGCATGGCGATAAACTCAATTGCAAGGCTTTCAGAAGGCAGTGGGAGTAGCTGAACTCTTTCTTTCATTGTCAAAAATTGGAAATTAATACCTTGATTAGGAAGATGATAACTGTATATGTGATTAGATCCAATGCTCGAATTAAACTATTAGTATAAAATATTCCACAGTCATGATCACCTTTGCTGATGCTGATACTACAATAAGCAAGCCTTTGACTTTAATAAATAGGCAATAGCTATTCTGCCTTAAAATACCTTCACAAGATCAGAGGCCACATCTTATTAGTAAGCACCTGCAGATTGTATGTTAAGGATGTCAAGACTTGTGGTTTTGCAGGCAATAACCACACATTTCATTTATTTCAGCTATTGAATGTGTGTGAGACAGGGAATTTTCAGCCTGTCTCTCAAATAAAACTCCAAGGCTATTGTCCCTGGCTGCTCTGGTGCTGCCTCACTGAGGAAGCAGTCTTTCAGAGAGAGGTGATGGCCCTCTAAATATAGATATGGCTAACCCAAGTCATGTTTATGTGGATTATAACTGCATTAGTCTTACCTCTAACTCCAGTCAGCAAGGATAACCTGCTTGTTATTTTCTGTTTCTCGAAATCAGGCTTGTCGTGACAACACTGTGGGTGATCACTGTGAGCTGTGCGCTTCAGGGTACTATGGCAGAGTCAATGGATCTGTCGCAGACTGCTCCCTTTGTGCCTGTCCCAGGTCCAATTCTGGCAGGTAATGTTTATAACCACAGGCACCTGTTGTTCTCAAAGCATTTTCTTTCGTTCTGAAAGGAGGCAAGTGTATCTCACATGTTGCTGCACAACACATTTGAGGTGATCAGATGCAATGGGGATAAAATGAAAGAGTGTAGGAACTAGGAACAGGAGTGAGCAATTCAGCCCCTGGAGCCTTCTCCTTTTGATGTGATCATGGCTGATCTCATCTCGGCCTGAACTCCACTTTCTTGCCTGCTCTCCATAAACCTTCAACCCGTTACTAATTCATAATCGATCTATCTCCTCCTTACATTTACTCAATATCCCACCCACCACACTCTGGGGTACTGAATTCCACAAATACATGACCCTTTCTCCTTATCTGTTTGAAATTTGCTACCTCTTATCCTAAAACTATGACCTCTCATTATGGATTATTCCATGTGTGGAAACATCCTTTCGATGTCTACAGTGAAAGTGAAAGAAAATAATCAGGAATACCTTAAGTGCCTCGAAAGGCCAGTCAGAATTTCACTACCACCTTCACAGCGCCAACTGGGGATAGGCAGTAAGTGCTGGCTCAGCCAGCGATGCCCACCTCCCACGAGTGAGTAAAATAAAATGATGGATAGGTGATGCTGGTATTAAGATTGGAGCGTTTCTTTGGAAGCAAAGACAGCATCACTGATACTGAGCTTCTTTCTTGGAGCATGTCTGCAATCCACAACCCTATCTAATGACCATCCACTTGGGAGCAAACTAGCATTGAATTTGGCAGTAATGTTGACCTTTGCTAATGCCAACATCGTTAAAAGAACTGTAGCTTATTTTTACTTGTGGAGATTCTAGATACATAAAGAGATTTGAGAAAGATGCACATTTACGCTCTTGTTAAGAAAGGGATTTCTGGCAGCAAAACAAATACAAAGGGTTGAATTTTGCCCATTGTCACACTCAGTAGTTCTATTGAAGTTAATCAATCAGTGTTCTCACCTGAATTGTGGCAAATGTTTGTGCTGATGATACTAAGGGGTATTGGTGGTTTGAAGTGTTTGCATTTCAGATACTTCCCAAAATGTGCTCAGTTGTGTTACTTCAGCATCTCATCAGCATCAAACATTTCCAAATGTGCTTTTCTCTTTCACTATAAAAGATATTGATGTGTCAATCCTGCTTAATTTTTAATTTAATGGAGGTAATTTTAGCTTTGATGGATAGTATAAAAAGAAGGGGCAGAAATGTGTACACCCAGACTTCATTGAAAAGAAGAATTAGATGGGTTGTATAAGGTTAGGGGGAGTCAATGTTGTCCTTTTTACACCAGCGATCTAAGATAAAGTTACCCCTAATTTTTCAAGATCCCATGAAAGATCATTATACTGTGCAACGGAAGTAAATGCAGGTATGCAATAAATAAATAGTTTAATATGCCATAAATATGTTTTGAAGCAATTGTGAACAACAAATATGCCCGTTATTGCAAATTGTTTTGTAACCAAACCATATCAATTTTTTGTTGAAATAAATCCCCAATGGTTTTGAACTCCTGTCAACACATGTCTCACAATTGTTTTGTGTTGCTTTCTAACTCTGCCCCCTTTCTTTCACCAGCTTTAGCCCCACGTGTGTATTGGAGGGTGTACGTGATTTCCGCTGTACTTCCTGCCTGGTTGGGTATGAAGGACAGTACTGTGAGAGGTTGGTTTCTTTATTATATCAGACACTGTCATTATTGTTGTTTTCCCACATGGCTTGGAACCCTGTACAGTCTTTGCATAGCAGATTTATCTGTTACATAAATCAACGTTACTCTGATTGTAATTTTACAAGAAAATGTCATGCTTTAAGAACTGTATGCCATCTAGCCATATAATTTAATGGCTGAATCTCATTCATTCTACCCCGAACAATCAAATGTTATGCTCTTCATGTAAAATGTAATGGGAATTGTGCTATGCATAGGAGCAGTTGGCATGGGTCTTGTTAGATAAATTCATCCTTTCTCAGATGTGTGTCATCCTATGTGAGAGTTTAGTACACAGAAAGATACTTGAAAAATCAAAAGGCCATCATTAAACACTGATTTCTTTTCTGTTTCTTCCTGTTTTGTGCCTTTAGATGTGCGCCAGGTTACTATGGTAACCCACATGTTCCAGGCGGTAGATGTCAAAGGTGTGAATGTAACCCGAATGGTTCTGTGCACATCAACTGTGATCCTTTAATGGGCCACTGCGTTTGCAAGTCAGGTGTAACAGGGCGTCTCTGCAATCAATGTGAATCTAAGCATGTGCTGATAGAAAGCGAATGCATATGTATGTATATTTACATCTTTTTACACGTTAGAAACATCTTAAATGGATAACATAGGATGAAGTTTTCTGTAGACTCTCCTGTTTCCTTTAGAATAGGTTTTGGCAATCTGTTCCAGACACCCTGATTCATTGTGACAGAAAATTATTTCTGGCATCAAGTCCTCTATTTCCTGATTTTGTTTTTCTCCTGACTCATTTAGAGGATGTGCTGTTGCTGGTGAAGCCAGCATTTGTTGGCCACCCCTCATTGTACATGAACCGAGTGGCTATTTCAGAGACAATTTAAGAGACAAGCACATTGCTGTGGGTCTGGAGTCGCGTGTGTGTGGCAAACCAAATAAAGGATGGCATGATACCCACCTTAAAGGACATTAATGAACAAGATGGGTTTTTACAGCAACTGAAGATGGATGTCATGGTCATTATTAAGCCCTGCAATAGCTATTGTAGAATTTGAACCACTGTCCACAGAGCATAAGGCTAGACCTCTGGATTACTAGTCCAACGAAATTGAGTTGTGTCACCATCTCTATGACGTCCCTGAGTTGGAATTATAGAAACCATACACTGTGGAAGCAGGCCATTCAGCTCATCAAGTTGATACCGCCCCTCTGAAGAGCATCCACCCAGACCCATCCCCCTACTCTATAACCCTGCAATTCCCATGGCTAATCCACCTAGCCTACACATCCCTGGACCCTCAAGCATGTCCAATCCACCTGTAACCTCCACATCTTTGGAGCGTGGGAGGAAACCCACGCAGGCAGAGGAGAACATGCAAACTCCAAACGGAAGCCTGAGGGTGGAATTGAACCTGAGTCCCTGGCGCTGTGAGGCAGCAGTGCTAACCATTGAGCCACCGGACCAATGGGTTCTCCTGTCCATAACCAGATCAAATAACCAGATGAGAGAAAACATTTGTAAAGCTGTAAGAAAAGTGTGGCAGTGTGGAACTAGTTGGGCAATGATTAATTACCCATGGGGAAATCCCTTCCAAAGAACCAGCACAGACACAATAAGTCAAATGGCCTCTCTCTGTGCTGCAACATTCGGAATCATTTGAGAGCCCAACCAACAGACTTGAAATGTGATTGTCACTGAGTAGCCTGATTATGATTGAACACTGTGTGACATGTCATATCATACAAAAATTTGTTAACCTTGCTCAGTAACAGCCAGTTTCCACCAGCTGTGTGTTGTAAAATTCATTACTTCCAGCTTTTGAGTCTCGCTGCTGCTTGGAGTTGAAATTCCACAGAGCAATGTTTATAGCACCTTGGTTAATGAATTTATATGCAAGGTTCTTCCGTTTAACAGGGCTGTTATCTTGTTCAGTGCAAACAGATCAATATTGTTTAAAAAGTAAACAGAAATGTTATTCAGGTGCCAAGGCATTTCAAATTATCGCACAGTAGATTTTCAATTTTCCCGTGCTTCAGGGAAGACAGTCTGTATTGTTAGTGTTGAACATCATGTTTCATGATCAACTGGATATGATCTGCCATTCATTCTGGTCTGCTTTTAATGCACTTACAGGGAAAAGAGATTGCACAGAGAAAACTCTGTGATGAGGTTACTGATATCAGTGGACAGGTCAAAGGGATTATTTTAAAAATCACAGGTACCTTGTTCTGAACAGTTTTGTGCACACACATGTTTGTGCATGAGAGTCAGGTACTTGCATGTACCGATATTGAGGCTACACACATTGTGCAGTAGCTTTTTGCTCTGTTGTCATAGAAAGCCTTTGATAAGGTTCTGCATAGTAGGCTATTTAGTAAAGTTAGATTGCATGGGATTCAGGGTGAGGTTGCCAATTGGATACAAAATTGGCTGAATGGCAGGAAACAGACAGAGAGTGGTAGTGGAAGGTTGTTTTTTGGACTGGAGGTTTGTCACCAGCAGTGTTCCACAGGGATCAGTGCTGGGTCCACTTTTGTTCACATTTACATAAAAGATTTGGATGAGAATTTAGGACGCAAGATTAGTAAGTTTGCAGATGACACTAAAATTGGTGGCAGAGTGGACAGTGTAGAAGGTTTCCTAAGATTACAAAGAGATCTTGATAAATTGGGTCAACGGGCTAAGGAGTGGCAGATGGAGTTTAGTTTGGAATAAAGGCGAGTTATTGCACTTTGATAAAGCAAACAAGGGTGGGACTTATACAGTTAGTGGTGGGTCCCTGGGTAGTGTTGTAAAACAGAGATACTTAGGGTGCAGGTACATAATTCTTTGACATTTGCATTACCGGTAGACAGGCTGGTTAAGAAAGCATTGCAGGAGAAGGCGTTGCAGAAGGAGACAGTGCAGGAATATGGTGTTGGTGTTGAAGTTGAAGATAAGCCATTATATTATTGAATGGCAGTGTAGGCTGAAAGGGTTGAATGGCTTCCACCTGTTCCCATTTCTTACATTCTTCTGTTGTTCCAGCTCTCCTGTTGAGGAACAGAGCTTGTGGGAAGTACATTTCTAAACTCACAGATGTTCCAAACATGCCTAAAAGTGACCCCTTTCTGCAGTAAGATGAGGATGCAATTTTACACTAGGGAATTTAAAAAGAAACTTTTACCACAGCTTGCAAACTAATTAAACTGGAAAAAAACTCGAATAAAAGTGAAATAGTGTGGATGCTTGAAATTTGAAACAATCACAGAGAATACAGAAGTTCAGCAGGTCCAGCAGCATATGGGGAGAGAGAGGAACAGAAAGCCCGTTATCACTGTTTTTGAAGAGTCACACTGGACTCAACATTAAGTCTGTTTCTGTCTCCATGGACACTGTCAGGGCTGCTGAGTTTCTCGAGCAATTTCTGTGTTTTTTTTGGAAAAACTCACCTTTTACTCTTCAACGTTATTCCATTTAGGTAACGGAATCATTGGAAGACTGTGACAGATTTTTGACATTTCTCACACTTTCTCCCCCAGCTTGTGATGATGATTGCACAGGACTCCTGCTATCTGACCTTATCAATTTGGAAACCATTTTGATGACATTAAACGTAACAGGCTTTGATCCAGCTCCCTATAATCTCTTTGCTGACATAGAAAACAGGACAGAACAATACAAGGTGAGATGCTCTATTTGCTTTCTTGGTGACTCGGGTGAGGTCATCTGTCATCAGACAGAGATCAGGATGGGTTACAGAGTTATCAAGTTAAAGTTTTGTCCATCAATGACAGCTTTCGGTCTTTCCAAAGAGACCGGGGCAAAACTTTACATTTCCCCAGCAGTCAGTTTGCAAGCCAGTGTGGATTAGTTGGATTACTTTATCAATAGGATCCCAAGCTCCCCAACATCCCCACACTGTTCCAACATGGTGAGCATAGCCTTTGCCAGCCCACCCATTCCTGCCCTGATCTGGGTCCTGTCAATGAGGGCTGTTTGCCCTTCCACCCAGGCTGGTGAAGCTATTGGGGATGCCCAGGATGTCACCCTGCTGAGGCTTCAGGTGGGAGGGGTGTCTCAGCAACGGCCTCCTTTCAACATCATTCGCCCTTCCAGTCCCTCCCCCATAACAAGCCATCAATTAAGTCTGGTCCCAGTGGATGCTGAGTCCCCCTTTTCCTCTCCATCAACACCAATACCACCCAGCTTCTCTCCTCAGCCTGAGACACACACACACACACACACACACACACACACACACACACACACACACACACACACACACACACACACACACACACAGCAACACACACACACAGCAACACACACACACACACACAGCAACACACACACACAGCAACACACACACACACACACAGCAACACACACACACACAGCAACACACACACACACAGCAACACACACACACACACACACCAACACACACACACACCAACACACACA
>NC_063335.1:105653025-105707732 GCF_021869965.1 Rhincodon typus | reverse complement strand
ACACACACACACACCAACACACACACACACCAACACACACACACACCAACACACACACACACCAACACACACACACACCAACACACACACACACACACACACACACACACACAGCAACACACACACACACACACACACACAGCAACACACACACACACAGCCACAGCCACACAGCCACACACACACACACAGACCCACACACACACACACACCCAGACAGGCACTCTCACACGTGCAGATACAGACAGGCACAGACACACACACATCCACGCTGGGCATTGTACTCCATTGTACATGCAGTTTTTGGGTCTAGAGAACAAATGACCAGCAACTATCGGTGGAGATCCCACCTCTGGACAATGAACACTTCTTGAAGCATTAAACCAGTGTGGCAGAGCCAATGCCAGCAAAGATGTGGAATGGGAAACCATCTGAAAAATCCCGGCCCAGGTGAGAAATGTAAATGAAGACTTTAGTTTCGGGTTACCAACCACTGGCAGCTTGTAGGGCTTGCTTGCTGTCACCACCTGAACCTTAAAGAGAAGGCTTTTATCCTCGATAAGATGTGCGTCAATGCTTCCCAAGTGTTGTCCTGCTGTGACCCCATTTTGAGGCTGAAAATTGTGCCACTGCCCCCGGTGCTGAGTGAGCTGGGCATGGGGAGGGAGGGTGAGGTTGGTAGGAGGAGATGAAGATGTATGGGGTTGGGGAATTGGTGGCAGGGTGTTTAGCCGTTGCTGTGTCAGAGCTCACACCCCTCAACCCTGAAATTTCAACATGTGACCTCTCTTGGGGTCCCGACACTAACTTTGGGAAGCCCTAGTGGAGTTTATTGCATGATGATAAACCACTACAAGTTACGTTGGTAAAACAGACGTGGTCACAAAGACAGTAAGGAGACATGTGGGCATTGGTGTTCTTCCTTATGCCAACCTACAACTGCACAACATTATCAGATTGGGTGGAGCTAAACACAGTCGCCAACATTAACTCTTCCAGAACCATTACCTCATACAACAGCAAATGTAGAAAATCTGGGTGAGATACTGCCTAACACAGAAGTGCTGTAATTTTATTTTGTAACAAGCTGTTGATATCAGTGTCAATTTTGTCACAGTTGCTGCCACATTAAATGAAACATTTATGGCCAGAGTGACCCACTGATTGGTGATGGAGCGTGACATGCTTTATGTGTCAGAACATAATGTTGGCTGGAGGTGTACAAAACGGCTGCCATATAATGTCCAGCTTCATATGTTTACTGTAAAGGAACTGGTTTTCCACCATCTGTAATGAGCAGTGGACTGTCATCCAGGAGCCCTGACTATATTTAGGGTTGTCGGAGTGAAGGGAACCTTTATTAATAATCTAAAAGAAATATTAACGAGTCAATAAAACTAAAACCAGCAGCAGATTTTTGCTAATGATTGTAGACCAACACTTGTTATGGAAATGCAATATATCTGTAACCAATACAGGGTTCCTGGTTTCACTTAATGAAACGGTGACAATCAAGAATCTGAAACTGACAAACCTTTGTATGTTTCTGTAACTAGTTTATTCTCCAAGGTGGGATGTGGGTACCACTGGTAATTTATTGCGCATCCCTAATTTGCCTTGTACTGCGTGGCTTATAAAGGGCAGAGATGAGTAAGCCACATTGTTTTAGGTCTGGAGTCATATTTAGTCTGTATCAGGTACAAAGGGCAGATTTGCTTCTGTAAACTGATGGATTTGTAAACAACAATCAGTGGTCTAGCTTTCAGTTCCAAATTTCTTTAACTGGGTTTAAATCCTGCCAGTTACACAGTGGGATTTGAACCGATCTGAAACACTAGCCCGGTGACATTACCACTTTACCACCTTCATTCCCCACTTTTAGCAGCAACAGGACTGTGCATTACTGCTAAATCTCATCATTTATAAAGTGAACCTAGCTGCCTGTTTTAAGTCGGTTAATTCAGAGTGAAAGGATTTTCAGAAGATCTAGCAATAGTCAGAATTTCTACATATATATCAAAGTTTAGTGACTGAAACAAAACTCCATGTCGGAGATCTGAAATAAAACACAGAACAGGCTGCAGAAACTCAGCAAATCTGGAAGTTTCTGTTGGCAGGAGAACGGTTAACATTTTGAGTCCAAAGATTCTTTTTCACAGTTCCTCTTTGCACTCGAAGTGTTAACTCTTTCTTTCTCCTCCATCATTGCCGGATCTGCTGAGTTTCTCCTGCACTTTTAATTTTATTGTAAATTGCTATAAAACACGATCTGTGAAGAGAAAGGAATGAGAGAAAGAATGCAGTCTTTGCTCTGGAAAATGATCTCTCACAATGATCATGGAGAGTGAGTGGTAAATCCTACCAAATAGATCAGACCATATGTTGTCAGTCCGTGAGAGTTTGTGTAAAATGAAGACGGATGTTCTCTGGGACTAACAACAGGAGCAGCAATTTCCACTCGGAATAAATGTCTTAAATGCTGGAATCAGTTAATATGGAACAGCTGGAGTTCTTGTGTTCTAGGATGTTGAATACAAACAGCGTGAAGAGCTCTCAGCAGGAGATTGCTAATGAAGCCTCACCTTGCTTGAACTTTCAACTTTTTACCAACATAATTGAACGCAACTTGGCATAATGTTTTCACCTGCCAGGATTTTGTTTTGCCCCCACAGCCCCAATACTCCTCCTCACACGTGTTGATAATGTAAAGTAGGTGTGAACTTTGTTTCCGATGCTATTCGATGCACCTGACTTGAAAACCCTCACATACAATTGTTTAATTAGAATAATTGATTGCCGGTTAGGAGCACATGACTGGAAATCAGCTTGAACATTTCTGGAAACCCTTGCTGTTATTCTGCAATGCTGCTATCCTACAGAATCAGCTTTCCACAGTCACCGAAACGTGTGCTCCTTTTTAAACTTTTGTACAATCTGTGCGGTCATGGTGTTCCAGATGTTAGCTGTCTGAACAGAGGGGCAATAGTAACACAAGTTCTACAAGTTCACTGGGAGAATCCCAACTCTGAGTCAAAAGATTGCCTCACCATCCCCTACAAGGCACTAGTCAGGAGTCGGATGGAATACTCCCTTCTTGCCTGGATGGGTGCAGCCCCAACAACACTCAAGAAGTTTGGCACCATCCAGGACAAAGCAGCCTGTTTGGTGGCACATCCACAAGCATCCACTCCCTCCACTGCCAACACTCAGTAACAGCGCTATGTGCTATCAACAAGATGCACTGCAGTCACTCACCAATGCTACTTAAGCTGCGCCTTCCAAACACACAATCTTTGCCACCAAGAAGGACAAGGGCAGCAGATACATGGGAACACCACTGCCTGTAAGTTCTCCTCCAAACCATTTGTAATCCTCACTGGGAAATATATTGCCGTTCCTTCAGTGTCGCTGGGTCAAAATTCTGGAGCTCCCTTTCTAACAGCTTCTTGGGTCTACCTACAGCACATGGACTGCAGTGTTTCAAGAAGACAGCTCACTGCCCCTCTGTCAAGGGCAACCAGGGATGGGCAACAGCCCACAACACCCACGTCCTGCGAAATAATGAAGAAAATATTAGGAATTTGAGCACAGAAATTGAAGCTGCAAGCTAGTGCAGTTCTGAGAGACTGCTAAGTGCTTTGAAATACTGTATTTTGAATGAGATATTAAAATATGCCATTTTATGTCCTCGGGTGGTATTTGAAGCTTGCCATGACATTATTTTGTAAAATAACATCAATATTTATCCCTCAACTAACATTTCTGAAACATACCATCTGGTCATTAATGCAGTGCTGTTTGTTGGTGCTTGTTGTGTGGAAACAGGCTGGCCATATTTTCTCATAAAAACAGTGAATATATTTCAAAAGTACTTTGTTGGTTGTGAAACATGTTAAGACATATTGAGGTCATGAAAGGTGCCCACAGGTGCCATTGAAATACAAGTGTTCCTTTCTTACATACCTGAGCTTCAACAAGACAAAAAAGTATTGGCTTTTATTTCAAACGGAATGGTGAATGAAAATGGAGAAGTCTTGCTAAAGCTAGACAAGGCACACCTAGAATGCTGTGAACCATTTGGTTCCCTTATTTAAGGAAAGACTGGAGGCAGTCCAGAGATGGTTCACAAGGTTGATTCTGGGGAGTTGTGGGGATAAGGCAGCAAAGTGAAGTTGAGGGTTATCAGATCAGTGATCGCATTGAATGGTAGAGCAGGTACAATGGGCCAAATGGCTGCCTTCTGTTCCTGCATCTTGACATATTATATCCCCCATCATTTAGATCTTAAGCAGCAGAAACTCAGAGATGTTGACACAATTTTGTTTGTAAATCAGGTTAGCTTCCTTTTCAGCAATGTAACATTAATCTTGCAGAAATACAATGATCTGCATTTTTAAACTAATTGCTTTAAATCATCATCATGTTGCAAATTAAGTAATCGCATTTCTCCTTTTTCTAATTCTTTCGGAGGGGCGGAGGTGACTGTAGAATTCAAGGTCAATGTTTCCATGAGGTCTCCTTTGTTGTACACATCCTGTTGATTTCCATGTGATATGTGCCAGAGTGAACACACAGATATCAAAGTATATGTTAATCACGGTGAGATCAGCCAGCTCAGCAATTGATGGAGCTGGCATGAAACTTAAACAATTATTTACACCCATTAGATTGAAAATAGTGGGTTACATAACTAGTTTTAAAATTGTTAAGAAACTCCTTGATGTCCTTCATTTCCTTCTCCATCTTTCGATTAACTCTAGATCTGCAGGGAAAACAGAAACTAGTATTTGCATTCTACTCCTAAGACAGGCTAACTAAAATAAATGAGAAAAAGTAAGGTTTTATTCACTGGGTATGTCTCGGTGGCTTAGACAAAGATGACTTTATTTATTGCTTTTCTCACAGGTTACTCTGTCGACAGAAAGAAACACAAGTGCTCTCGTTGCAAAGGTAGAAGAACAGATGTCTGCTTTGATCTTGGGGATTAGCCACTTACAGAAGAAGGTAAATCAAAAGTAAAATAAATCCTTGTCTACTTCATAGTTAAAGTGGCATTGCTTAATTGGGCGAGTGATTTTCAGTCTCTGACCAGAGGTGGAAAAGGCCCAGGCAGTTTAGAGCTCTGTATAATAAATCCCTATTCAGAGATTACTCTTTTAACATTGTTTCACTTTAAAGCTGTGAATAAATTAGTGATTTGTTTGGTTTTCAGTTTAGACTTATTTGCTGCAGCCCTCCTGTTGCTGCTCTGTCCCACCTGTTCCAGAGCTGTGTAATAACATCTCAGAACAGGTTGATTAGAAACTATCTACGACTATATAAGGTTTTGGAGTAGATCTGTAGTTCGGGTTGTGGGTGTTGAGGTTGGTTGGCTCACTGACCACGCCCCGACACACTCATCACACTACCCTACATCAGGAACACGTCAGAACTCCCCACAAGACTTCTATGACCGCTGGGGATCAGAGTGGCACACAAGCCCACATCAACCCTACAACAAAAGCTCACCCGAACTAAAGACCCACTCCCCGCCATGGATAGGACCAGTGTCATCTACAAGATCCCCTGCAGGCACTGCGAGAAACACTACATCGGACAAACAGGAAGGAAACTAACAACAAGAGTACATGAACACCAACTGGTTACAAAAAGACACGACCAATACTCACTCATCTCAATCCACATGGACAAGGAGAACCACGACTTCAACCGGGACAACACCAAGATCCTGGGACAGGCTAGGCAGAGACAAGCACAAGAATTCCTGGAAGCATGGCACTCCACAAAGCAGGCTATACATAAACACATTGAACTCGACCCCATATACATTTCACTACGGAGGAAACCCGGAAGTGAGGCAATCCATCGCAACGGACCCCAGAGTTTAAAAGCCAGGCGGGAAAACACACCGACGTTTCATCAGAGGCTGCACTGAGGATGTTACCAAGCACTGTAACAAAACGTCTGCGGAACAACAAACCAGCGCGGCGAGCCAACCAACCTCAACACGACTATACTTTTGCTCCCATTCTACATTCCCTTTGGCATACTTGAAGTTCCTTTCCTGGCCTTGTGTCCCATGCCCTGTCCCAGGCTGCCATTTTAAACTTGCACTGAAGTCCTTAGCTCCCGCTAGTGGTAGCGATTTGTCAGTGCAGGTAGTTCTGCAACCTGATTGAGCACAGTTCATTAAAACATCATCAGGTGAGAGCAATATTGACATGTATTTTTCATTTAGGAATAGAGGGCTCTTGAAGTGCATTGGTAGCATCCCCACCTCTGAGCTAGCAGGCACAGGTACAACTCCTATCTGCTTCAGAAGTGTGTAATGATAACTCAGGTTGATTAGAAAGTATCTTTATTTAGGAATATGCACCATTCCAAGTTAGATTTTAAGTTTTTTTTGCAGAGCAAGATTCTGAAGCACTCAACTACATAAAGTTTATTTTATATTTAGTGACGTATTTTGTTTTCCACATTATGTCAGCTTAGAAAACTGTCCACATAAGGTACAGTATTTCAATCTGAACATTGTTTTCTCATGTAAGAAATGTCGAAAAGAATCTAACTCCAGTTGTATCACTGATTTCTATGGGAATGCATGATTCACTTAAAATCACACATTTCAAGCCTCTCTGTAACCGAAAGACCCAAGTGCACAACAGGTTCAACTCAAAAGGAAACGTACGAGAGTAGGACCCCCATAATTGCTGGGTACTAGAGGGTCAAATGAGGTAAAAGACAGGAATGTACGAAACAGGAAAAGAAGGGATCAAACCCTTATCAAGCCCCTTACTTTCCAACATAACATAACATCTTCCCAATGCATGACTGTTAATGCACTCTCGTTGGAGAGACATTAGCAAGGGGCGAAATTCCTGATGAAAAATTGAATCAAACTCTTAAAGCAATTCCTCCCCAGTCAATTAAGTAATCAAGTGAAGCCAGGAAACTGCTGTGATTGATATCCTTGGGGAAGCTTCCGCAACCGAAGAAACAGTGGCGTGTTACTCCAGTTTTCATCGTCAATGACTAGGAACAAAATATTGAACGTGTTGTCACTAGCTTATTGGACTGGTTCCAGGTTGGCAGCAAGATCTATGGCTTTCGACCATATTGTTTGGCAGACTGATGTGATTGCATTCAGCAATACTCCTTTGGGAGCAATAGCAACAGTTACTACAATTACCTCTTGGCAGGAAAGTTATTTTGTGTGGATAAGCAAGAGTAACTGCAGAAATATTTTGAGAAAAAAACTTTCAGAAGATGTGTGCTATGGCCATGAAAATCAGATTGTCTTTGAAAAAACTCAACTTGACATGCAGCACCATAGAAACATTGATAAGTTTAATACATAGATGGAGGCTATTTGGTCCATTGTGTCCATATCAGAAATGCTGTTTCTATTGCTGGCTATTCCACAGGCATCTGGGACACTATGCCCTACATCATTGCCTCAGTTTTTGTAGAGAATTAATGGAAAGCCTGTCTAGAGATAGTTCATGATCTTTCCAGAATTGAGCATGTTTGGAGGTAGACACTTGGACTGCTAAGTCAGTTTAGAGGCTGAGCTGTCTCTCTATTTCCAGACATTTCGCCCATTTGACCTGATCCCACCAGCAGTTCAGAAGACAAGGTTGTTTGAAGATAAGGGGAGATTGGTCACTCTCTATGGCAGTGCATGCTGTCTTCCACAGACCTATCAGCGACATAAGCAGGAACTGGAGCACACTGCTTTACGGGAAGGGTCACTTCTCACATAGAAACAGAACCGTACTGTAAACTCTAAGCAAGTTATGGCAGTATCTTTGGAGATAGGGTGGAATGTAGTTAATGTTTCTAAGCTGCAAATTACATTCTACAGACTTGCTGGTCAGCAGCCTGGTTATTAAAGGTACACAATCCGGTGGCAGATTCCAACAGTGTATTCACTTGTGCATACACATGAGGTTCTATACAAATGCACATTTGTTCTTTCATCCCCAAAGAACAGGTTCTTCCCTGCTGTTATCAGACCTTTGAACAGACCTCTCATATATTAAAGTTGATCTTTCTCTGCACCTTCTCTGTAGCTGTAATACTATATTCTGCATTTTGTTCTATTACCCTGATATATTATGTAAGGTACGATATTGCCTGGATAACAAGCAAAACAATACTTTTCACTGTGTCTCGGAACATGTGACAATAATCAAATCAAATCATATCAAATCCTTGTTTCTTTTTTCTGATTTGTTTCTCTGTCTTTGTAGCAAGTAATAAAAGCTGAGAAAGGATGTGTGGCGGTGTTCATTGAGTCAGCTTGTGCTAGCTCATGTGATCTATCCAGTCTCTGGGATATGTCCAGTCACTGCTGAACATTGTCTGGTGTTGGGCTGTGGTGCAGAGCCTCACCAACCTGCATGATGCTGGTGACAACACAGTGCAGCTGGCCCAGAGGTTACTACGAGGTGACCCCAATCCCCCTTTCTCACATCACCCTTGCCATACTGCTGATAAAAGCCAGGGGGAATATAGCTGAACCTCAGTGTAAATCAAGTTAAATATTTCTGTACCAGGTCGCTCTGGAGTTTGCTGGTGGACAGGATCTGAATGAAGCTGCTGGGAGAACACTAACCAGGGGTTTGGAGCTTGCAGCATTTGTAAATAAAACAACCAAGACAATAAATGGTACGTATATCACAATCACTGTATAAGTCTTGTCATTTGATGAGCACTAAGCCTGTATTTTCATCAAAACAGATTCATGAAACAAGTGACTGCTTTTGTTGAGTGTAGCAGTGATATCAGATGGTAAATTACCATCCGCTGGACAGTCACCTACAGAGCATTGTGAAAACTGCATTTTAAAATAGGCAAAAATCATCTCTCTCAGGTACTTTCAATTTAGCAATTCATTAAATAACGATTTAGAACCAGAACCATATCATGCAGTTTTTAAAGTGGGTTAATTATATCTTGTCAGAATCTTGCTGCCCTTTATTCTTATAATCAAAAAAAAACAATGAACTAAATAAAGACCAACATAAAAGTGACATTGTACAAAATACATTGAATCTCCCTTTTGTAGTGTAGACTTTGAAATATAGTATTTTAAAGCTGAAAGTAATTTTTTAATTGTTTGGTACATGCCATTGTGCATCCAGTTGTTTGTAAACCGTATTAAGATCCAACATGACTGATGTTCCAAAGGAATCATGGTATTTGCTTTGAGGAGCTTCTGGTCTATAGCTGGTTTCCGATTATGAAATATAAAGCAATGCTTTCTCTTGAGAAAGCGACAATGACCTTGCATTGTGAGGGATTCAGTGCAGCATCACAATTATTGAAGACTCTCTCAAGGACAGTTTACAGGTTTGGAGTAGCAGTAAGGCTGAAGTAATCTAACATTCAAGTGGATTAAAGACTTCCCTCCAACAGTGCAAGAAAATGCCCTCGAATATTGAGTATTAAGGAGATTTTTAAAAAAGATGTGTAATTTCCCTGTGAGCAGTGGACTGTGAATCAGTCACTTACTTTGAGCCAGTTACCAGATGTTGAGAGTAGCCCAAAGGTGGTTGTTCTTTTTATTCCTATTGTTTTGTGGCAGTGCCCTTGGCAATGCAGCAAGCTTTTCTCAAATGCCACTCTTCCAACTGGGAACAGGCTTGCTGCTTTACATTTTGCTAACTTCACAAACCGCCAAGCAAAGAGTATTCTGCATGATGATTTATGTTTGAAATGTAAGGACCTCTTAAGTTTCAGCTTTGTGAAGAAATATATGAAAAAGTGGTCATATAGCATGGATGCTGCCTGTATGTTTTGTGCATTTGCAATGAGGTCTGACCGGCCATTCAGATATGGGACCATGACCTGACCATTATAGAAAATAGTTTCTGTAGAGAAATAGAGAAACCCATCCAATGCAGTATTGTATTAACTAAAGAGTGGGAGGAAAGGAAAGGACACCAATATGGTTTACTTGAAAAAATGACTGTGCAACACAGAAATTAAAAATGTTGTTGTTATGGAGGGGTAGGTAAAGTTAATTTCTGCAATTTTTCAAACTGTGAAATGTCTGCTTCAGTTGCTCCAAAACACAGAACTTTGCCTTATTTAGCTGTGGGGCGGGGGGATTGACAGAAAGGGATGCTCTGAAAATCTGCCTTTCAAAATAGTTAACAAGCTAGAATTTCTGTAGACCACCATGTTTTCCTGTTCTTTCAAGAACCTTGTCAGATTCAAGAGGCATTGGGTGTATACAATGAATGAGTCATACTTATTTCAGCACTAGTGAAGTATTGTTTGCGAGATATGACTTTAATATATCCAAAAGCTGCTCCTCTGTCACAAGCTAATGTTAACCTCCAGATTTTATCTAGCTGCCATCAGGCTTTGTCAGAGCTGTTAAACAATGCTGAAATAATGGGCTGTAATTTGCTGCGGCTAATAGAATCTGCCACAGATTAGACTTGCCCATGCACATGAAGATTCATAATTTGTGGTACGCTGTTGACTGAGCAGTAGCTAATGTTAGGACAGCCAGCTCATGATGCAGGATCAGCTGCTGCTTGTGTTGAAGGTTATGCCACTATCTTCTTCAACTCTAGGAAACTACTGTCGCTGTAGTTTAGTAGGGGAAATTCACATCTTGGCCTAACTAGAAGAGACTCGTGAAGTTAACAAAATACAGTTTACTCCATGTTAGCAATAGTTACAAGTTACATTGATAACGATAGACATTGTTACAGGCACTACAAGAAGGACTAGACATTAGATCTCACTGCTTGGCAATCTTAAGGGCGGCATGATGGCACAGTGGTTAGCACTTTTGCTTCACAGCGCCAGGGACCTGGCTTCAATTCCCATCCTCGGGTGACTGTCTGTGTGAAGTTTGCACATCCTCCACATGTCTGTGTGGATTTCCTCTGGGTGCCCCAGTTTCCTCCCACAGTCCAAAGACGTGCAGGATGGGTGGATTGGCCATGCTAAATTACCCATAGTGTCCAGTGATGTACAAGCTAAGTGGATTAGCCAAGGGAAATGCAGGGATATGGTGAGGGGATTGATCTGGTTGAGATGCACTTCAGAGGGTCACTGTGGAGCCATAGAGATATACAGCATGGAAACAGACCCTTTGGTCCAACTTGTCCATGCCAACCAGATATCATAAATAAATCTAGTCCCATTTGGCCCATATCCCTCTAAACTCTTCCTATTTATATACCCATTCAGATGCCTTTTAAATGTTGTAATTGTACCAGGCTCCACCACTTCCTCTGGCAGCTCATTCCATACAAGCACAACCATCTGTATGAAAAAAAGTTTCCCCTTAGATCCCTTTTAAATCTTTCCCCTCTCACTTAAACCTATGCCTCTAGTTTTGGACTTCCCCACCCTGGGGAAAAGACCTTGTCTATTTACCCTATCCATGCTCCTCATGATTTTATAAATCTCTATAAGGTCACCCCTCAGTCTCCGATGCTCCAGGGAAAATAGCCCCAGCCTATTAATCTTTCCCAATAGCTCAAACCCTCCAACCCTGGCAACATTCTTGTAAGCCTTTTCTGAACCCTTTCAAGTTTCACAACGTCCTTCCTATGGCAGGGAGACCAGAACTGCACACAGTATTCCAAAAGTGACCTAACCAATGTCCTGTACAGCTGTAACATGACCTCCCAAACCCTATACTCAATGCACTGACCAATAAAGACAAGCACACCAAATGCCCTCTTCACTATCCTGTCTACCTGCGACTTCACTTTCAAGGAACTATGAACCTGCACTCCAAGGTCTCTGTGTTCAGCAGCACTCCCCAGGACCTTACTAGTAGGTGTATAAGTCCTGACTTGGTTTTCTTTTCCAAAATGCAGCACCTCACATTTACCTAAACTCTATCTGCCACTCCTCGGCCCATTGGCCCATCTGATCAAGATCCTGTTGCACTCTGAGGTAACCTTCTTTGCTGTCCATTACACCTCCAGTTTCGGTGCATCTGCAAACTTACTAACCATGCCTCCTTAGAGGTTTCAGAGTGGGTTAGAGGGTGAAACAGGTGGAAGACTGACCACTCCAGTTTGGGTTTGGTTAACATCAAAGAGAGCACCTGTGGGCGGGGGTGGGGAGAGCAGGGGTTTAAAGGCATTGCATTCTCAGAAAGCAAGACATACACAAAGTGTGCCTATTGAACTGAAGATTCAAGTGAGGCATCACTGAGGTGTGTGAGATATCTGTGCTTTCTTTTAGGAATGCCATGGCAAAATAACAAAAGGGCACAGGATCATGGTTGCAAAGGGCAAGCTTAGTAGACAGAAGCCAAACAAAAATGTATCGATGGGCTGAATGGCCTGCTTCCATGCTGTAGGGGTTGTATGATTCGGTAATTAAGTTGCTCTGCCCACAATTCCATATGGCAAGATTATCGTAGGTGGTAGTTTTGGCACTCTTCGTTATTAACCCTTTCAGACACATATACAACAGCAGCAGTGAAAATAAAACAGGTAATTAAACATTGAGCGAACAGGGCAAACAACTGAATCAGAAACAAAAGCAAAGCACTGCAGATTCTGGAAATCTGAAATAAAAACTGAAAGTGTGAGGGAAACTCAGCAGGACAGGCAGAGTCTGTGGAGAGAGAAACAAAACTAACATTTTGAATCCAATATGAGTGTTCTCCTGAACCACTCCTGCTTTGAAGAAAGGACATATTGCCTGGACACCAATATTCATATTCCCTGGCAAAGCAACAACTGAACTCAGAAAGACTTCCTTAACAGTTTCCTATGTTTAACTAGCCTTAAATGGAAAGGTCTTCTTAATTCTAGTTAAACTTTTGTGGCAGAATGAGACATTGCACATTAGATGCTATAACATTGCATTGGTATAAAGCACCGTATCATTCCGTTAACTGTGAGCAATGCCATGGGAGATCCAGAAGTTAGAAACATGTCTAATGTATGTAGATATTGCCCTCTTTCTTTGAATTTTTAAAAATAAAAGAACAAAAGAACTATCGTCTAGGGAGGAGAGGTAAGTTCTAATCTGTAGTTCTAAAGCAACAAGCCAGTTTTCAAATTACAAAGTTCCTTCACCCAGCCCGAACGAAAATGAATGACCGACTAGTCACCCACCAGATAAACAACTGGGTGTGCGATATATATCGATGGAATGCCTAGCTTTAATCAGCGCCAATACTACTCCACACTTAGATCTTTGTTCTCGCCTTGCCAACCATTGTGGACTGTGTTCAGTTGATAGATTGTTGCTGGTCGTTGGATTTATATTGTTCCACTTATCTTCACTAACTTGTCCTAACTTGTTCTTGTTAGCTCTTGTTGACATGGCAAGTCACCTGAATGAGACACTGGGAACTGACCTGAATCTCTCAGACACCAAACTGCAGCAACTCCAGCGCGAGATCCTGAATATGCTGGAATCCATGCAGAATAGAGTGTTTAATCAATCGAAAGGAATTTCAGAATCTGAACTAAAGTGAGTCCTGGTGTATGCTTGTGTAAAGAGCAAGAGCTGCTACATTGCGTAAGACTGCTATTTCAACACAGTTTGCAAATGTTAAAACATTCTGCTGAACAACTGTGACCATTGTGCTTGATATTTGATTAAAATATTTGGGTTGGGAAATAAATGTCCTGGAGTTACAGAATTATCACAGCAATAAAGGAGGCTATTCATCCCATCATCTTTGTACCAGCTCTCCAAAAGAATGTCTCACTGAGTGCCATTCTCCTGTCTTCTCCCTGTAATACTGCACTTTCCTTTTAAAATTAGGGAAGGATTGGGCCAAATGTTGGCAAATGGGACTCCATTAATTTAGGATATCTGGTCGGCATGGATGGGTTGGACTGAAGGGTACATCTGCTGTATATATCTATGACTCTATGCATT
The DNA here is from genome assembly GCF_021869965.1 of Rhincodon typus. NCBI lineage: Eukaryota > Metazoa > Chordata > Chondrichthyes > Orectolobiformes > Rhincodontidae > Rhincodon > Rhincodon typus. The sequence continues at coordinate 105,693,848 of NC_063335.1, read as the reverse complement.
TAATTCCCTTTGAATGCCTCAGTTGCTTCTATCTCAGGCAGTGCATTCCAGATCCTAACCACTCATTGTGTGAAAAAGATTTTCCTCCTACCACATTTTTGGTTATTTTACTAATTACTTTAAACCTGGCCCTCATATTCTCGATCCTGTCAGACCTCTTATAATTTTGAATATTTCAATTAGATTTCCTCTCAGCCTTCTCTTCAGGGAGAACCATTCCACCTTCCCCAGTCTACCCCTTCATTCTCATCCTTGGAATTATTCTCATAAACCTCTTCCATGTTCTCTCCCTGTCACATCCTTACTAAAGTGTGGCACCCAGACCTGGATGGAGAAATCTGTAAGGTCATCAGAAATAGGAACAAGAGGAGGCCATTCAGCCCCTCAGACCTGCACCACTATTTAAGGTTTTAGAGGGGACAGGACCAATGCAGAGACTGTGACAAACATTACATCGGACAAACAGGAAGGAAATTAACCACAAAGGCACACGAACATCAATTGGCAACAAAAAGACATGACCAATACTCCCTCATCTCTATCCACATGGATAAGGAGAACCACCAATTCGATTGGGACAACACCAATTGGGACAGGCGAAGCAGAGACAGGCATGGGAATTCCTAGAAGCCTGGTTCTCCACGAAGAAAGCCATCAATAAACACATAGAGCTCGACCCCGTATACATTCCACTGCGAAGGAAAACTGGAAGTGAGGTAATCCAGCTCAAAGGACACCAGAGTTTAAATAACAGGCGGGAAAACACAACAGTGCTTCATCGGAGGCTGCACTGATGATGTTACCCAGCAGGGTAATGAAACATCTGCGAAACAAGAAACCAGCTCAGCGAGCCAACCAACCACAACAACCACTGCTCCACTATTGTACAAAATAATGGTTGATCAGCCCCAGGCCTCAACTTCTCACTCATGCCTGCTCCCCATAACCCTCAACTCCTCATATTTCAAAAAACTATCTGCCTTCTCTAAGTACCATCAGTGATCTAGCCTCCATCGCTGTCTGGGATAGAGAGTTCCAGGCATTCTGTACATGCTAAGAGGAGAAATTCCTTCTCACCTCGGTTTTAAATTGAGTGTCCCCTCATTCTGTAACTATGTGCCCTAGTTTGAAATCCGCACCTCCCTTCCCCGACTAATAGAAAGATCTTCTCAACATCTAAACTGTCAAGCCCCTTTAGAAACTCACCTTTCATTTTTCTAAACTCTCATGAGTAAAGGCTTAACCTGTTTAGCCGTTCTTGATAAATCAACCGCTTCATCCTAGAAATCAGCCTTTTGAAAACTATTTAGAATGGGCTCCAATGCCAGTGCAATCTTTTGTGAAATACAGAGACCAAAATTGTACATAGTACTTCTGGTGTGGTCTTACTAAACACCTTGTGCAATTTTAACAGGAGTTCCCTATTCCAGCCCACCAGCAATAAAGGCCAAAATTACTAGATGTGCCAGCGTGCTAACATTTTTTTGTTTCATGCACAAGAATATTCAGATGCCCTTGTCCTGTGCTTTTCTTAGAGTGTTCTAAATAATAAGCTGCCTTTGATTCTTCCTACCAAAGTGGATGGCCACACATTTTCTAGATTAAACTCCCTCTGCCAAATTATTGCCTACTGACGCAACCTATCTATATTGCCTTGCAGATTCCTAATGTTCTCATCACAGTATGTTCTCATCACAGTATGTTCTCCCACTTATTTTTGTAATGTTAGTAAATTTGGATATGTACACAGTCCCCCTTCTCCAAGTCATTAATGTAGACAGTAAATTATTGATTCCTTAGGACTGATTTTTATGGCTCTCTACTAGCTACATCTTTCCAACCTGAAAAGGATGTATTCATCCCAATTTTCTGTCTTCTATGTGTTAACCAGTCCTCGGCCTGTGTTATTAATATACCTCCAATACTTAGAACTCCTATCTTATGCAGTAAGCTTTGATGTGGCACCTTGTTGAATGCCTTCTGGAAATCCAAATACACTATATCAGTTGGTTCCCCTTTATCAGCACTGCTTATTATATCCTCAAAGAACTCTAGCAAAATTTTGTCGAACATGGATTTCCTTTTCACAAAACCAAAACCTTTCACAAACCCCTGTTGCTTCTGTTTGATTGTCTTTAGCTTTACTAAATGACCTGCTATTTCTTCCTTAATAATGGATGCTAGTGTTAATCCCAAGGACAGATGTGAGGCTAACTGGCCTATAGTTTCCTGTTTTCTGTCTCCCACCCTTCTTGGGTGTGTCACCCTGACGGTTTTCTAAACCACAGAAACATACCAGAACCTAGTGAGAAATTGAGCTGAGGCCAAACTAGTGTCTTGTACAAGCGCAGCCCTAACCTCCTTGCTCTTATACTCTATGCTGCCATTAGTAAAGTCTAGGATAAAGTTTACTTTATTAATTGCTTTCTCAATCTGTGCTGTCACCATTAATGAGTTATGCAGAGGTAAACCAGGTCTCTCTGCTCCTGCATCCCCGTTTAATTTTATTGTCTCTCCATGTTCCTCCAACCAAATGTAGCACCTCTCACTTTTCCACATGGAATCTCATCTCGCACCTATCCACCTACTCTAATAACTTGTTAATGTCCTTTTGCAGTTCAACTCTATCCTAACAATTTTTTTGTAAACTCAACAGTTTGCAATGATTCCAAGTTTTATGTCACTTGCAAATTTTAAAATTATGCTTTGTGGACCAAGCTCTAGACTATGGAGATAAATGTCAGGAAATGCAAGGGTCCCAACACTAATCTCTGGGCAACTTCTCTACCAACCTTCTCCAGACTGTAAAGGACATCCATTAAATATTACTTTATCGCATAACCAATTTTATATTCAATAAAAACGGAAAGAACTGCAGATGTTGTAAATCAGGAACAAAACAAAGATGCTGGAAAAGCCCAGCAGGTCTGGCAGCATCTGCGGAGGAGAAAACAAAGTCTGAGGAAGGGTTACCGGAAGCGAAATGTTAACTTTGTTTTTTCCTTCACAGATGCTGCCAGACCCGCTGAGCTTTTCCAGCAACTTTGTTTTTTGTTCCCAATTTTATATTCACATTGTTACCATCCCTTTTATTCCATACCTCTATCTTTGCTCACAGGTCTATTGTATGGCACTGTGTCAAATGCCTTCTGCAATTCCATATGCACATCCAGCATTGCCCCGATCAACCTCTCCGTTATCTCATCAAAAAGCTCCTGTCTCCTAGTTAAATATGATGTTTTCATTAAGAAATCCATGCTAGCTCTCGTTAATTAACCCACATTCGTCCTTGTGATTTTTTTTCCCACCTGAAGAATTATGATCTCAGAATATTGTTTGAACTGAGATTAGGAGGAATTACTTCACTCAGAGGATGGTGTTCCTGTGGAATATTCTCTATCGTGATAGGAATAGGGAGACAATGTCACTGCCTACATTTAAGAAAGAAATAGATATCTGAGAAACTAAAGGTGTAACTAAAAGGTGAGCATGATATGGAGATGGAGGATCAGCCCTGATCGAATGGCAGAGCTGGCCGAATGGGCTGAAAGGCCTATTGCTCCTCTTTTCTATAATTGAGAGATGTGCAATATAAGTGGGCACTGCTGTGTTTGTCCTGTTGGCATGCATCTCCCACAATAATGGTGCCAGTGCTGAGAACTCAGCCATGGTGGTAAGGCACCTCCCATGGACAGAGATCCACCAGATATGTGAACTGACCAAAGAGACCTCTGTCTTTTGAGGCGTTGCAGGAAGATGAGGAAAAAGAGTGCTAAGATGGCATTTTGTGGTACTTCAGAGTTGTCGATGCAGAGGTGCAATGAGATTCCTTTTCCGAGGATGAGCTCCTTGAGTCAAGCAAAAGCATTATGAGGACAACCTTCCTCCCACGTAGATAAAGGGGAGAAATACTGGGGCAGAATGGAGTGCCTAAGCCAGAGAGTGATCACTGAAGACAAGGTGACGATTATTGACAATCGCAGAAGCTATCATCATTGACTTTGACCAAGGCAGACCTGTTGCTGTTGGCAAGGCACATTCTGCAATGAAGTTACAACATTGTTGATGTTGGGAGTGTAGGACTGGGTGGCACGGGTAGTGGAACATTGAGGTAGAGCTGTATTTGCAAATCCATGGACAGTTGCATGTAAATGCTGATACCTTTATGATTTTTCTTTCATGAATCAGAGCGGCACGCCATCTGTTGGCCAGCGTGCAGAAGGCGTTTCAGAAATCCCGTAAGGAAATGGAGGACTTGAAAAACAGGGTCAAGTTTATGTTAGTGCAACATGCCAATGAGTTGCAGGAAGCTCGAGAGCTAGTGAACAAAGCACGTTCAAACACCAACGAAAGCAGCAGGCTTCTCCTCAGCATCACCAGTGGTCTGCAAGAGCTCCAGGTAAAAGGGAAAATATAGGAACAGGAGTCATCTATTCAGCTCCTCAAGCCTGTTTCCACCCTTAAGCGATGGCTGTGGCCTAATTCCATATCCCTACCCTTGGCTCATATCCCTTAGTACCGTTTGCTCAATAAAACATTATATATCTCAGATTTAAAATTAACAATGGACCTAACATCAACCGCCATTTGTGGAAAAGAGTTCTAAACCTGTACCATCCTTTATGTGTAGAAGTGCTTCCTAACATCTCTCCTGATTATTCTGGCCCTAAATTTCAGACTATGCTCTATAGACTATTCTGGGACCTCCAACTAGTGGAAATAGTTCGTTTTTATTTACACCATCTTTTCATGTTAATATCTTAAAGACTTGGATCAGATTATCCCTTAACCTCACAGTTCTAGAGAAAACAGGCTAAATGTGTATAACCTCTCCTCATAACTTAACCCTTCATAAGATAACAGCTTAAAATATAACAAATGTGCTACCCTTGTATCACAAATGAGCCTGAAGGGTGTTACGGACCGGACCAAACCCCCTCAAAATATATCATGATGATAATCTAGACACTAACTTTTCCTTATTTTAAGGTAAGTGCAAGGCATTGTGATCCAGATGCAATTCGATTGGTCACGTTACCAGGCTTGAAACACAACCGACTTTATTCATACATTATAATTAAAATACAGGCATAATAAAAGAAAAGAATTGGCTTAACTGTAACTGTTGAAATGCTTAACAAAATAATAAATACATATATAAACTACTACTAATTAACTGTTCCAAATATAGTAACATCCCATAAACACACCCTTGGCAAAGGCAAATTCAGTAAAGCAGATTGTCTCACATGCAATTCTAGCAGCAGCAAGAGACCCCCAGCTTTTACCTGTAACAGAGAGAGGAATAAGAGGCTTCCACATCCAGCTTCAGATCCCAGCAACTGCTGGAAGCTAAAACTAAAAATCCTGACTCTGTGGGAGCTTGATCTCACCCATTCATGCTGCTTCTATTGTTCCAACTTAAAAAAAAACCCAAGGCCTCACAAGCTGTTTACTTTATTGGTTTTGAAGCAGACTACTCAGCACCTCTGTCTCAAATCTACTTCATTAAAAAAAGGACAAAATACATCTCTTAAAACCATAGCACCATCATAAGGGTTGACCAATGGTTCTTTACCATTGAACTGGATACAGTTCCCAGCTATGAACAGTCATTGCTGAAATTTGCAAGGTTTCATGAACAGAGATGTCCAGGAAGAATTCTCAGTTCAAGGGATAAATATCTGTGTAGGTTTTATTCTCAATGCAGTGACAAGTTAGAAACAGCAGAGGGTAAGGGGCTGCATTGAAATCAAAATTCCTAATTCATGGCTAAGTCACAGAAATCACTGGGAATGGAACCTCTGAAAACTTACTCTAATATCCCTCCCATAAAAATGCAAAATCACTTCTTTCTTCATTTGCTCATGGGATGAGGGCATTGCATTTATCGCCTCTCCTTAATTGCCCAGAGGGCTGTTAAATGACAGTCACATTGCTGCCGGTATGTAGGCCAAACCAGGTAAAGGTGGCAAATTTCCCTTCCTGAACATCAAACCACATAGGTTTTTAATGATGGAAAATTGTTTCATCGTTGTCATTGGTCTAATTGTTTATTCTAGAGTATTATTGAATTCAAATTTCAACATCTGCCATTGATGGGATTTGAACCCATGATCCCAGAACCTCAATTTTGAGGTACTGAATTTCTCGTCCAATGCAATTACACTGCAAATACTAACATTCTTGTGAGTTCATAGTAAAATTATTGACAGAAAAGGAGGTCCTCCAGCATATCAAACCCCTGTCATTCAGGTTTGGAAAGTACCAGTAAGTCTTTGTTGAAAGAGACCATGTTTTGGTCACATTGCTAACTCATGTCAAAACATGACCGTCCACAGGAAAAGCAGCAGACTATCAAGAATATCAGGATGCTGACAACAAACGTGATCCAAGATGGAAGAGAGATGTTGAACACTGCAGTAAATATGACAGAAGACATTGTGAACAACACAGCTGTAAGTTTCATTATAATTGTAGACTTTGGTTTTCATGTTCCTGCCAGCCAATGTTGCCGACTAAGAGAGCAAATTTGCCAGTTGGCTCCTGGGCTCCTACCAGTGCTCCTAAACAGCAAATCAACAGGTAGTGTGAGAGTGTGGGTTGTAGAGACTGTCCCTGTGGCCTGGAGATCAGGAGCTGTTCTGCAACTTATGTCTTTGTGACAACATCGAATAGCTCCAGCATTGGAAATACCATGTGATGGAAGGTACAATGTGACCAGAATTTTAATTCCACATTCATCAAGTTAGTAATTAACCCGCCATAAATTTTGATTTTAATCGATTGTATTTTGTGTCACCCAAGGTGAACTACTGCTATTCCGACGAACAAAACTTAGCTGCAAGAGCCAAATTTTCAAATTGGATTGGATTTGTGCAAATCATTACAAATAAATTGTTTAAACTTTTTTTTAAATTCACCCATGCAATGTGGGCATCAGTGAATGATCCTGCGTTTCTTTCTAGTTCCTCATTCCCCTTCAGAAGGTGGTGGTGGGCTGAGTTTTTGAACCGCTGCAGACCATGTGCTACACGGAGAGAAACTGTCTTCCTCCCTCGCTTTCCTCTTCCTCATTGCAAAACTCAGGCATAGTTCCACAAACAATTTGCCACCTTGCCCAGTTGACAATGCTTTGCGTGTATGACTGGCATACTGGGTGCCAGTGGGTTCACTCCTACTGAATGCAATCCTCTTGCAATCAATCTCTACAACTGTTCCCTTTCCAATAGCTCCTTCAGCTGGAAGTGTTGAGCCTAGTTTTAATGTCACAGCCATACTGATTGTGATTAGTCAATTCCAAAGATAAGGGATCATCCGATGTGATGCTTCATGGATCTATGACACGAAGCCAGTTGCAGTGAATTAACCCATTAAGTCCTTAAAGGAGCCAGCAGGTATCTGTGTTACGAATGTGGTTGAATGTGTCTTGTGCTCTGCTTTGAAGTCGAGAAAGACCCAGGGTTGCAGGTGCCCTATACAGCTGCTATGTGGCTTCCTTGCTTCTGTACTCAAATCTTACTGCATTGAAGGCCAGTGTACCCAATTCCTTCCAAACTGCATGCCACACCTGCATGTTTGCTTTTGTTGACCAGCGTACAGGTATACCTATGTCCCTTTCATACATCAACATTGTTAATCTATCACCATTTAAATAATACTCCGCCGTTCTGCTTTCCCTACCAAAGCGTATAACTTCATACCTATACATTTTATACAGTATTTTCCATGTACTTTTATCCACTTACTCAATTTGTGTCCATAGAAATACAGGAAATGAGAGCAACTGTAGACCATTCACCCCATCAAGCCTCCTCTACTATTCAACATTACCATGGTTGATCTTTTATCTCAATGCCTTATTCCAACTCGCTCCCAGTACACCTTGACACTTCTGGCTTCTAGAAATCTATTTATTTGTTTCTTAAATATATGCAGTGACTTGACCTCCTCTACCTTATGCTGGTTCACCAACATCAGTGAAGAAGTTTCTCCTCACTGCAGTCAAAGATGGTTATCCCATTAATCAGTCACCATAACTCCTTGTTTTAGAAACCACCACCACCCTCCGCCTCCATTCCCACCAGGGGGAGCATCATCCCTGCATCCAGCTTGTCGTGCCCTGCCCTGTCAGAATTTGACATGTTTCAGTGAGATTCCCTTATCTTTCTAAACCCCAGTCAATATCGGCTTAGTTGAGCCGATCTCTCTTCAAAGGACCAAACCTACCAATGCAGGAATCAGTGTGGTGAATTTTCTCTCTAGCAATTATATCTTTCCTTAGGTATGGTGACAGAAACTGCACACAGTACTCCAGGTGCGGTCACACCGAGACCCCATACAGCTGCTGTGTGGCTTCCTTGCTCCTGTCCTCAAATCTTACTGCATTGAAGGCCAGTGTACCCAATTCCTTCCAAACTGCATGCCACACCTGCATGTTTGCTTTTGTTGACCAGCGTACAGGTATACCTATGTCCCTTTCATACATCAACATTGTTAATCTATCACCATTTAAATAATACTCTGTCATTCTGTTTTCCCTACCAAAGTGTATAACTTCATACCTATACATTTTACACTGTATTTTCCATGTACTTTTGCCCACTTACTCACTTTATCTAAATCACCTTGAAGCCTCGTTACCTTCCACTCAACACTCAGTTTCCTTCTAGAGTCATAGAGCTGTACAGCATGGAAACAAACCCTTCAGTCCTACCAGTCCATGCCGAACATAATGCCAAACTAAACTAGTCCCACCTGCCTGCTCCTGGCCCTTATCCCTCCAAACCTTTTCCTATTCATGTACTTATGTAAGTGTCTTTTAAATGTTGTAACTGTTCCCACAGCCACCACTTCCTGAGGAAGTTCATGCCACATACGAGCCACTCTCTGTGTGAAAAATTTGCCCCGATATGTTTTTTTAAATCTCTCTCCTCTCACCTTAAAATAGTGCCCCCTAGTCTTGAAATCCTTCATCCTAGGGAAACAACACCTACTATTAACTCTACCTATGCCCTTCATTATTTTATAAACCTCTATAAAGTCACTTCTCAATCTCGTACGCTCCAGTGAAAATAGTCCCAGCCTATCCAGCCTCTCCTTATAACTCAAACCTTCAATACCTGGCAACATCCTGGTAAATATATTCTGAACCTTCTGTAGCTTAATAATCATCAGCTAACTTGTAAATATTACATTTGATTTCTTTATCCAAATTGTCGATATTTACAATGAATAGCTGGGCACAAGCCCTGACCATGCGGTACCCTCTAGTCACTGCCTTACATCCCAAGAAATATCCATTTATTCTTACTGTCTTTTTCCTATATGCTCATTCTCAATCCGCACCAGTATATTGCTACAATCCTATCTACTTTAATCTTGTATACTAACCACTTATGTGGCACTTTATTAAAAGCTTCCTGAAAGTCCAAATTCACCATATCCACTGGATCTCACTTAACAACGCATTACCTTGGCCTCAAAATAACTCCAGTAGGATTCCACTTTCATAAATCTGCACAGACCTTGTCTATCTTGTAGATATTCTTTTAAGTCACTCGGAGATAGCAAGAACTGCAGATGCTGGAGTCAGAGTCATCCTGGAGTTCATGCTGATGAAGGGTCCTGACCTAAAACGTCGACTCTCCTGCTCCTCTGATGCTGCCTGACCAGCTGTGTTCCTCCAGCTCCACACTGTATTGGCGATATTCTTTAAGTGTCCTGTAATACGTCCTTTATAATAGATTGTCACATTTCATATGCTACTTATGCTGTCCTAACCAGTTTGTAATTCCCTGTTTTCTGCCCCCGCACTTTCTTTTCTAAATAATGTGATGAAATTTGCTTCCGTCAAATGTGTTAGAACTGTTTGAGAATGTACAGAATTTTGGAGCAACCACCAATGTTTCCATGATCACCTGCTTTAGTACCCAGGGATATAAATTATCAGGGATTTATCAGCTTTATGTCTTATTCATGTCTCCAGCTGTGTTCTTTCTTATTAATTCTAATTTCCTTCAATTTCCCTTCTCAATAAGCTCTTTTATCTATAATTTCTGGAAAGTTATTTGTGTCTTCTGTGAAGACAGAACTAAAGGAGTTGTTTAATTGTTCTGTCATTTCCTTGCTGTCAATGATCAATTCTCACATTTCAGGCTGTAAGGAACCTAGATTTGTCTTCACTAATCTTTCTCTTTACACATACTTATAGAAGCTTTTACATTAATTTTATGTCATTGCAAGTTTACTCTCACATTCTATTAGCCCTCTCGTAATCAATCTTTTGGTTCCCCAATGCTGAATTTGAAAATGGTCTGCTTTCTCAATGTAATCTAGCAACTCTTTGGATCTAACACTTAATTTGTTTTGTTAGCCAAAGTTGGGCCACATTTTCTGTTGTAATTTTGCACCAGAAAGGAATGCATGACTACTGCAGCCATGGACTATCTGCCATCATGCTTTTTAATATAGTTACCAATCTATCACAGTCAACCATGCCTCATGCTCTCACTGTTTCCCATGTTTAGATTTAAGACTGTAGTTCTAGAATGGATTGCTTCACTTACTATACCAATGGATAATTCTATCATGTTATGGTCACTCATCTCTAAAGGACATTGCACACAAGATTATTAATTAAATCTTTCACCTTGCACAGTCACAAGCCACACACCATGCTGACTTGGAACGTCGGAAGTGACATGACTGCAGGTTATAGTCCAACAGATTAATTTGAAATCACAAACTTTTGGAGCTCTGCTCCTTCGTCTGACAAGGAGCAGCACTTCATAAGCTTGTGATTTCAAATAAACTTGTATGGGCTGTAACCTGGTGTCGTGTGACTTCTCACTTTGTCCACCCCAGTCCGACAGCAGCACCTGCACAGCGTGGCTTGGAACTAGATCACCATTCCTTCATTTTCACTGGGTCCGAAACCTGGAGCTCCTCCTTTAACAGCACTATGAGTATAATTACATACTGTGGTCTGCAGCAACTCAAGAAGGATGCTCACCATCACCTTGAAGGAATTAAATAGGGCAATAAACGTTACCCTATCAATGATGCTCATATCCTGTAAAAGTCTTTTTAAAAAGTTCTATTAGGAACATCTTGGTGTATACCTTTGTGTATTTTCTGTACTATGTTAAAATTGTCACCCTGTTTTGTTGAATGAAGTTTTTGGAGCAATACAGCGACCAGCTGGATTTGTGGAATACTAAGATGAGGATGCACCTTGACAAGTTGGTGATGGAGATGACTCAGAAGAGTGTGCTCAGCCTTGTCTACAAGGCAGAAGACCATGCTGAAGAACTTAGTGAGATTGCAAATCTGCTAAACAGGTAAGTCTACATAGCCGCTTCCTCTGTAGCAGCTGCAGTCTGCTCAGTAGCCATTGTGACCAGTGAGCCTGTCCCCCTTCACAATTCATTGCATTATATGGCTGTCAAGGAAACGAAGTCAGACTGACTACATACATGTGTCAGCTGTGATGCAGTTTGGCAGCACTCTCATCTCTGAGACACTTGCTCAAGTTGTGGGCTCACGTTCCATTCTCAGATTAGAGCACACAAGTCAAGACTGAGGCCCCAGTGTTGTACTGAACAGAGGCTATGCTATGATAGATGCTGTGTTTCAGATGAGACCTCAAACTAAAGCCTTTATCTGCCTTCTCTGATAGCTGTAAAAGATCCCACGGCACAATTTTGGAGAAAATCAAAGAAGTTAGCCTTCATGTCCTGACCAAAATTTATCACCCAATCAACATGAGAAAAACAGATTACCTAGTCGTGTTTGTTTGCTGTGTGAACAACTGGCTGCTACACTGGAACATTTCCATAGTATTTCATGGACTGTAAAGTGCAGTGAGATATTTGTTGGTCGTGAAAAACACTGTATAATTTTGAGTCTTTTTCTTTTATTGTTTTGTTTTGCTGGCAAGAAAACCAACTCAGATCGAGTACCTGTGTGAGCTGTAACTGAGTTAATACCGTTTTTGTCTGTAAGTGAGATGTTTGTGGGTTTAAGTCTAATGTAGGATTTGAACACAACAATAATGGTTGTCATAAAAACATGGAAAATAAAAATAAGTGTAGCCCATTCTGCCCTTCAAACCTGCTCTGCTATTCAGTATGATCATGGATGGTCAACCAACTCAACGAAACCTACAGCCATCACTGAAGCCTGGGGCCTAACCATTCCCAGTTCTGGTCACCTCATTATAGGAAAGATGTGGAAGCTTTAGAGAGGGTGCAGACGAGATTTACCAGGATGCTGCCTGGACTGGAGCGCAGGTCTTATGAGGAAAGGTTGAGGGAGCTAGGGCTTTTCTCATTGGAGCGAAGAAGGATGAGAGGTGACTTGATAGAGGTGTACAAGATGACAAGAGGCATAGATAGAGTGGATAGTCAGAGACTTTTTCCCAGGGCGGAAATGACTATTACGAGGGGACATAATTTTAAGGTGATTGGAGGAAGGTATAGGGGAGATGTCAGAGGTAGGTTCTTCACACAGAGAGTGGTGGGTGTATGGAATGCGTTGTCGGCAGTGGTAGTGGGGTCAGATACCTTAGAGACTTTTAAGCGACTCTTGTATAGGCATACGGAGGATAGTAAAATGTAGGGTATGCAGGGTAGTTTGATCTTAGTAGGATAATAGGTCGGCACAACATTATTGGCCGAAGGGCCTGTACTGTGCTGTACTGTTCTATGTTTTACGCTCGAAATACAAGGTTGATTGTATGTACCCAAATCTTTAGATCAAAGGCCACCATTTTTGAAATTTTAAAGCAGCATTAATACTCTTAACACTTAATGGTAGTTAAACAAGTGTTCTTTCAGATGTAGTACATGTGATAAAGTTGTATTTCATTAGAACATATTTGTGTTTTCTCAGATTCCAGGCGAATATTTGTTAGCTTGAACAAAATGCAGACCATACTAACAAGTTACTTCTTAGACAGGCCACTGAAGCAATAGAATGTCTTCTAGCTGCTGAATGTGCTTTGTAGGCTTCTACACGTTAGACTTCAGAACGTAAACCACCAGGTTCTTGTTGAGACAGATGTCATGAAGTTTATTAACATCACTAACTATTTCACAGCTACAGTATTGCAGACTTGCACAACAGTCTAGGTTCTGTGCTTACTGCTGTTACTGCCCCTTACACACACAGTTGGCAGACTCCTTTACAAAAGACTGCCTGAAGGCAAGGTGGGTAACTTTATATTGAAAAATTAAACGTCATTCTGCCATGTAACTGACTTGAAGGTCCAGGCTTGTTCAGTCTGCAATGTCTGCATTTGCACAACAGCTGCAGTGGCGGGGGAATCTGTAAATCATTGGTTCTTATTCAGAAAGAAATATCTGGGAGCCAGATTGTCACATCCCTTTTGTTCAAAGCAGGCGAAGGCAGTGGGAAGAAAGTAAGCACTGATAACGTACACAGAGAAATGCAATTTTTGTTGCAATCGTACGCCTGTGTAAATTTCATTGAGCCATTTAACTGACCCATTTCCTGCTATTAGTTCCCTTGCAGCTGTAAGAAACGTGTCTCTGAATGCCACAGTGGCTGTCAACACACATTCCAACATCAAAGCACTCATTGATGAAGCTGCAAACATTGTATTAGAAGCTAGGAACAAAGCTGATGCTGCATTAAAGTTGGTGAGTATTTTCACAGTATCACAGATTCTTTATGATGCAGATGGAGGGCGTCTGGTCCATTGTGTCTACACTAACTCTCTGAACAAGCAGTATGTCATAGTGCAATCCTCCAGCCATAACCTTGCACATTGTTTCTGTTTAAATGATCATCCATTGCCCTCTTGAATGCCATTTGAAGCTACCTCCAACACACTTCCGGGTCGTGCATTCTTAACCAAAAGCTGAGAGTGTTTTCTCACATTGCACTTTGTCCCAGGAATATTTAGCGCAATAGCCTTGCTCAGCCTTCAGCCAGGTCTCTGCTACAGCCACAACCTGATTCAGCTACACGCATGCACAATCCCGCCTTGTCACCAAATACAACATCTTTGCAGTTAAAATAATGGCGGTACATGAAGAGTCAACACAAAACTAAACTAATTCATTCTGATGTATACATAGGCATGCACATAGCCACAAGGCGGTGCTATTAAATGCTATATAAATCTTTTTTTTTCCATTTTGCAAGTGTAATTTTATTTCATGAAATGAACAGTTATCGGTATGACGGGGTTTATATTATGGATTAAGAAATTTTTTCCCGCACTGTTCTTGGAAACAAAACCTACAGCCGTCACTGAATCCTTGGACCTAACCATTCAAATACAGGTTTGATTGCATGCACCCAAATCTTTAGAACAAATGCCTTCTTTTTCCAAATTTTTGAATCAGCATTAATATTCTTAACATTGAAAAAATAGTTGTAATCCAATCTGGTCCAATTAGAGAGTCCGGGCTAGACAGATATAAACAGGAGTGTCAGAGATTCTTACACCCTGGGAGCTGACTCTGACAATGCTGTGCCAGAGTCAAAGACTTTCCACATGGAGTAAAGGGTGACTTGGTGGTTGGATACCAGCCTCTGTGGAATTATTTCAGTAGTAAAGAAGTTTTAATGCGTCTGAGAAAGTACATGCTATTGTTCTGCTCATTAGACCATATTTGTGTTTTTTTTTCTCTTGATTCCAGGTAAATATTTGTTAGTTTGACCGAATTAGAATCAAAATTTCACTTTGTAATCTGTGCCTGTGACTCTTCAATCGTATTTACTTCACTCTATCTATTCATGTGCATGCTATGTAATGTTGGTTCTGAAAGTTTTCATTTACTCTTTATTCCTGTTCCACCTATTACCTTAGTGCTCTCTATTCTAGTGCTAACTATCTCTCCCAGTATTCTACTTTCTTACTAAACCAAGTTATAACTTATCTCACCACTCAAGACCAATTTCTTAGAAGTTGTTTCCTATTTGTAGAGGATTGATAATTAAGAGTATAAAGAACACCTTTATGGCTTTGAACAAAAAGTAAACAGAAGCTTATAGTGTCACATAGTGTCACCATGATTCAGTGGGTAACATCTTGTCCCTTAATCTGAACGTTCAAGCCCCAGTCTAGAAACTTAAATGTGAAAATCTAGGTGAATATTTCAGTGCAATGCAGTACTGAAGGAGGGCTGCACAGTCAATCATGCTTTTTTTTTAAATGAGACGTAAAATAAAGGCACTCTCTGCTTTCTAAGGTAGACATAAAAGATTGCATGACACTATTTTGAAGAGAAGCAAGTGAGTTATTCCCATGTCCTCGCCAATTTTTTACCCATCAATCAAGTTCACAAAAACAGGTGATCTGATAAATATCACATTCCCATTTGTGGCCATTTGCTTTGTAGAAATTAACCGGTATGTTTCCTACATTAAAACACTGCCTACACTACAAAAAGTGCTGCATTGGCTGTAAAACACTCCGTGAGACATATGGTAGTTGTGAAAAACACCATATATATTCAAATCCATATTTCCATTTCACCCTTGGAGCAGATTAGTCATTGTTGTATTTAGATGCATTAAATTTCATCTTTCGCTAGTGAAAGTATTTAGTTACCCATTGATAATTCATGTTTTCTTTGTTGCTGTAGTAATATCACGTTTGGGTTGTTAATAAAAGGTAGTCCACACTGATGCCAGTTAGCCTTTACAAAGTATTAGCTACCTTTAGGAGATAGTAAGAAGGGATATCCTTGGAACTCAACACGCTCATTTCCCAGTTCTGTGCAAACTGATGTTGTATTGACATAGTCCTTACACACATGCTCAGTAGCCATTATTATAAAGGTATAGTTAACACTTTACTCCACGTATCTCCCACAAATTCGCTCTTCCAATAAACTGTTAACATTCAATTCCTGCTACATTCTCCCACTGTCCTCCCACTTCATGCCACTCTGCTTCCAAGTAACTTTTGCTTGAGGCATCAATCTGCAATAGCATTCTCAGCGCACTTGGAGGATATATGTGTTCTCATATTGTTTTCTTGTAGACGTAAAGGCATCCAACATGGAAACAGACCTTTCAATCCAACTCATCCATGCGAACCAAGTTTCCCAAACTAAATTTTGTCCCACTTGCCTGCATTTGGCCCATGTCCAACCAAACCTTTCCTATTCATATATCTTTCCTTTTAAATGTTGTAACTGTACCTACATCTCCCACTTCCTCTGGCAGTTCATTCCATGTACGAACCATCCTCTATGTAAAACATTGCCTCTCAAGTTCCTTTTAAATCTTTCTCTTCTCACCTTAAAGTTATGTTGCCTGGTTTTGAACTCCCCACCCAAGGGAAAAGACCTTTGCTATTCATATTATTTATGCCCTTCGTGATTTTATGAACCTCTGTAAGTGTCACCCTCAACCTCCTACACTCCAGTGAAAAAACGTCCCAACTTGCACAGTCTCTCCTTATAACTCAAACACTCCTGTCCTGGCAAATTCCTGGTAAATCTTTTCTGCACTCTGTTGAATTTAATGACATCCTTCCTATAGCAGGGTGACTAGAACTGCACACAGTATTCCAAAAGTGGCCTCACCAATGCCCTGTACAACCTCAACATGATGTCCTAATTCCTATACTCAATGGTCTGAGCAATGAAGGCAAG
Source organism: Rhincodon typus (assembly GCF_021869965.1). Classification (NCBI taxonomy): domain Eukaryota; kingdom Metazoa; phylum Chordata; class Chondrichthyes; order Orectolobiformes; family Rhincodontidae; genus Rhincodon; species Rhincodon typus. The sequence goes on along the minus strand of NC_063335.1, from coordinate 105,677,211 downwards.
CACGCTAAATGCCTTCTTAACCAGTCTATCTATTTGTGATGCAACTTTCAAAGGATTATGTACCTGAATCCCTAGGTCTCTCTGTTTGACAACACCACCCAGGGCCCTACCATTAACTGTATAAGTCCTGCCCTTGCTCATTTTTCCAAAACACAAACTTCAAATTTATCAAAATTAAACTTCATCTACCACTCCTCAGCCCATTTGCCCAATTGTTCAAGATCCTTTTGTAATCTTAGATAATGCTATTCAATGTCAACTATACCAGCAATTTTGGTATCATCTACAAAATTACTAACGAGCCCTCCTAAACCTCATCCAAATTGTTTATATAAATGACAAACGACAGTGGACCCAACACCGATTCCTGCAGAACACCACTGGTCACAGATGTCCAGTCCAAAAAAGCAACCTCCATCACCACCCTCTGTCTCCTACCGTCAAGCCAATTTTGCAAGCTCTCCCTGAATCCCATGTGGTCTAACTTTAGTATTCAGTCTACCATGTGGAACGTTGCAAAGGCTTTACTAAAATCTATGTCAACAATGCTTACTAGACAGATGGCAGCTTCTCAAACCGGCTGGTTCCTGGCCTTTGACACTTCTCTGTTTTTAATAAAGCCTAACAATGTTCACTAATTCATGTGCAGACCTGATCTTACTACAGTTATTGAACTAAATAATGGCTTATTTCTATGGAACACTGCAGCACTCGGTATACAATACCTGCAGAAAAAGTCTACATTTTTTACTTGGAATAATTTAATCATACTTAGGAACATAAACACTATTTGGATTGGATAAAATCCATAGTAATCATCAAGTCTACCTCTTGTGCGATAGATCTCAGTCACATAAACTACCAAATTCCTCTTCTCTCTCTAGAAACTTTTTTCACAAAATTTTGATGACACTGTCCCCCTCAATGTTCTTTCCCACACTTTTTATTACAAAAGACTTTCCATTAAATCATAAAAAATAGAAACAGGAGTAGGCCGTTCAGCCCCTCAAGCATTTTCCGCCATTCAGTACGATAATGACTGATCTGATACTCCTCACGTCCTTTTCCCATAACCCTTAATTCTCCTACTGATCAAGAATCTATTTATCTCAGCCGTAAATATACACAAGGACTCTGCCCCAAAGCTCTCTGTGACAAGGAATTCCGAAGACACTCAATCCTCGGAGAGAAGAAATCCCTCCATATCTCGGTCTTAAATCTGCACTGTTTTATTCTGACGTGATGTATGTTTAGTCCTAGACTCTGTCATGAGGGGAAACATCCTCTCAACATTTGCCCAGTCAAACCCCTTAAGAATCCTATACGTTTCAATGAGATCACCTCTCATTCTTCTAAACTCCAGTGAGTAGAGTCCCAACCTATTAGCCTTTGCTCATAAGATAAGTTTTTAATAATATCAATTTAATATTAATTTATTCAGTATTTTACCATATGTACAATTTAATCAGTAATTTATTCTATAATCCAAGATGGCACTGGAACGTGGTGACATTTTACACTTTTCACTGTACCTAGGTATGAGTGACAATATTAAATAAATCTAAATCTAAATCCCTCCATACTGTTATAATTGACCCTGGTACTCTGTACCTGGCTTTCACACTTCTGGAGTGTTACCAAGCATGAAGGACCAGATCAAGCACATTGTAGGAGCAAATTACTGCAGATATTGGAATCTGTACTGAAATGTTGGAGATCGAGCACATTATTAGGTGGAATTATCTGATTGCAAAACACTTTAAAAATGCACTGAGCAAATAGCAGCGCTTATTGTACTGGCCCATTATTTCTGTTATTGGCTGCTACATCCTAATATCAGTTTTCCGTGTGACTCTGTTACTTTGAGTGTAATGCTTCTATACACCTGCTCTTTATTAAGGTTATCGGTCCTCAAACACCACTGGAGGAGTTTGGCAGGAAGTCAGCCCAGCATAGTTCAGAGATCCTGAGCGATGCAAATGGCTTGAAAAACAAAACTGCTGGTAAGTAATTATTTACTATGTACTACTATGTAATACTAATTTATGTATTCAGCATTAATCTCAGCACTTCTTAATGGAAACCAATGAACTGAATGAAGTAAATGGGCTACGGGGAATGAGCCAGGAATACAACTAACTGGTTAGAGGTACATAGAGACCCATAGCCTGTTTCTGTGTTATATCATTCTATGATTGCATTCGAAAATCTAGTGCCTTTTCTGATAACACCTAAATTGAAAACACACATTCTTGGCCTTTTTAAAGAGCACTCCGCAGAAAGCTTAGGGACAACTTTAATAACGATCAGGAATAGAAAGATAATCCCTCAACAGTGTGGGACTGGGGAAGGTCTTAATTCTGGGTCCTCAATTAAATGTTCATCATCAGCCTTACACCCAAACCCAATGGCGAGGACTGCTGGGCAGCAATAGGATAAGGTCTTTGGTAGGGGCCAAATAGAAGAGTTGTTGGCACTGAGTGCATAGGAGGAGGGAGGGATCAGACAGCATTGCAAGAGTGGGAGGAGGAGAGACGTCAATGGCACATAACCCCAGTGTAAGGTCTGGTGGACCTGCTTGTTCTTGTTAGGCCACAACCAACCTGAGAGGAATTCCATACGAACTTGCCTTTTCAGACACTTCTGACTCCAATTCCTCGCTGTCACAGCGGGAAATCTCAAAGGCTCCCTGTCTGCCAGTGCCGCATTTGTCACAGAGTCATACAGCACGGAAACAGACCCTTCAATCCAACCAGTCCATGCCGAACATAATCCCAAACTAAACTAGTCCCACCTGCCTGCTCCTGGCCCATATCCCTCCAAACCTTTCCTATTCATGCACTTATCCAAATGTCTTTTAAATGTTGTAATTGTACCCACATCCACCACTTCCTCAGGAAGTTCATTCCACACACGAACCACCCTCTATACAAAAAAATTTGCCCCTCATGTCTTTTTTTAAGTCTCTCTCCTCTCACCTTACAAATGTGCCCCCTAATCTTGAAATCCCCCATCCTAGGGAAAAGGCACCTACCATTAACTCTATCTGTGCCCTTCAGTAGTTTATGAACTTCTATAAGGTCACCTCTCAACCACCTATGCTGCAGTAAAAAAAAGTCCCAGCCTATCTTAAAAAAAAATGTGCAGATTACTCTTTGGGAGCCGTTGGAAGGCAGCAGGATTGGAGTAACATCTCACGGATTGTCTGGCAGCCCTCATGTTGGAGTGCCTGGGGATTTGGGATGGATAGTGAACACCTTATGAGCTGCCAAGTTGTCTTCTCTGGAGAACAAGTAACCATTGCTAATGGTCAGTACTCTGCAGGTCACTGAGCTTTCTTGGAGTGAGGGCAATATTTCTTGGAACTTCATTCACCTGATGTTACACCTTTAATTGTTTTGTATCTACAATCAGGTCGGAGTTGGTATTGATGCTGGGCAGAAATTGGTGGATCTCCCACCGATTTGCCACACTGCCTGGTTTCCATCTTGATTGCCTGGTGGTAAAATCTGGTGCTATTTTGGGAGCGCCAATTACTGGCCTCCTCCTGTCATCACCGATATTTTTGCAGCAGCAGGGGGCCCATTGATATATAGAAGATAGGATTGAACTCTAGGTGAGATCTGGTGGCCTTCTCATCAGCTAAGACAGTGGCCCCCCTCATTCAGGCTCCATGCCTCAAAGAGGGGACCACCCCCCACAAGGCATTCCCTGCCTTCACCATTCGTTTAGCACCCCGGCCCCTCGACTCCACTGTGCTCTCTACCCTGTGCGACTTGTCGGATTGGCCACAGCAAGACCCAGGGGGTTAGCTTTTAACCCAACAGCTTGGCGACTCAGCATGGTGAGCTGTCTGCAGTTCCAGTAGTGGCCACATTGCCACAGCGCTGCTGAGCCAAGGGACGGTGTTGCCATCCATCTGAAGTTATCCGGTAGCCCTAGGACCTTGGGGGGTGGGGGTCGGGGGAAGATTAAGAAAGTGGTTCAAAAGGGAATAGGAGATCCTAAATAAATAAGAGGCACAGGGTACAGGAACAATAAAGTTAGGCTGACATTTTACAAAATAATGCTCCAACCTGAAGTGGTATTTTGATTAGACCTTCAAAGGACTGAAGGCTTTCATGGGTCATAGAATCCCTGCAGAGCAGGAGGAAGCCCATCAAGTTCACTCCGACCCTCTGAACAGCATCTTACCCAGACCCAGCTCCACCCTATTCCCATAACCCCACATTGCCCATGGCTAACCCACCTGTTGTACACAACCCTGGATACTACAGAACAAGTTAGCTTGGCCAATCCACCTAAACTGTACATCTTTGGGGTGTGGGAGGAAACCGGAGCACCCGGCAGAAAACCACACAGACATGGGGAGAACATGCAAACTCCACACGGGCAGTCACCCGAGGCTGGAATTGAACCTGGGTCTCTGGCGCTGTAAGGGAGCAGTGCTAACCACGTAGCCACCATGTCACTTGGTTGAAGGTTTGGAAGAATGGTTACAGGGACCTTGGTTACCTGGATTGATTGGAGAAACTGAGATTGTTCTCCTTAGAAGGAGAACATTGAGAGGAGCTGTGATAGAGGTTTTTAACATCATGCAAAGTCAAGGCGAAGTAGATCAGGAGCAGCCGCTCCCATTAGCTCCCATTGGGTTGACAATACAGACTTTAGCAATTAACCAAAGGACCAAAGCTGGCATGAAGAGAAAGCTTTTCGCATGTTGGCTGGTTAGGATCCGGAGCAAATTACTGAAGAGCAGTGGCAGAGGCAGATTTAGTCACAAGCGGGACGAGCCAAATTATTGTTACAGAGATTCACATTGACATGATGGGCCGAATGGCCTCTTTCTGCATGGTAACCGTTTGACTCTATCATAAAGTTATCTGGTATCTGAACAGCTTCTTTGGTTCTTCTTAAATGTTCAGGGCTTGTGAATCAGCTGAATGGATTAAAGGAGAAGGTTGACCAGATTCAGAAAGGCGTGGGTAATGTGAGCAGGCACCTCAGGGAGCCCTGGCACATTCTGGCACAAATGCCAAATGGTAAGTCATTGAAACAAGCCATGAAGCCAAGTAGGAACTTCCTGAGGAAACAAAAGTATAAACTGTACAATTTCCACTGAGGAAGTTTCAGATAACTTATGTAACTCTCTGGGGAACGTATCTGAGTAATTGTCTTTCATTTGTATATTCAGAGAAATTTACACCAATCCAATCACCAGCACCTACCTTACCCCCAATCCTATAAAAACAGCCGCATTTCTCCAGTAGTTTAACAGTGAGTTTTTACAGGTGAGAGTGAAATCCACACCATTATTTCAGGGATTAATAGAATTCTTTGCAATGCTGTCATTAAGTAACATCCAGGTTCACGACAGCTCCGGTTGTGTTACAGGTTCATGAGAATGGTCCCAGGGATGAGTAACCTCAGTTATGTAAGTAATTCGGAGAAGTTATAACTGTTCTCCTTGGAGAAGAGAGATTCGATGGAGGGATTCAAAATCATGGGGGGTCTGGAAAGAGCGGACGGGAAGGTACTCTCTCTCGTGAAAGGATTGAGAACAATTGGGCACAGACTTAAAGTAATTGATGGAACAAACACAAGTGATATGAGATAAAACTTTTTTTTTAAGAAATCAGAGCTAGGAACATTAGAGCAGAAATAGGCCATTCAGCCTGTCAGAACTCCACACTATCTAAATCATGGCTAGTCATTTCCTCAGTGCCATTTTCTCACATTAGTTCCAATATCTCCTAATGTCATTCATTGAATCCTACAGTACACAGAAGGCCTTCAGCGCATTGAGTCAGCACTGACAAAAACTACTCAAAATCAACACTGCTCCCACTTTACAGCACTTAGCCTATAGCCTTGAATGTTATGACATTTCAAGTGTTTATTCCTCTCCAGAAACCTATTGATTTCTGTCTTGAACCTGCTCATGAGTGAGCTACTACAACCCTCTGGGGTAGAGAATACCAAAGATTCACAGCCTCTGAGCAAGGAAGTTCCTCCTTATCTCAGTGTTAAGTGGCCTACCTCTACTCCTGACATTATGTCCCTTGGTTCTAGAGTTAGCAGCCAGGGAAACCACTCTGTCTATATCCACCCTGTAAGAATGCTGTAAATTTCAATGAGATTAACTCATCTTCTTTGAAACTAGAGAATACAGAACCACTTTCCACAATCTCTCCTAAAACAATCGACCATCCAGAGTTTAGTCCAGTGAACCTCCATTGCACACTCTCTAAGGCCTTAAATGAGGAGACCACAATTGTGCATAATACTCCAGGTGCAGTCTCACCAAGGCTCTCTACAACTACAGCAAACCATCTTTACTTATATCACTCAAAACTCCTCGAAATGAAAGCCAACATACCAATTAGCTTATTGTGATTGTCGTGATTCATAGACAATCCCCTTTGGACACTTAGACTTTCTAAGCTTTCAGCATTTAAGAAATGTTCCCTCTTTTCTGTTTTTCTTTTAACCAAAGTGGATAACTTCTCATTTTTTCACGTTCTATGACATCTTCCCCATTCTGGCCCATTCATGTAGTCTATCCATGTCCTCTTGAAGCGTCTTTGCACCCTCCTCATAACTTAACGTCATCCACCCAATTTAGTGTCATCAGCAATTTTGGAAATATTATAATTGAATGCATTGGATGAGAGTGTGCATTTTCTGGAGACACAAAGTATTTGTGAAGGAATTGGATTTGTACGTGAAAAGGAAGAATGTGCAGGGCTATGGGAGAAAGCAGGGGAGTGGCACCAGGTTTTTGTTCTTTTTTTCTTTATTCATTCACGGGACGAGGGTGTCACTGGCCAGGCGGCATTTATTGCCCATCCCTAATTGCCCAGAGGGCAGTTAAGAGTCAACTACAATTGTTCCTTCGCAGAGCTGGTGCAGAAAATGAGCCAAATAGCCTCCACCAATAACTGGGTGATTGAGTGGATGAAGAAACTTGAATAAGAGTGAGGTGGGTTTCAGTATTGTAGGGCAGTGCAGGTAGTGTGAAGGCTGCTGAGCTGTGTAAAGGTATCAGTCAGCTCCGAGACTCTGAATTACACCAAACCTTTGTCATTGGAGTTTTGTGAAACCAGGTTTAGAAGCAATCACAGTGCGGGGAATTCAAATTTACTCACTGAAGGGCTTTAGAGCCCATTTGGATCTCTCAGGCACCATGCACAGACGAGAAATGGGAGGGCTCCCTCAGGGACTTGCCCAATTTTCCTCAATGTGCTGTGTCTGGCTGATACAAAACGCACAACAGCAGTAGGAATGTGCCTTTATATAGTGCCTTTACTTTTGTAAAATTTTGTAAAATGGTACATCAGACATAATTTGACAGGAGGGGCTACTTAAAGAGGGACCACAAAGTCATGTAAATGTGAGTGTTACAGGGGGAATATCCCCCGATATGAGGCTAAGTCAGCCAAAGACACAGCTGCCAGCAGAGAAAGGAAGGAAATCAGGGATGAGAAACAGGGAGATCTCAGAGGCTCACAGGGCTGGAGAAGGTTACAGAGGTGGATAGAATCCCTACAATGTAGACAGAGACCATTCAACCCATCAAGTCTACATTGATCCTCTGAAAATCCCCAACACTGTTGCTGTAATCCTGCATTTACAATGGCTAATCCACCTAGCCTGCACATCCCTGGACACTCTGAGGCAATTTAGCATGGCCTATCCATGCATGGACTCTGGGAGGAAACCAGAGCACCCGGAGGAAACCCACACAGACCTGGGGAGAATGTGCAAGCTCTAACACACACAGTCCCACGAAGGTGCAGTTGAACCCAGGTCCCTGGCGCTGTGAGGCGGCAGTGCTAACCACTGAGCCACGGAGGCATTTGAACATGGCGGGGGGGGTGATCGCAAAGCGTGAGATGGTTCTGAAAAACAACATCTCCATTTGTTTCTTGCAGGGACGGATGCTCGATTCCAAGAGGCAAGGGATCGTGTAGTCTCGGCAAATCTGACAGCAGCTGCATCTCTCACTGAGATTCAGCAGTTCAGTCGGCAGCTGCTGAGCACATCTGGTTCTATAGCGAGGATCAATAAAACCGTCAGAGAAACAAATGTCCTCATCAGTGATTCAGCGAAGACTGGTAGGTTTGCAGTGAGAAATTGATTAAGGGTCATTCTTGACAAATGCACTAATTTTGCATGACTGGACAGGTGCAGAGCCAAAACAAGCACTTGCACATTTAGTTTTTTTTTACAAAGAAGTCAAAATCATGCTATCTGCCACTTTGCTGCCTCACCCCAGCATAATGGATATCTTGCTTCCAGCTCTATTGATGCTATACCTTATACAGTGTAGGTGGCATTCTGTTCTGCCTGTATTTAAATTTCTGCTCTTTCCCGTTCAGCGGCAGCAGCTGGGAAGAAGGTGCGGGAGGTTGAAATTCAAGCCAACTACCTGCTGGACAAGTTGAAGCCGCTGAAAATGCTGGAGGACAACCTGAACAGAAACTTATCAGAGATAAAGGAATTGATCATTCAGGCCCGGAAGCAAGCTGCTTCGGTGAGTATCCAGCCAGTGAGCAGCCAGTATGCGTTGATGGTGCAGTAAAGCTTTCAAAGATTAATGTCGGTGGTTGCTTGTTTTGCCCCCAGTAGTGCGGGGCATTTGGTTTGTCTGTAGCTGCAATGGAGAATGGGCAGGAAATTGGAGTTGACACCAATGACCATGATTGCTAACACCTGGCCCGAAGGGCTGAATGGTCTCCTCCTAGCCCTGTTTTTCATGTTCTTATGTCTTTAATTTCTGCTTAAGTCACGTGTGGCACCATCTCATAGTTAAATTCAATTCTTTCTCATGCTTGAAAACAGTGCTCTGATTCTGAGTTTTCTTGAAGTCTGTATCTATAGGCTTTCAACACATTAAGAAAAAGTGAAACCTAAACTCTACTTGCTAACTTGCCTAAAATTATTTGTGTTCCGGTCTCTCAGTCTTACTCTTCAACGTGTCTCATAAAAGCATTGTGAAAAACTGCATTCTGTCCTTAGTATTACCAGTAAATAAGATACAGGTTCAAGTTTTAGTTCGAGATCTTAAGGGCCAGTTTATTTGCTGAGGAATTCCTCAGAGCGGTGTTATAGGTCCAATGCTTTTCAGCTGCTTCCATCAATCACTTCCCTCCATCATAAGGTTAGAAATAAGGATGGTGGCTGATGATTGCACAATGTTCAGCACTATTTGTCACCCTTCAGATACTGAAATCATCCGTGCCCATATGTAGCAAGACCTGGATAATATTGGGTGGACAAGTGGCAAATAATATTCACACCACACAAGTGGCAGGTTTTGGGCATATCCAACAAGGGAGAATCCAATATTTTCCCTTGACATTCAATGGCATGATCCTTGCTACATCCCCCCCTTTACCAACAATGTACCAGAAACGTAGCTGGACCAACCATGGAATTACTGTGGCTACACAAGCAGGTCAGAGGCTGAGAATCCTACAGTGAGTAACTCACCTCTTGTCTTCCCCAGCATCTGTCCACCATCCACAAGGCACAAGTCAGGAGTGTGATGGAATACTCACTTGTAGCTCCAATAACACTTGACACCATCCAGGACAAAGCTGCCTGTTTGACTGGTACCACACCCACAAACATTCACTCCCTGTAGCACTGATGCAGTGGCAACAATGTGTATAATTTGCAAGTATAATAGCTCATCAAGACTCCACCAACAGCACCTTCCAAACCATGACCTCTACCACCAAGAAGGATAAGGGCATTACGGGGGATCATGTGTAAGTTTCCCTGAAAGCCACGAGCCATCCTGATTTTGAACTATATCCCCATGCGTTCCCCACCACTGGGCCAAAATACTGCAACTCCCTCCCTAATAACACCGGGGTTGGCCCTACACCACAGGACTGTAGTGAATCAAGAAGGTAGTTCACTACCCCTTTATCGAGCAAATTAGAGATGGGCCGTAATTATTGATGAGCATTGCTCTGCAATGAGCTGCCTATTGGGGGCAGATGCGAACAGAAGGGTTGGCTGCACAGAAACAGCACAGGACGTTGGATATTTTGTCAGGGTGGACAGGTTGATGGTGGAAGCATACGTAGACCAGCAATGGGATGGAGTTTTTTGTTTGAGGTGGGTTCAGGCACATAGGGACAGGGCATTGAGTGGAGTCTATTATAAGTGTGGGGACGGGCCGGTGAGTTGCAGTGTTTGTTTTGTTGGGGTCACGGTAGCTGCTAACACTCAGGGCCGGTGTATTCACGTGGAGTAGGAGCCTTGTCCTGTCAGAACGGTCTAACTGACTGGGGGCTGATGAGGTGATGTTGCTAAACCCTCTGTGTTTGTGATAGAGGTGGTCACCCTTGTGCCAATATCAGATCCTGCCATTTTGATACTGAACCTGAATTTGATTTTTTTTCCCAGATTAAGGTGGCAGTATCAGCCAACCGAGATTGTATCCGTGCCTACCAACCAGCGCTAACAAGCAGCAATTACAACACTCTGACACTGAATGTGAAAACCTCCGAATCGGAAAATTTGCTGTTCTACCTCGGCAGCAGCACCAGCGTGAGTAACCAGACATAGCTGCTGTAACAAACTGCGGAGTGCCCTCGATGGGTGTTACAATATTACAGGACAGTCAGATCATTAAAATAGTCTATCAAGTGAATTAGTCAGTCCACCCATATTGTTTGCACCCATGGAGGTTTACTTATGTTTCAAATTCCTGTAACTTAAATGAAATTACTCCCTTCCACTTCTGTCTTGTGTGAGAACAGGATTAACAATTAACTTCTCGAAATTTGTAAAAATTCTGTACCACTATTTCGGGAAGGCAACATTTCCCATCTCTTGCTAACTGTAGTTAATTTGTAGTTTTTACTCTGATGTATTATACAACTTCTCAAGTGAAAATAACTCACTGAATAATGGTGTAATTTCATAGAGTCATACAGTACAGAAACAGACTGTTCAGTTCAACTGATGCACGTCGACCAAGTTTCCTAAACTAAACTAGTCCCACTTTCCTACATTTGGCCCATGTCCCTCTAAACCTTGCCTATTCATATACCTGTCCAAATGTCTATTAAACATTGTAACTGTACCTGCATTTCCCACTTCCTCTGGCTGTTCATTCCACACACAAACCACCTTCTGTTTGAAGCCCTTCAGGTTCCTTTTAAAACTTTCTCCATTCACCTTAAAAATATGTCCTCTAGTTTTGAACTCCCACACCTGAGGGAAAAGGCTTTTGCTATTCACCTTATCTATGCCCCTCATGATCTTAAAAACCTCAATAAGGTCACCCCTCAAATTCCTATGCTCCAGTGAAAAAAGTCACAGCCTATCCAGCCTATCCCTATGTCTCAAATTCTCCAGTCCTGGCAATCCTTCCTGTAACAGGGCGACCAGAACTGTACACAATACTCCAGAAGTGTCCTCACCAACGTCCTATACGACATTAAATGACATCCCGACTCCTATACTCAATGGTCTGAGCAATGAAGGCAAACATGCTAAGTGCCTTCTTAACTGCCCTATCTACCTGTGGCACAAATTTTGAAGAATTGTGTACCTGAATCCCTAGGTCTCTCTGTTCGAAAATCTTTCCCAGAGCCCAACCATTAACTGTGTAAGTCCTGCTGTTGTGTGTTTCATCAAAATGCAAACCTGACATTTATCCAGATTAAACTCCATCTGCCGCTCCTTAGCCCATTGACCCAGTTGATTGAGATCCCCTTGTGATCTTAGCTGACCTTCTTCGCTTTCAACTATACCATCAATTTTGATGTCATCCGCAGACTTGCTAACCATGCCTCTTAAATTCTCATCCAAATCACTTACATAAATGACAAAACAAAATTGGACCCAGCACCAATCCCTGCAGAACACGGCTGGTCACAGGCCTCCAGTCTGGAAAACATCCCTGTGGCACCACCCTCTGTCTTGTACTGTTAAGCCAATTTTGTATCCAACTGGCAAGCTCACCCTGAATCGCATGTGATTTAACTTTACTAATCAGTCTGCCAAGTGGAAACTTGTCAAAGCCTTTACTAAAGTCCAGGTAGACATCCACCACTCTACCCTTGTCAATCTTTTTGGTTCTATCCTCAAAAAACTCAATCAAGTCTGCGAGACACAATTTCCCACGCACAAAGCCACACTGACTATCCCTAATCAGTCCTTGCCTTTCCAAATGCATGTAAATCCTATCTCTCAGAATTCCCTCCAACAATTTACCCGCCACTGATGTCACACTCACAGGTCTATAAATCCCAGGCTTCTCCTTATAGCCTTCCTAAAATAACATTAACCGCCCTCCAGCCCTCTAGCACCTCACCTGTGGTTGTAGATGATACAAACTCCAATAGTAATACTGGGAATATACCAATGAACTGGTTGGAATGGAGCAGAGTTTTTAAAGAAAACATTCTTCCATTTAGACCTTCCAACATGCTTGTGCAGGATTTTTTTGCAGCATTTGAAGCTGTTGTGTTATATCTTGCAGCAGCGAGCCGACATATAACTTTACATGCCAGCTTCACCATTTCGTGATATGTGACCTAATGGTATAAAGCTCACAGTCTCCCTCTTACTCAGCTCTGTCCTCTTCCGGCATGACATGCAGTACTTCCCAAAGATACACTTGCCTGTGATTAGAATGTACATCTGTAGATACCACATGATGTAATGAAAATTTATTATGTTCTTCAGAACTATATTACCCACATCTCATCCATATGTTACAGAAGCTAATAGTGGACTCACAGTATGACAGTGACAGATCATGTCCTGCCAGATGCTGTGAGCCATTTCCCTCTGAAGGCAGGCTCTACATTTAGAATATCAACATTTAACAAAGCATTTCTTTTATCTACCAGTTTGTTCGTTTTAATAATGTTCTTAAATTAGTTTGTACAGACGTTCTTCGAGATCTGGGAAACCCTATACATATTTTTACATTGATTTCCTAGCCATTTGTTGTCAGGAATACCGTGGCATGTAGCATTTCTGTAATTTTGCTTGAACATCCTTTTAGATAAAACCAGATTTAAAATGCATTGTTCCGTTTAGATCTCTTCAAACAATGTTGTGCACAGCAAAAAGTGGCATTTGAATAGATTTGTTCATTTTTACAAAAACCGAAGTTGTACTAAACCTCTGCCTGTTCCTTAGACTGAATTCTTGGCTCTGGAGATGCGACATGGCAGGGTTGGCTTCCTATGGGATGTGGGCTCCGGCACGACAAGATTAGAATACCCCAATCAGCAAATTAACAGTAACAAGTGGTACAGGATTCACGCTGCCAGGTAAGTGACTTTCCCTCATCATCTCCATCCTTATGCAGGCTGTTGGTCGCCTATGGATTATCCACAAGTGTTTGACATTGCTGTAATTACAGAATAGGAGTGGGTTGAGACCAGTAGGCATGTCGAGCCTTCTCCCTGCAACTTTAATCAGTTGGACTTGAGAAGGTGAGGCTCGGGGCAGTGGACGGGAGTCCTGAACTGATTATCGCCTACTGCCCTAGAGGGAGATTCAGCCCCTGATCTTTCTCACACATTCTGCAATGCCTTGTAGTCTAATTTAAAGCCAGGAGCTAAGATGCTACTAACTGCTTATGTGCTAGAACACCTGAAACTGGATGTTTTCGAAAGGTACATTCCAACTGAGCATACTGCCACAGGAGTTCAGATGCAGTTAAAACCTATTTGCGAAGTACATGTAATTTCTTTGTAAATTAAAATTCCATTTTCCTAGCTGGAAAATAAATGTTTAATACTAACTTTTTTGAGTTTTAAAATCATTTATTTGCTTGAGCTGAACAAAATAACAATTTGTTTGCTAGGTTTGGACGTATGGGTACCTTGTCTGTTCAAGAAGTTGGATCGTCCAGTTTAGACAAGCCAGTGGTAAAGACAGCCACATCTCCTGGAACCTCCACTGTACTGGATGTGAGCAATACCACACTGGTGTTTGTTGGAGGTCTCTCTCGACAGATGAAGGTCAGTGCATCTTCTCTGATTTGTACTGCTTTTCTCTTGTATGTTTGTGCATTTACTTTTCTCTTTGGAATAACATCATCTACTTTTGCAACAGAAAGTAGCAGCTGTGAAGATTACCCACTTCAAAGGTTGCTTGGGTGAAGCCTTCCTGGATGGGAAATCCATTGGCTTGTGGAACTTCCGAGAAAGGGAAGGGAGTTGTAGTGGGTGCTTTGCAAGGTAAGTCTGGTCCGGTCACTCTTATTGTTATTTTGTTGATCATTTCCACCTTTAATGGTTTATAGTATTACAGAATTGTTATAGCACATGTGGCCATTCACTCTGTCGTATCCATGTTGGCCCACTGCAACAATGAACTCAGCTTGTCCTTTCCTATTTTAAACAAAAAAAAGAGTAAAATGTTGCAGATGCTGGAAATCTGAAATAAAAACCAAAAGTGATGGAGAAACTCAGCAGATCTGGCAGCATCTGTGGAGTCAGAATCAGAACATTTCGAAACCAAAACTACTGCCAGATCCGCTGAGTTTCTCCAGCATGTTCTCTTTTTACTTCTAATTCTTTCCTCTGTAGCTGTGCCTGTTCATGGAAGGCTGTAAAAATGTTTTCTTTAAACTAGTGACATTTCCAATTATACCAGTAAATATTGGGTTACGTGGTTTATGTTTTTTTTTTAATGATTCACACAATTATCTAAAACAAGAACAGAAAGTTCAGGAGAAACTCAGCAGGTCTGGCAGCATCTGTGGAGAGAAAGCAGAGTTAACGTTTCGGGTGCAGTGACCCTTCTTCAGAACGGGTCCTTTGAATCTGTGGTTGATTGATGGTGACACCAAACATTCCAAGCTGAGGCCTTTCTTTTATTTAGGGTCCCGACCCGAAACGTCAACTTTCCTGCTCCTCTGATGCTGCCTGGCCTGCTCTGTTCCTCCAGCTCCACTCTGTGTTAGCCTTGAAACTAATAAGACGTTTTTGTCCCTATTCTGGGAGATGGAATACATTGCGATCCTCAGTATAAATTGTTGCAGTTAAGCATAACCTTTCTAATCTTTACTGTAGACAGGTTCTTGTGGCTCAGTGGGCAGCATCTCTGCCCCTCAGCCAGCAGGTCCTGGTTCAAGTCCCATGCCAGGGCTTTAGTACTGAAGGGCAGAATGTGTCGGCTCAGGCTTAAAGGGCAGAAGGGCCTGTTCCTGTGCTGTATTGTTCTTTGTAGGGCATGTTGGCCATGGAAGGTGTGCCCAGTTACGTGGGAAATCAGTTGACTGTTCAGACTGTAAATCCTTTCAACACATCTGAGAGTAGTTGCTAAGAGCAGGAGAGTTTCTTGGTCAGCCATCCAACAGAAAGCAATGGCAAACCAACACACCACGTTGCTCATAAGTGTGGCCCATTCCGTTGACCGTCTATTGTCCACCCTCAGAAATGACAGCAGGAGACAAGACAACCAACTTCATTTCAGATAACCAGGTGTAGAGCTGGATGAACACAGCAGGCCAAGCAGCATCAGAGGAACAGGAAAGCTGACGTTTCGGGCCTAGACCCTTCTCATTTCAAGCTACTGGTGCTCAAAATAATTGTTCACCGCTTTTAGAATCATGACATGCTGTGAATGCTCAGTCCATTAGTGTACGGATACACAACTTCATTTTTGGTTTTTATTTTGTTGAGATTCATATATTTTATGTCCGTTCGTAAAAGGCGGCACGCCATGGTAAAAATGTGTTGTTTAAACCAGAACTAGTTATACTAATAGTTTACACATTCATTTTAACAAAGATAAACATAACGATATCAATAAGAAATAAAATGCACCGTATTTTAACTAGCCTTTGACAGAGAAAACTGGATTGCTTTTTGAACTGTGCACATCACCGGTTGTCTAAATGGGTCATGGTTCAAACATTCATCTCTCATTCACTTTCAGATGCTCATTGAACTGTTATAAACTTCAAGTAGTTTTTATTTCAATCTCAGATTTCTGGAATGTATTTTTTCTCCACCTGCCAAACCACATTTGAATGTTGTCAGTCTTCAGCCAATTTGATTCATTCAATGTGAAATCAAGAAACATATGCAGGCGTTAGATAATGCAAAGGCTGTGGCACCTGACCACATTCAGACTTGCTGCTCCACTAGCTAAGAAGGTGCTGGTGAGGCCATATCTGGAGTACTGTGACAAGTTTGGTCCTTGTTTATAAGGATAGATATTACTTATTAATGGCAGTTCAGAGAAGGTTCACTACGAAGGTCTCCAGTATGGAAGGATTGTCTTATGAGCAAAGGCTAAACACATTGGGACTCTACTCACTGGAGTTTAGAAGAATAAGAGGTGATCTCATTGAAACATGTAGGATTCTTAAGGAGCTTGACAGGATAAATGCTGAGAGAATGGTTCCCCTCATTGGAGAGTCTAGGTCCAGAAGGCATCATCCCAAAATAAAAGGAGTGACAATTTAACAACAAAAACAGAAGTGACTGGAAAAGCTCAGCAGGTCTGGCAGCATCTATGAAGAAAAAAATCAAGAGTTAACGTTTCGGGTCCGGTGACCTTTCCTTAGAACTGGTGACAATTTAAGACTAAAATGAGGGGAAATTTCTTCTCTGAGGGTTGAGAGTCTTTAGACCACCTTGCTATGGACAGCTTGTATATGTTTAAGGCTGAGATAAACAGATTCTGGATCAGGAGGAGAATAAGGGTCATGGGGAAAAGGCAGAAAAGTGGATGGGAGGAATGTCAGATCAGCCATGATCCTATTGAATGATGGAGCATGCGTGAAAGGCCGAATGGCCTACATTTGTTCCTATTTCTTGTGGTCTTATGACCTTATGTAGCTTTAGCAGGACTTCACTGTTTTTATATTCCATTTCCTTTCAAATAAAGGCTCACATTCTATTTAATCTTCCATTCCTTATTACCTGTTGAACTCAGATGCTAGTATTTCATAATTTGTGCAGGAGGACCCCAAATCCCACTATCCTGAAGTTTTATGCAGACTATCTCTGTTTAAGTAATATTCAGCTCCTCTATCCTTCTTGCCAAAATGAAAAAGCTGACATTTTATTGCAGGCGAAAGTGGTTTGTTGTATCTCACCAATAGAATTTCACCTCTGTGTGAAGATATCAATCTATGATGTACACCGGGTGGAAAGGATTTATTGTAGATATACATTGTATGTATTCTGCAGGTCACAGAATGAAGACATTGCTTTCCACTTTGATGGCAGTGGCTATTCAGCAGTCGAGAAGGTGCTACGTTCCACAACAACCCAGCTAGTGATGCAATTTAGCACATTCTCACCAAATGGCTTGCTCCTGTACCTCGCTTCAAATGGGACCGTAAGCACAATGCAGTTTGTTGTTACATTATTAGCCCTTTCTGTACGGGTGAACGAGAAATCATTCTTGAAGGATCATTCCATTTCTTTCCACTGCAAATGTTGAGCTGTTAAAATCTTAAATCCTTATTGTCTGATTTTCAGTGTTAATGTAAAAGACAATGGGTTGATGATTTTCACTTTGTACTCTTCAGGGTAACTCCCAAAAGTACCAATTCAAAGGGAATCTAATATTTATACTGTGTGGGAGAATTCAGTGTAATTGTTTTCCTGTTGAATTGGTATTCTTGTGAACTGTCCTGATGAGTAAAAGTTTCAGCAAAATGTATTTTTTTAGTCAAATTTTGTACTACCACACAACTAATTGATCTTTCTCAGGCAATTGTTTGTACTTTGCTCAATGGTTCTTAGAGTACAAGCTGAAAGCATTCTGAGAACAATTCAGTAGCAACTCGAGACAGGTTCGTTCACACCGCCTTCAACTTTTGCATCTTACTACCTTTGTCTGTACTGCTGTCTTGCCTGTTCATTGTGTAAACCGGCAATTTTGTCCTTTAGAACAATTATCGGATGGTACAGCACACTGTTCTGGAGAGAGATGGAGCAAGCTATTTCCCACACTGAGGGAGCTTCTCATCCATAGTAATGCTCTGCTGAGCAGTTACCAGGCAATTGACAATTAACTGACCCAAAGGAAGATCAAAGTATACATGGGGCATAATATGTAATTTATTTTTCAAGGTCTCCTATTGAGGGCTAACTTTTGCATTCTGGGGACAATCTTTCAGTTTTCAGTGGCTACTTTTTCATTCTCCCTAAATCCTTTATTAGACGATGAAGTCACAAAATAACATTCTTGGATTTGAACTCACACAGAGGTAAATTTGAAGACTACCCTCAATCGAGATCAAATCTACATTAAGTTTAAAGTCACAACACACAATGGAAGCATTAGCTCAGACACCATGGTATTAAAATTGGCACAAGACAGCAGGCATCAGTTAGCAACAATGTTTTTCTTTCATTGATAAACACTTTTGCAAACAAAAAAAAATACCACTCCCTTGGTGTGGTCACAAATAATGCATTCTCATTGCATATTCGCAAAGCTGGAATATCTTAACCACATCCTTACTATACCTTATTGCATCTCAGGTCTCAGTTTTAAATTTAAATTTACAATTGATTACAATTGCATCAATTGAATTTTGCCAATACGGTAGTGCCTAAACATATGCAGCATTAAACTAGAGATTCCACATTCACTCACAAGTCATTCATTACCTCGAGAGATTTCAGGTTTCCCTAGCTCCGAGTTTGCAGTGTTTCCTTGACACCAGGTTTGAAATTGACCCCTTTTCTTTGCAGTCTCTCTCTCCTCCTACTTTTGAAGCCTCCTTCTCTTTCCCAATCCCTTGCTGCCTCCCCCCACTCTCTCCCACTCCCCTTTCACCCATTCCCTTGAGGCATCTCCCTCTTGCATGCTCCCCCTCCTCCTAGCCCACTGCAGTATTCCTTCACCCTCATAATCTTCTTCTAGCGCCTGACCCCTCCTGGACCTGATCGGCAGAGGGCCTCCTCAACAGAAAGGTGTCTCCTGACTTTCCCTCCTGGCCTCAGTGAAACACTTGGCTTTTGCATCAAGCTCTGGCCTCTCACTTAGCCCCCAGTTCCAGCTGCTCTGAAACTGCTCTGAAATCCCCCCACTTCCAGCCCCAGGACCCAGGTCTTAAGCCCCCATTCTCAGCTCCAGGACCCTGCTCTGATGCTCCCCTTCTGACCTGGCTGTCTTCACAAAAACTCACCAGCTGACACTTACTTATCCTGTGCGTTGCCCTCACGAATTAAAATTTGTTTCTCTTGCATGTTTCTGAGCCTATCACATGACAGGAGAGAAGGGAGGAGCAGCTCCCTCCATTCAACTCGAGAAGACAACCTTTCTCTGGTTGGTCGCTCCTTTGGGTGAATTTCCTTTGACGATTTTGCAGTATCAGGAGTGGATCTGCATTATGTCAGGTGTCAGTTAGCTCAGTTGGCTGGACAGCCAGTTAGTAATGCAGTGTGACACCAACAGCATGGGCTCAGTTCTCCTACTGGCTGAGGTTGCCATGAAGGACTCTCCTTCTCAACCTCTGTCCTCACCTGAGGTGTGGTGACCCCTCAGGTTAAACCATCACCAGTCGTCTCTCTCTAAAGAGAGAACAAGACTGTGGTGACGTTATCTTTGTGTAATTTGAACAATGATGCAGACTAGTTTGTTCAAATACAGCCTGGTGAAAAGTCTTTAACAAACTGTGAGTGTGGAATGCTTCTTTAGTCGTGAACATTGCGACACTGCTCTGTCTGAGGCAGGTCAACCCTGTTCAGAATCTCTTTAATAGGCTTCCCCACACAATGAAATCTCTGTGAGACATCTAAAGAACAGCGCTCCTACCTTCATCCTTGTCAGGGAAGCTCAGTTTCGGAGTACCTGGCGGAGTTTTGTGAATGGAGGAGTGGAAAGGGTGAACTGGGTCTTGCTTATGATGAAGTGTTCTGTAGATTTCGCTGCTTCCTCCACAAAACAAAACAAAAAAAAATGAGACAACCACAGAATGTCCACGTGGAAGGGGAGTTCAAGAATGTTCCTTTTATTGCTCTCATGCGGAAAGTTCAAAGTCCCTAAACTTTTTCCTTTTTACCCTTCACCAGAGAGACTTCTTAGCAGTAGAGCTGGCAGATGGGAAAGTGCGAGTGACCTTTGACCTTGGGTCTGGAGTTCTCACCCTTATGTCTGAGAAACGGTACAACAATGGAACATGGTTTAAAATTGCATTTCAGCGCAACCGGAAGCTAGGTAAGAAAACAGTTTTCTTAATCAGCCAATGAGCTTGTGTTTCTCGTTAGGTTTAATAAAGATTTATAAATCCCTATTTCTGGAGAATGCTGTGTAGTGGAACTTCAAATGAGTAGCTTACCCTAGTCTATTCTGTTGTTTCATCTGGACTCCCTGATCAGAAGAGGCAGTGACATCTCATAATGTCACTGCATCTGGTCATCCAGAGCTAATGCTCTCAGGACATAGGTTAAAATCACACCGTAGCAGACAGTGAAATTTGTATTCGATATTTAGAATTAAAAGCTAGCCTAATGGTGACCATTGTCAATCACTTTTGAAAACCCATCTGGTTCACGCACGGTCTGTAGTGAAGGAAATCTGCCATCCTCACCTGGTCTGGCCTACGTGTGACTCCAGACCCACAGCACTGTGGTTGATTTGAAATGGTCTTAGCAAATTACTCAAAGAGCAAAGAACAATATGCATAAGAACAGGCCCTTTGACCCACCAAGCCTGCACCAACATATGCCTTTCTAAACTAAACACTTCTTGCCTGTACATGGCCCCTATCCCTCTATTCCCTGCCTATTCGTGTATCTGTCAGGATGCCTTTAAAATGTTGCTATTGTGTCTGCATGTCCGCTGGCAGTGCATTCCAGCCACTTTTCCGCATTCTGTGTAAAACAAAACCTGCCTCTGACATCTCCTTTAAACTTTCTCCCTTTTACCTTAAACCTGTGTCCCTTAGTAATTGACATTTCTACCCTGGGAAAAAGACTCCAACTATCCATTGTCTCCATGCCTCTCACGATTTTGTAAACTTCTATCAGGTCACCCCTCAGCCTCCGACATTCAAGGAAAGCGAGAGATGGGTGATAAAGACTGGCTGAGTGATGCCCACAGAGTCGTAAAATCTCTACAGTGTGGAAGCAGATAGTTCAGCCCATCGAGCCCACACTAACCCTCCAAAGAGCATCCCACCCCTATCCTATCCTATCTCTGTAACCCTGCATTTCCCAAGCTAACCCATCTAGCCTATACATCCCTGGACACTATGGGCAATCCACCTAACCTGCACATCTTTGGACTGTGGGAGGAAACTGGATCAAACCCACGCAGACATGGGGAGAATGTGCAAACTCCACACAGACAGTCGCCTGAGGGTGGAATCGAACCCAGGTCCCTGGTGCTGTGAGGCAGCAGTGCTAACCACTGAGCCGCCATGCCATCCCTACATCCCCTGTATGAATTTTCTTTAATAATCCTTGGTATTATTCCAAGAAGGTCAATCTACATTTCTGACCAAACTTGTTTCCAATTATTTTTCTAATTATTGTTTGGTGTTTAAGTGGGTGACCCTGGAGAGGAAGAAGGGTAACTGTAGTGTTGGTAACAATGATTGAGGCATCTCCATGTGAGCATTAAGGGACCAGTATTTGCCCTTACTGCCTGTGTCAGATGCTGAACACATCAACCCTGAACACCAGTGTGGTTTCAAAACTGGAAGATTTACAATTAACACTGCGGATCTTCTCAATCAGCTGCTACAAAAGAAACGCATTCACTTGATGCCCATGTTACCCTCTATTAACTATAATATGCAAAATAGTATACTACAATATTGATGACAATATGCTCCCTTTCCTTTAGGGTGAGTCTGTCTTCTTGGAGCATGGAATATTCGAAATATCTTTGTCTCACACATGCCAGTAACCTGCTGCCACTGTAAATATTATTTAGTAGCTTTTCTTCATGAATCATGCAGCCTAGTCTTGTACTGAAAGTGAGACGTGATGATGCTTCTAACAAGCAGTGCACCTCTTTCATGCAGTATCAATGGTTTTCCCCCTTCATTTGGTATTCTTGTGAATTGTCCTGAAGAGTCCAATACTCAAGTTCTGTGCAACCAAACAATAGTATATTCTGTTTGTTTCAAATTTCCCATAAATTGTTTACCCAGAGAATAAACCCACAGTCAAATTCCAACTTCAAAGATATTTTTAGTCAGTGTATATGAATCCAGAAACTAATTGTCAGCAGGTATTCAACTATAGGACCATAATTGCTGCTTAAAATACTATATTTTTTAATTCATTCACAGAATGTAGGCATTTGCCCAGAGGACAGTTAACCATATTGCTAGGAGTCCCATGTAGGCCAGACCAGGGAAGGATGGCAGATTCCTTCCCTTAAGTACATTAGTGAACCAGATGGATTTTCTTCCAACAGTTTGCAATGGTTTTGTGATCATCATTAATATGTGAATTCCAGACTTTTTATTGAATTCCATTATGGTGGGATTTGAACCTGGGTCCCTGCGACATTTACCTGGACTGCTGGGATTAATAACAAAAACAGAAGTTGCTGGAAAAGCTCGGCAGGTCTGGCAGCATCTGTAAAGGGAAAAACAGAGATAATGTTTCGGGTCCGGTGACCCTTCCTCAGAACTGATTAATAGTCTAGTGATAATACCAGTAGGCTATTATCTGTCCATTAACACTTCTGTCATATTTCCTGTCAGACTTCACTCTCCAGTGATCAGACCAGGACATATTTACCCTTGTATGCCCCAAGCAAGAAGGACAGCAGGCTGACCACTGACATCAGAGACACAAACCTAGGAACCTCAGTTCCAGGGTCACCTTGATTGACACATTATTTTGAACGTTCACAGGTATTTTGGCTGTCATGGACCCATTTAATTCAACGGATCGGGAAACCAAGCAAGGAGAGTCACCAGGAACTGCTTCCGATCTCAATCGTGGGCACAAAGATCCGATCTATGTCGGAGGATTGCCACGCTCTAGAAGTTACAGGTAGTTTAATGTGTTACCGGGTCAAGAGTACAGTGCTGCTCGCGTCTCGCTGGTTCAAGTCAGAGGCAGGAATAGAATACAATTTCCCAGAGTTAAAGCCTCACACCTTTTGCCTGAAAAGGTATTTTGTTTGGCTATCTTGCACTAGTTCCACCCTTCGAAATTTGTTCAAATTGTTATTTTTGTACAATCAGTAACACGGACCATTAAAATGATACTGGAACTTTTTGAGGTGAGTAAAACTTTGTAACTCAGGGAACGAAATAAACAGCAGCTACATGGTGAGGGTTGTGTTTCACTGGAATTTTATTTTAACCAGCAGTGACTGTTCTAAATGACCATCCCAAGTCTATCCTTACAAAAAACCCAACACACATCACTCAATTAGTTTTAATTGAAAGTGTCCTTTTCACCGAAAGCTGGTTCATTCTGTTTCTTTTCATGAGTTGCGGGTGTCACTGGTATTTGACTGAGTGGCTTGTGAGGCCTATTTCAGAGTCAACCTCATTGCTACGATCTGGAGACCCATATTGGCCAGATTTCCTTCACTAAAGGACACTGATGAACCAGACGGATTTTTAAACAACCATTGATAATAGCTTCATGATTACCATCACTAAGACTTTCAGTTTATTTGTAATTGAAATTAATTTCCACCAGGTACTGTGAGATTTGACCACATCCCCTCCCCCCATCAAGAATCTTGAGCTGGATCGCTGGTTTATGAGGCCAGTGCCATTTAGAATTAGAATTAGTTTTTTTGTCCCATGTACTCAAATGATTGCAGTGAAAAGTTTACATTTACAGTGCCATCTTATGTACAAAGGTACCGAGGTACTGATTCTTAAGTACAGATTCTTCGGGGGAAAAATTAGAAAAATAAAGAAATAAAAAGTCCAGCTATACAGATCATAGGAGTAAATTAGAAAAGTAAAAGAAATAAGAAGTTCAGACTAACAGTCCTTACAATCCAGTTCATGTTGGCACCAAGCCTCGAGTTGGCTTTAGTCCTTTACCAATGTGCACCACCGTCTCTCCCTATTTCAGCAAAGTTAAACTATCAGGAACACAAACAGAAGTTGCTGGAAAAGCTCAGCAGGTCTGGCAGCATCTGTGAAGAAAAGAATCAGAATTAACGTCTCGGGTCCGGTGACCCTTCCTCAGAACCGAAATGTTAACTCTGATTTTTTTCCTTCACAGATGCTGCCAG
>NC_063335.1:105613569-105628025 GCF_021869965.1 Rhincodon typus | reverse complement strand
GCTCCTCTGATGCTGCTTGGCCTGCTGTGTTCATCCAGCTCTACACCTTGTTGTCTCAGATTCTCCAGCATCTGCAGTTCTTACTATCTCTGAAACAGTACTTGACCTATGTTGGCTGATTTTGCTCTTTCAATTGTGTTTCCAGTTTCATTAGACATGTCTCTCTGCCTCTGGCTTGAATCTGAACTGGTTTCATGTATAGCTTGTGTTGGATCAACTATCCAAACAATCTAATTTACCAGATTTATTTGACCTTCCCCAATTCCCTTCTTATTCTTAAATCTCTGAAGGTAAAACATGATTATCTGCATGGACAAGCCAAGCCTTTCCACCACTAAACACCTTGATGCAATACACACAATATATTTTTACACATTTTCCTGGTAGCCACTTCAACCTACATTCTTTCACCTTAACCTTCTGGTTCAACTTCAGACATCTTTCTCTCACTCAACCTTCATCACTGCACTCTTTCTGTCTGGCGTGTTTTTCTTCCACAGACTGTGTGCTAAATGTGCACTCAGTGATGAAGACCTCATTCTAATCTGTCTCCAGTTGGTCTTCTACTGGTGATGATATGAGGTGTGGAATTCATTACCCCAGAAAGTGGTTGAGGCCAAAACATTGGTGTTTCCAAGAAGGAGGATGTATATATATAGCTCTTGCAGTTAGGGGGAGAGGGCAGGATTAGTGCATTGAGCTTGAGGATCAGCCATGATAATGAATGGCAGAGCAGGGTCTAAGGAGCGAATGGCCTACTCCTGCTCCCATCTTCTATGTTTCACTTTTGTTACAATAAATAAACAAAACAAATGCCAGTGTGTGATTCCGTGGCAACAGTAATTTCTTCCCAATTATATCCAGTTTTTGTTTAACAAAAGCACATTTAATAATTTGTTCTGTCTGTTCCACAGCTCCATTTTAAAGTGGAACTGTAATTTGCTCAAATAAAAGCAAAACACTGTGAATGCTGAAAAAGTACAGTAAAAACAGAAAGTGCTGGGAGGGGGGTCTCAGCAGCATCTGTGGAAAGAGAGAAACAAAGTTAATGTTTTGAGTTGGAGACAGTTTTTTGTCAGATCCCCTTTCTTCTAACCCTGTTTATTCTCGTGAAATTTGAAATCCCTTCCGAACAAAAGTGAGCTCCATTTCCAGACACAGTTTCCTGTGGAAATCCATAGCAGCAAGCAAGCTACGGAAAATATTGAAGGGGTGACACCAGTTATTGTTTGGAAATTGGACTTTTAAATATTTCTCAGCAAAACAAAAACATGCAATTTTTTTACTGATTTACTGGAAGCTCATCCAATCCAAATTTGTCCAGATAGCAGTCCCATCTTATTGTCAAAATGTGGTATCTTTACTTGACAGGCTCAAGACACTGTGCAAACACATGGGAAGGAAATCTGGATGATATATCCATACAAAATGGCAAATTGGGTGTGCTATTACAGTCTGGAATTGTAAGAACTTGTATCAGTGCCAGTGACTACAAAACTACTGGATTGATGTCTTTTAGGGAATTCTATCATTGTTACTCAATCTGGCCCACACGTAATCCCAGAACTACAGCAATGCAGCTGAGTCTTAAATGGCTAGCATGACGCAGCCTACTCATACCCTCCATTGTATGCAATGAGAAGTGTACACCACCATATCAAGGACAATTACCAGTGACAAAGAATTGTCTCCGACTCAAAACATTAATTTTGTTTCTCTCTTTCCACAGATGCTGCTGAGGCCCCCCTCCCAGCACTTTCAGTTTTTACTGTACTTTTTCAGCATTCACAGTATTTTGCAAATTACAGCTCCAATTTACAATAGAGCTGCGGAACAGACAGAACAAGTTATTAAATGTGCTCTTGTTACACAAAAACTGGATGAAATCAGTAAGAAATAACTGCTGCCACCTGAATCACAAACTGGCATACCCACACCCACACCCACACACTGTGAATTTTTTTTTTTGGTAAGTACAACTTGGGCTGCAAAAGAAACTTCTATTTGACTATTGCACCCATTCAAAGTAGTGATTCTGGGCAGTATGCAAGAATTATAATGTGTAAAGAATACCCTAAAGAAGCCTCACAAAAGGTTTGTCATAATGCAATTCCTTCCCCCACCGTAAGCCATATTTACAGCAAGCACCTTAAACCAACCGGACTGGAGAATCAGGGATTGTTCCGATTCACGGTATGTCTAAGTCCCACAGCCTTCACTGCAGCTCTCATAACACAGAAACTGGGAACAGAAGGAGGCTATTTGGCCCTTCGAGGCTATTCTGCCAAATAGTACGATCATGGCAAATCTTCCATCTCCATGCCATATCCTCCCTTTTTCACATATCCCTTCTTGTCTCTCATAGTTGTTTTATGCAGACAGTGAGCCATTTGGCGCTGTGGAAATTCTGGCACAGTCATGTCAGCACTTGCATTTCGGTTTCGATATTGAAACCACCAAACACCAGTTTTAGCATATGAACACAATGTTTGTGTTTATCCTTTCAACCTGTAACCTGTTCCATGAGCCACCCGGGTCCATGAGTTGGCCGTGGTGGGGTGGGGTCAGCATTTGTCTGGGCTTCCTTTGAGCTGCAAGAGCTGTCATAGAACATAAGAGCTCGGGGGGTCAGGCTCTGTAGCTGTGGAACTCATCACTGAATCCTGGAGGCTGTAAAGTGCCTGAGCAGAAAACAGGGTGTTGATCTGCCCACTTTTGTTGAGCTTCATTGGAACACAGCAGCAGGAGCAGGGTGGAAATGTTAGCGTGGGAGCAAGGTGGTAGGTTAAGATGGCAGTCAACCAGTCAACTCAGAGGTTGGGTCATTCATTGCAGAGGTGTTCTGCAAAGGTGGACCCATGAGAAATAGCCCAAACCAATCATGGGTCTGACTTTTTTTTAGGTATCTTTAGGACACATGATGTTGCAGTCTGAATTTGGCTTCGTTGTGCCAATTTTATGCCTGGCAAGTGAGTGCCCAGAGGCCCAAATTCTAGATCGGGATTTCCACAGGGTAACTCTGGGTCAACAAGGTAGCAGCAAAACCAAGGGTTTTACCCAGGAAGCCCATCTCCGTTTACTACCTGTGGGTGGCAATTATTCAGGTCAGCAGTTGCCTTAGAACAGACTATCAACAGGAACAGTGCATGGCTGAAAGAAGCCTGGTATATATGGGGGCATAGGTTATAATTTTGCTTTAACTTATTTTAATGCAATCTAATTTTTCCAACGTTGATGAAATGCAAAATCGTAAGTGGTTAATTTCCACAAGAGGTTTCCCCACTTGTCTGCTGTTATTTCAGCGGATCAAAGGTTATGGGCAGAAAGCAGGAAAATGGGGTTGAGAAACAGATCAGCCATGGTTGAATGGCAGAGCAGACTAGATGGGCAGAATGGCCTAATTCTGCCCCTTTGTCTTAGGGAAACCTGAAGATAATAGCGATTGCATTATATTTGGTGATTTTCAATAGCTCGACCAACCCATTTACACCAGACAAGTGACAACACCCTGTAGGATTTCAACCTCACATTGCTCTTTAATCAGTAAGGAATGTGTAACCTGCCTATGTACTAAATTCCCTAGCTGTCTTCCAAAGCCCCTCTGCCTCTCTATCTCTCCTCCACTGGGATGCTCTTTAAACTTACTTCTTTGACTGAGCCCTCGGCGTGTCTTCTAACATGGAGCTCAAATTTCACAGCTTCAGCTGTTGTTCGATGACTCTCCTTTGAAGTGACTTGGGATGTTTTGCTACGTCAAGGAGACTACATAAATACAAGTTGTTCTTGTTATTTGTCAATCGTCACATTGTTTAGCAGAAGTGGATATTGATTCCGAAATGAGACAGCTGTTAGAAGCAGTAGTGAACCATATTTCGGAACGTACTTTTCTGGAAGAAAGACGGCCATGAATCGATGAGAAAAATTACCGAGTGTTTGAACTGTTGAGAGTTGGAAGATTGCTGCAAAGGTGATCTACTAACAGATCAGTCATGTACTAGTTCTGGTATACGTAGTGGGGAGTTAGATCTTCTTATTTCAATCACTCTCATTTTCTCTTTCATCACTCTCTCCCAAAGGTGAAAACAGAATATGTGAAGCGAAGAGGTATGATTACCATCGATGGGAAGGAATCTAGCCCAGCTTTGGGAGATGGTAACTCACTGGATGTTGAAGGAAAGCTATATCTTGGAGGTTTGCCTTTAGACTACACTGCCAGGAAAATAGGAAATGTAAGAATAACTCTGGTGTCAGACCAGTGAAGTGTGTGTGTGTGTGTGTGTGTCTCTCTCTCTCTCTCTGCCCTCCCCCTATCTTGCTAACATGCTATTCTTATGTGTCAATATCACTGGCGATAAAGCATGCATACTTGAACAGAAGTATATCAGTAACATTTAGCATTGAGCACATGAGAGTGAATTTACCTGTCTTACAATGGGGAGCTGCTTCTGAAGGTGGGAAGTTAAAGTACTGTATAGAACAAGTGTTAATGTCTGACGGTGTGACAGCAACATTACAACAAGAGGTTTCCCTTAAGATGGACTGATTAACTGCACTATCCAGGTCCCAGCTACCGTGAGGGTAATAGTGGCTTGAGATAACTGCGTCACTCAGGGAGGGGAAAGGGAGCAGAGGAAGGAAGGAGAGTAAAACATGCTCCCTATTAACTGATAGGAAACGGCATTATCAGCAAACGCTGTCTCCATCCTGTCCTGTCCTCTCCTTGCTGAAAAAGGATGTTGTAGGGCTACAAAGGAAATGGATACATGATTACATAAAAAGAAATGATCTTCAGAAAAAAGTCCTCATATTTTGTACAACTGATAAATCACTAAAAGGAATGGAGACAACTGTTGAGTCACCTTTTTGTTTCTTTAGTCATAAGGTTATGGGCAGTCCTTAAATCTCAATCTGTTTCTTTTAAATAATCGTTACAGTATTTAACATTGAGATACTAGATTGATGTAAATAATATCTGTCTGTAAGTAGCTAGGCGATCAAGATTCCTCTCACCTACAAGTTGAAAGATTGTGCTCATCTCCACATGGAAAACAACTTCCAAACTGAAATCAGAAATGCCACCCCACATCAGGCCAGTTGATTGGTTGTAACCGTGATGGTGCCTTGTGAATATCTAATATTCAATCCTGGAAACTGGAAACACTGTCCCTAATCTCCAAAAGTTTAAAAAATATATGTATCAGTTCTTTTCATGGTGTTCTGTGGGCCTGAATCCTGGTTTCGGTCTCCCGTATCGAGATGCGACTGATGTCCTGCCAACACTAACCCCCTGCCCCTTGCCCCACTCACCTCACTTCCATCACATTACATTGTGGAGGCAAGTGAGTGCATTGGAAATGATGGCCCAGGGTCTGATGCTGGGAGCTTCCCACTTTAGGAATTAACAGACTTGACTGTCTCCTGCCTGACACTTCGATGGAGGTTCGGGTTGGAACATAAGGAGAGGTAGGCCATTCAGTCCCTTGAACAGACCCACCTTGCCATCTCTTGGTAACTGCAGAGAAAACCCAGTACCACAAAGACTGGTGACCTATTCTTAGCGGCAGCGGCAGGCTGTCAGTCCCTGGCAGTATTCAATATTGAAGGCAGATTTCTGTGAATTCTAAGAATGCAAGAGTTGAGCAGAACAAACAAGTACATACCCACATAAAAGTCCCATGCTAAATATGAGAGTCACAGATCCATAGACTGGTTCTTCTCCTTGTTGCACTCATTCATTCAGGAATGCTTCACCTTATCAGAAGTTTAAAAGCTGCTAAACTAGGCTTGCTGAGAGAGCATTAGGGAATTGGATCTGGGACTGACTCATGCTTTAAGGTTGCCTCTATGCAGTAATTCTGGGTTAGACTTAGAAGATGCCTAAAAAGGTAATATTTTCCATTTGGTGATGATAAGGTAAAAATGCTGAACAGTCACATTACACTGTTTATCAAGCAGCATTTACCCACTCATTTTAAATGACCCACAATCCTCTGAAGTATAACAGACTGAGGAACGTAGTATGAACCTGTTACTTATTACGATTTGAAACTCAGCAATTGAAAAATACACACATCAACCTCACTGAAATTGTCTGTCTGATCCAAGTTATACCACATAGTATGCAAGGGGGAAAGAACATCATGGAAAGCATTGGATCAAATTAAACAAGAAATAGCAAAAGGGGTTGTAATCTGTTGTGAATTATTGTACTTCCAGCTCATTAAGAGTTATTTTCCTCAGGCAACACACAGTATCCCTGCTTGTATTGGCAACGTGACATTAAATAACAAGCCCCTGAACTTGGAGAGGCCAGTTTCCGTCCTTACTGTGAGCAGGTGTTACACGGCTGTCCAGGAGGGCACTTTCTTTGATGGCACTGGATTTGCTGCACTGGGTAAGTCGGGTTAAATGTCAGTGTTAAACACTTTACACTTGAAGGTACTTATTAACATTCCTAAAACCAAACAGCAAGTGATTCTACCTTCATCTCCTTAGGGTGGCATTAGCGTTGTTGCAAAATTTAGAAAGATACTGTATATTGTAATTAAATGAGTATTGTGTTTCCCTCATACTTTCTGCCAGACAACCTGTATAATTAACTTCAGTCTGAGAGAATAGCAATAGTTATCTAACATCTATATTCCTCTTTATCTTGAGCCTCCAGACTCTACTGGAGGTTCAATGAGAAGAGATATTGATTTCCCTATCTCTGCCGTCCATTCTGTCTCTCAAAACCATTGAGTGGCGTTGAAGACAGAGTCGACCTTTGTTATTTTTTTGTTCAGACCACTCTGATTCAGACCTCGTTTACAGCCTTGGTCTAAATATGGACAAAAGAGAAGAGCTTTTCTACAGCTGAACTCAATGTGGGTCAGAGAGTAAATTCTCCACCAGCTGTTGCAAAGAAAGGTCAACATTCACAGCTTCAGCTTATGGTACCGAGCTAAGTGTTGGGACCAACTATTTATTCATCAGTAACCTCGCCATCAGAGTGGGGCTGTTAGCAGGAAATGGGACAGCGTTCAGCTCGATTCATAATTCCTTCCAATTCAATAGAAACTTACTGAACTAATACCTGGGAGACAAGGCTCATCTTAAGAAGAAAGGGTGAACAAGTTAGTTCCTTACCCATTGGAGTTTAGAGAATGAGGAGGTGACCTGATTGAAATATATAAAGATGGTGAGGGGACTGATTAGGGTGAAGAATGCTTCCTCTTGTGAGAAATAGAACTGGGGAATGCAGCTTAAGAATAAGATCAATAAGAATAATTAAGATGGAAAAGAGAATAAATTTATTCTGTTGGAGGTTCTTTCATCTTCCCCAGTAAATAGTGGAGGTTGAATCATTGAATTTATTTGATTTATGACAGACAAAGGAGCTCAGGGTTATGGGGAGCAGACAGGAAAATGTAGCTGAGGCCACACCCACATCGGCCATGATCTTTGTATGGCAGTCAGTCCCCTGCTGTATTCCTGGGTAGCCTTACAAATTCATTCAGGATCAACTACCTCACCTTACCTGATGCTTCAGTAACTGCCTGCTGCAAGGGGGTTATAGAGTCTTCACTGCACACAGGGAGGATATTTCACCCACTGGTTGCACACTGGCTCTCTTTAGAGCAATTCAGTCTGAGTAGGATCAGTAAAGTATGCTTCACTATCTGGGTGACTGCTCGTGGTGAGATGCAAATTTGGAAATTTACGGTAACTCCCCCTTGGTCAGGAATGGCAGAACATTGTCACTACATTAGCAATAAATGCATCCTAGCCAGCGACGCCCTCATCCCATAAACAAATAAAAGATCACAATGTGTGAAAATGAGAAAATTCCTCGCTAAAGACTTTGTTCTTGTTGTGGGTTAAAAATCTCTGTAATAAAGAACTTGAATGTGAATGAAACCCGTTTTTTCTGTTTTATTTGCAGTGAAAGAAGGTTACAAAGTGAGGTCAGATGTAATTATTACATTTGAGTTCCGCAGTACAACCCGAAACGCGGTACTGCTTGGCATCAGCAGTGCTAAGGTGGATGCAATTGGATTAGAGATTGTAAATGGCAAGGTGAGAAGGGAATACCTGCTCTCCTGTTCTAGATTCATTTAACAGACTGTGTATGTCGGCTAGGCAATTGAGATCAGTTGCTATTACATTCAGATAGTCAAATGGCAAATTCAAAATGTTTTGTGCTAAAACCTGCTGGATCAATGGCTAAATGTTTCTTTTGCTCATGTGGGACTTTCATGCATACTAAACCAGCAGACATCTGTACAAATACAGCCAGTATTAATTATAATTACGTCCAACAAACTGTCAATGAACAAGCACCTACCATCAAATTAAACCAATCAAACTATATTTCCAGTGTCCATAAGTGACCTTAATAGCCTTTGGTAATGTCTTAAATTCAGTAGTGAATTGGGCAGCTTCCATAACATTACAGAGATTGCATTAGAGAGATAGTCCAGAGATTTGCTATGAGTCTGCTTCTTGAAATTAGAAGTGATGTACATAAGGGTTATACAAGAAGTGATTACCTACCCTAGGACTTCCATGAAAAAGAGGCAACAAGGTTGTACTTGATAGAAGTCTTCAGAATATTTTCAAGATTACAAAATTAAATCATGGAAAGTTCCTTTTCTCAAGCAAGGCTTCGGACAGCATTTGCCAAAAGAGAAGCAATCTACTACAACTGAGGCTATATGTGGATCGGAGAGAAAATTGTCCACTGGTTCAAGTCCTAGCTAAAGCAAAGAAAGATTCAGAAAAGATTTACCAGTATTTTGCAGGGAATGGAGGGTTTGAGTTATAAAAATAGGCTGGATAGACTGGGACTTCTTTCACTGGAGCATAGGAGGACGATAGGTGACCATATAGAGGTTTATAACATCATTAGATGCATAGCTAAGGTGAATAGCAAAGGTCTTTTCCCTAAGGTTCAAAACTAGGGGGCATATTTTTAAGGTGAGAGGAGAAAGATTTTAAAACAGGCAACTTTTTTACACAGAGAACGATTAGTGTGTCGGTTGAACTGCCAGAGGAAGTGGTGAATGCAGGTACAATTACAATGTTTAAAAGACATTTAGATAAGTACATGAATAGGAAAGGTTTGGAGGGATATGGGTCAAACACAGGCAGGTGGGACTAGTTGGACCGAAGAGTCTGTTTCCATCATGCTGTGTGAGTCAGTGATTGTTTTAGTAGTTTGTTTGATTTCAATTGGGAAAAGCTTCTTTCATCTAACAAACTTCCAGACACCACCAACAGCACTGGATGCAATGCAGACATTAAGATAAGTGTCTGGGAGTCTTCGGTTGTAATTATAATAAAGCAAATTATCAGGAGTGGGGAAAAAGTGTTTAAAGAAAGAGTGTCAGCACCTGCGTCAATTTCAATTATTATGTTGGATCAATTAATATTGCTCATTGGTGAGTGAAATTTATTAAATTGCTCACAGTTTCTGGGATAAAATTAATTCCTTCAATGTGCATGCAGTAAACTGAATTGAATTTGGACACACACAACCTGAATTAAAGCACTCATTGAGGCTAAACAATAACACATCCATAGCATAAAGAAATTTGATTGGAAACTGTCTTATGATATTTGTGTGCAATTATCTTGTACCATCTATTAAAAGATTTGTTCCTTTGGCTTTCCTGATTGAGCCTCATCAGTATTCATGTGTACTCTGTAATTTCTACACACATAAAGATTTATCAACATAAAACTGAAAGAACTGCGGTTGCAGTTTTGAGGGAAACCGAGACAAGGACAGAAATTGCTGGAGAAACTCAACAGGTCTGGCAGCATCAAGTTCGAACGAAGGGTCACTGGACCTGAAACTTTAGCTCTGATTTCTCCCCATCGATGCTGCCAGACCTGCTGGGTTTTTCCAGCAGTTTCTGTTTTTGTTTCAGATTTACCCAACATGAGTTTTTTTTCACCTCCAACCCTGCTAAGCTTCTTTTACTACTTTCCTGGCATTGCTACTGGGTCTTTGACGGATTCAGTTTGCAGATGATGCTAAAATAGGTGGTGTAGTGGATAGTGAAGAAGATATCTCAGAGTAAATGGGCCGAGGAGTGGCAGATGAAGTTTAATTTAGATAAATGTAAGGTGTTCCATTTTGGTAAGGCTTATCAGGGCAGGATTTATACAGTTAATGATAGGACCCTGGGGAGTGTTGCCAAACAAAATGACCTAGGGGTGCAAGTGCACAGTTCCTTGAAAGTGGAGTCGCAAGTCGACAGAATGGTCAAGAATGCTTTTGGCACACTTGCCTTCATTGATCAGAACATTGAGTATAGGAGTTGGGACATCATTTTGCAATTGTACAGGGCATTAGTGAGCCCACTTTTTGAACACTGCACACAATTCTAGTCACCCTTCTATACGAATGATGTTGTTAAACTTGAGAGGGTGCAGAAAAGATTTACAAGGATGTTGCCAGGACTGGAGGGTTTGAGCTATAGGGAGAGGCTGAATTGGCTTGGAATATTTTTCCTGCAGCATCGGAAGCTGAGGGGTGACCTTATTGAGGTTTATAAAATCATGAGGGCCATGGATAGGTTGAATAGCCAAGGTCTTTTTCCTAGGGTGGGGGAGTCCAAAACTAGAGGGCATAGGTTTAAGGTGAGAGGGGAAAAGTTTAAAAAGTACCTGAGGGGTAACTTTTTTTATGCAGAGGGTGGTGTGTGTGTGGCACAGGCTGCCAGAAGAAGTGGTGGAGACAGGTACAATACAACATTTAAAAGGCAACTGAATGGGTACAAGAATAGGAATTTCTGAAGAAGGGTCTAGGCCCAAAACGTCAGCCTTCCTGCTCCTCTGATGCTGCTTGGCCTGCTATGTTCATCCAGCTCTACACCTTGTTATCTCAGGGTTTAGAGGGATATGGGCCAAATGCTGGGAAATGGGATTAGATCAGATTGGGATGTCTAGTTGGTATGAACAAGTTGGACCAAACGATCTGCTTCCGTGCTGTGTGACTCTATGACTCTAAAGATGAGTGTACCTGTTGAAGGTCAACATTTCCAGCTCTAGCAGATGATACCGGGCTAGGTGTTAGGGCAAACTATTCAGTCATCAGTTATCTCGCCCTCAGCATGGGGCTGTGAACAGGAAATGGCACAATGTTCAGCTTTATTCATAATTCCTCAGACTGTTGAGCAATCTATGCCCTTATGCAACACGATGTTCATGATTTCCATTCTTGGTAAAAGAAGCAAGAGCAACCAGAGAGAAAGCAGCTCTGCCTGACAGCTTCATTTGAATCATTCAAATGGGACTTAGAAGGTTTTCTGTAAAAGAAGAATGTGCAGGGTTACAGAGAGAAAGTGGACTCTGCCTCTAAACGAATTAATCATTCAGAGAGCTGGCATAGATATGATGGGCCAAGTGGTTTCCTGCGCTCTCACAATTCTGTAAATCTGTGCTTTTCTATCCCATGGAAACTAAGGGCTTACCCTGTTGAAAAACATGGGCAGCTTTTTACTGGAAGAAGTGTGTCATGAAATATTACGCTGCCTTGGGTATATAAGGTACATTTGGAAGAAGGCAATTTCATTTGTCCTTGCAAGTTAGTATTTGTATAGAGCATTCTTTCACTGATAAAATGACTTTCCTCTCAGGTTCTGTTCCATGTAAATAATGGAGCTGGAAGAATAACTGCTAGATATGAACCCAAGGATTCAAACCAGCTGTGCAATGGGAAATGGCATAAACTTCGAGCCAATAAGAGCAAGCATCGTATTACACTGACTATGGATGGAGTTTCTGTGCAGGCTGACAATCCCCATCTTCAGTCAACCTCAGCAGACACTAATGATCCAATTTATGTGGGCGGTTATCCTGGTATGTATTGTTCTTGGAATTTAACATCTGCATAGATAACAGACTAGAACTAAAAATTTGCACATCATCACTTCATGTCATCTAATTCTGTTTCCTGTTTTCTGTTGTATTACTTTGCATCGTAAACATCACCATCAGGAAAATGTTAGGAATGAAACTGCAAATTGAAGAGCTAGAGACAGATCACAATCCGATTTAATAAATGAGATGTGCGTTTATTTTTTTGGAGCGGTACACATCGGAACAGACTAAACCAAAATTAATTGAGTCTGACTCCCAATGTGATGAAATGTGGTGTGCCAAAGTTTTGTGTTGACTGCACTCTGCTTATGGGACATTGTGAGCTAGAGAAAAAGGGTGGGAGATTCATAAATCCAAGACTTCAATCCCGTTGCATTATCATATGCATTTCTGGAGCCTCAACAGGAGTGGGCTTCATAGCAGAATGATGCAAAAGTAGCAGATGCTTTCCACTTCTTCGGAATGAGCCATAGCACCATGGCAACACTACTTTACTTTGTCTGTGTTTTCCAGGGTTGCACTCCTATGTAAATATTAAAAGCATTAGAAAGAATTCAGAAAAGAATCATGAAATGTTTCCAAGAATGAAAAACTTCAGCTATTAAGGTAGATTGGAGACAATCCTTGGAGAAACAAAGGTTGCAAG
Organism: Rhincodon typus; assembly: GCF_021869965.1. NCBI lineage: Eukaryota > Metazoa > Chordata > Chondrichthyes > Orectolobiformes > Rhincodontidae > Rhincodon > Rhincodon typus. Next base: position 105,615,508 of record NC_063335.1, on the reverse strand, counting down.
GACTTTTAATTGAAGTCTCTATAACCATGAGTGGTTGGGACAGAGTAGTATGGAGAACTTGTTCCCACTCATGAAAGGATCAGGAAAAGGAGGTAAAAATAAATTGACAAAAGAAGCAAATTACAAATAACAATTTTATTATCTTTTCCCCCTCACTTTTTAACCCCTTCCACTCCACTGTATTGGTTTAGAGTTTTAAGATGGTCCACTTAGCAGTCAGTCATCATTAATCCAACTTCAGACTTAAAGTGAGAATCCTGATTTGAATGTGCTGTCAATTGGATTTAATTCATCCGCTAAAAATACGTTCTTAGCAAAGCAAAATCTATCGTTTCTTGGTTTTTGTTTAAGGTAGAAATATTTTTATCCCGTTTTCTAACCCATTCTCCCTCTCATACCTAGAAGACAGTGCTGTAGTGACAACAGAACACTGCTACATCATTCTCATGTGGAATAGAGGCAGTGAATGTTGACAGGCTTTTCAAATGTTGATAGAAAGTGTAGGCCAGTAATCCTTTCAAACTTTGCCCAGTGTCTATGTATGCATTTCATCTATCACTCAGTAATAATCAATAGCAGCCTCTCTGACTGATTATCACATGTCTAGCTCGAAATCAATTGAGACACACGTCTTACTGTTTGAGTAGGCACCCGTTGCTGATCATTCTAAGTTCTCTACCCAAAGCAGGCTGTTGGGGAATGAATGACTCAACAGCAAAGTGACATGACTTTTTACAACAGGTACAGCAAAGTGGCAGGGCCCACCTCAGTAGTTTCAGGTGACACTATGAATTGATCGGATTCCACAGATACAACTCGTAATTGATCTGTCGTCATGAATTCTACCAAGCATGAGATTTGGGGATCGGGAATGACTCCTGTCCAACTGAGAAGTTGCTCTCTCAGGCTGTACTGTGCCTTTGCTGTATCTTGTATGTGTTTTTGCTTCACCCAATAGTGCCTGTTGTCTGACTCTCTGAAATTCCCCCAAAACTCTTATTTAGAGACCAATATACCAAATACTGAGACAACAAGGTGCAGGGCTGGATGAACACAGCAGGCCAAGCAGCATCATAGGAGCAGAGAGGCTGACGTTTCGGGCCTAGACCCTTCATCAGAAAAGGGGGAGGGGAAGGGGGTTTTGAAATAAATAGGGAGAGAGTGGGAGGCGGATAGAAGAGGGATAGAGGAGAGGATAGGTGGAGAGGAAACAAACAGGTCGAAGAGGCGGGGATGGGGCCAGGAAAGGTGAGTGTAGGTAGGGAGTTAGGAAGGGGATAGGTCAGTCCAGGGAGGACGGACAGGTCAAGGGGGCGGGATGAGGTTGGTCGGTAGGAGATGGAGGTGCGGCTTGGGGTGGGAGGAGGGGATAGGTGGGAGGAAGAACAGGTTAGGGAGGCAGGGACGAGCTGGACTGGTTTTGGGATGCGGTGGGGGGAGGGGAGATTTTGAAACTTGTGAAATCCACATTGATACCATTGGGTTGCAGGGTTCCCAAGCGGAATATGAGTTGCTGTTCCTGCAACCTTCGGGTGGCATCGTTGTGGCACTGCAGGAGGCCCAGGATGGACATGTCGTCTGAGGAATGGGAGGGGGAGTTGAAATGGTTCGCGACTGGGAGGTGCAGTTGTTTGTTGCGAACCGAGCGTAAGTGTTCTGCAAAGCGGTCCCCGAGTCTCCGCTTGGTTTCCCCGATGTAGAGGAAGCCACACCGGGTACAGCGGATGCAGTATACCACATTGGCAGATGTGCAGGTGAACATCTGCTTGATGTGGAAAGTCTTCTTGGGGCCTGGGATGGGGGTGAGGGAGGAGGTATGGGGGCAGGTGTAGCACTTCCTGCGGTTGCAGGGAAAAGTGCCGGGTGTGGTGGAGCTGGAGGGGAGTGTGGAGCGGACAAGGGAGTCACGGAGAGAGTTGTCCCTCCGGAAAGCAGATAA
>NC_063335.1:105551711-105613559 GCF_021869965.1 Rhincodon typus | reverse complement strand
TTATCTGCTTTCCGGAGGGACAACTCTCTCCGTGACTCCCTTGTCCGCTCCACACTCCCCTCCAGCTCCACCACACCCGGCACTTTTCCCTGCAACCGCAGGAAGTGCTACACCTGCCCCCATACCTCCTCCCTCACCCCCATCCCAGGCCCCAAGAAGACTTTCCACATCAAGCAGATGTTCACCTGCACATCTGCCAATGTGGTATACTGCATCCGCTGTACCCGGTGTGGCTTCCTCTACATCGGGGAAACCAAGCGGAGACTCGGGGACCGCTTTGCAGAACACTTACGCTCGGTTCGCAACAAACAACTGCACCTCCCAGTCGCGAACCATTTCAACTCCCCCTCCCATTCCTCAGACGACATGTCCATCCTGGGCCTCCTGCAGTGCCACAACGATGCCACCCGAAGGTTGCAGGAACAGCAACTCATATTCCGCTTGGGAACCCTGCAACCCAATGGTATCAATGTGGATTTCACAAGTTTCAAAATCTCCCCTCCCCCCACCGCATCCCAAAACCAGTCCAGCTCGTCCCTGCCTCCCTAACCTGTTCTTCCTCCCACCTATCCCCTCCTCCCACCCCAAGCCGCACCTCCATCTCCTACCGACCAACCTCATCCCGCCCCCTTGACCTGTCCGTCCTCCCTGGACTGACCTATCCCCTTCCTAACTCCCTACCTACACTCACCTTTCCTGGCCCCATCCCCGCCTCTTCGACCTGTTTGTTTCCTCTCCACCTATCCTCTCCTCTATCCCTCTTCTATCCGCCTCCCACTCTCTCCCTATTTATTTCAAAACCCCCTTCCCCTCCCCCTTTTCTGATGAAGGGTCTAGGCCCGAAACGTCAGCCTCTCTGCTCCTATGATGCTGCTTGGCCTGCTGTGTTCATCCAGCCCTGCACCTTGTTGTCTCGGATTCTCCAGCATCTGCAGTTCCTACTATCTCTGATACCAAATACTGATCTTTTTCTTGTAGCTTTCTAGTTCAGTTGTTCTGTCCTATGAGTCTTATAGAACCATATATTACAGCAGAGGACTTTCAGCCCATCGAGTATGTACTGCCAAAATAGCATATGACTGCTGATGTCAGTGCTACATTATCTTATACATCATTATTTCATTAACATACACACTCATGTTTAGCAGGTAATAGGAACGGCAAATGGAATGTTGGTCTTTATTTCAAGGATGATGGAATATTAAAATAGGGAAGTCTTTTTAAGCCTGTGCAAGGCACTAGTTAGACCACAGCTGGAATACTGTAAACTGTTTTGGCCCCCATATCAGATGCACTGACATTGGAGGCAATCCAGAGAAGTTTCTCTAGGCTGATACTGGGTATGGAGGGATTTGTTTATGAAGAGAAGTTGAGTGGGTTTGGCTTTTACTAATTGGATTTCAGATGATTGAGAGGTAATCTTATTGAAATGTACAGCATTCTTCATAGAATCCCTACAGTGTGGAAACAGACCCTTCAGCCCAACAAGTCCACACCGAACCTCAGAGCATCCCTCCCAGACCCATCCCCCTATAAACCCAACTAACGTACACATCCCTGAAACTACAGGCAATTTAGCCTGGCCAATCCACCTAGCCTGCACATCTTTGGACTGTGGGAGGAAACCGGAGCACTCAGAGAAAACCCACGCAGACACAGGGAGAATGTGCAAACTCCACACTGACAGTAACCCGAGGGTGGAATCGAACCCAGATCCTTGCTGCTGTGAGGCAGCAGTGCTAACCACTGTGCCATCATGCCGCCCCTCCTTATGGGACTTAACAGGGTAGATACAGAGTGGTTAATCCCTTGTGGGAGAGTCTAGGGACCAGAGGACACAATCTCAGAATAAGGGGGTGTCCATTTCAGGTAGAGATTACACAGAATCTCTTCTCTCAGAGGGTGGTGAATCTGTAAAATTCCTTACTGCAGAGGCTGAGTCATACATTCATGGTGTCCCAACAGTACAGAAAAAGGCCATTCAGCCTATCACATCTACACCAACCCTCTGAAGACCACATCACCCAGACCCATCCCCCCAACAAATTCACATACTCCTGCTGGGGTTTTTAGCTTGGCCAACCCATCTAACATGCACACCTTTAGATTTGGGAGAGAACCGGAGCACCCAGTGATACCCATGCAGCTATGGGGAGAACATGCAAACTCCACACAGATAGTCGGTCAAGGGTGGAATCGAACTTGGGTCTCTGGTGCTGTGAGGCAGCAGTGCTAACCACTGAGCTGCCCTTAAAACTCTGTCATGATGTAAAATCCAGGCAATTGCGCTACAAACACTATGAGCCTGACATGATATGAACACACAACCATTTGATCTAGGGGTTGTTAAGTATGGACTACTTCTGTTCCTACGTCTTATGGTCTTGTATGCCTGATCATTATACTACAATCAGGTGGAATGGGTCTAAAATTTCCTTTGGTGCACAAATCTCATTCACAAACTAACCATCTAGCCAACTGAGCTAAACAGCCCCTATTCCAGATCCAGATTATTCGACACAGTCTACCCAAGGTCAATCATCATTCAAGTATTAAATTCATCGTTAAACTTTAAATATATACAGTTGCATTTAATTTGATTCTCAAGTTATAATTTTCCACATATTGCATGTATTGCAGCGATTATTCAGTCAACTCAACACATGTTGATAGATGCATATTTGTCCTCTCACACAGCTAATGTGAAACAGAATTGCCTGACCCTTCAAGAGCCATTCCAGGGCTGCATAAGGAACCTCAAGCTGACAAAAGATCAACAGATCCAGGCTTTTGACTTCAGCAAAGCCTTTGATCTCCGAGGTGTCTTCCCTCACTCTTGCCCTGGCATCGAACACTAGCCTCCAGGAATGTCCTCTCAGCCGAGAGAATTTTATCAAAACAACTGCTCCATACCCACTTCCCAATTGTATTTATCGCCCGTCTTTACTCAGGATAAACATGCATTTTTTAGATAATGAATCACCTGTTTTTGGCAGATGCTTAACTAAAAGTTTTATGTACTGTACAACAAGTACCTCCATAAACAAAACCATTAACAACATCAGGATGGAATATTTTAATTTTTTTCGATGTTTACAGTTGTTTTTCTCCCCAACAGTATTTACTGAAATGTTAATCCTTGTTCATTTTGAATATGTTATCATTTTGCAATTAAAGTGTAAACATGATTTGGACCACTGTGCAGCTTTTGAGTTACTATGTAGTTGCATAATTTACAGAAACTTTAAGGAAGTTGTTCTTCTGATTGCTCACCATATTTTCTTCAAAACTGCCCACTTAATTCTAAAGCTTTTCTTTTCCATGAAGCAATCCAGACATGACAATAATCCTTAATAAAAACGAAAAGAACTGCAGATGCTGTAAATCAAGAACAAAAAACAGAAGTTGCTGGAAAAACTCAGCAGGTCTGGCAGCATCTGTGAAGAAGAGGCTTGAGGAAAGGTCACCCGACCCAAAACGTTAACTCTGATTTTTTTCTTCACAGATGCTGCCAGACCTGCTGAGCTTTTCCAGCAATTTCTGTTTTTTGTTGTAAATGTTTTTTGTTATGTGATGGTTCCAGGTGTGAATGACCAAATTAATCCACTGAGTCCAAAGAAGGTAGATCTGTGTTAATATTATGTCTAACTGGTTATCTTTATCTTCCATCTTCTGAAAGGTAAAAGATAAAATAGAAGCTCAGCCTTTCTACAGATTGGAATTTCGTCACACACAGGAATGAACTGTATAGGAACTTACAAATTTAACTGTTCACAGAATCTAACAAAATCAGATCTAAATTTCTTGCGAGTTTGGCTGGTTGGATACAGTCACTGACTTGCTGGATAATCCTGAGTGTGCAAAGAATTACACTGACAACCAATTTAGAATTGTCAGTGGTGTCCAAGTTACATATCTTACAACGAGGAGACCTGGATTTTTCCAAAGAACACTGACTGTTCCAGCAATTTGGTGATGGCCATTTGCTCGTTTATTTCTAGGGTAATGTCTTGACCAATCTTAATCAACCTGCCTGCTTTGAAATCTATAAAAAGTTTGGCAATTAATGGTCAATCATCATTAATGCAAATTTACAGAGCATTGATTAGGCCGCAGATGGAATTCTGGGGTGCAGGTGCTTGTGAAACAGTGATAGTATCCTTACACCTGAGCTGGAAGACCCAGGTTCAAATCCCACCTGCACCAAAGGTTTTGGGCACCTTCTTGTGGTGCAGGGGTAAGTCGCTACCTGTAGACTGGGGTAAAAAAAAATATATGGAATACTGTGTGCTATTCTAGTTGCCACACTATTGGAAGGACAAGATTGCACTGGAGAGGGTGCAGAGAAGTTTTGCCATGCTGTTGCCTGAGCTGAAATGTCTCAGTTACATGGAAATACTGGATAGGCTGGGTTTGTATTCCCTGGAGCAGAGGAGCAGCTGATTGAGGTATACAAAATTATGAATGGCATAGGTAGGGTGGGATAGTGAGAAGTTTATCCCCGTGGCAGATGTATCTAAAAGACCAGAGGGCATAAGTTTAAGGTAAGGAGTAAATGGTTTAGAGGGGATCTGAGGAAATCACCTGAAGCTTGGTAGAAATATGGAACGTGCTACCTGAGAAAGCGGTGGAGGTAGCTACTCTCATTTAAGAAGCATCTGGTTGTGCACTCAAAATGCCTGGGCATAGTAGGCAATGGACCAAGTACAGGTAAATGGGATTACCGTGGTTTGGTGTCTGTTGGTCAGCATAGACACAGAAACAGGCCCTTCGGCCCACCATGTTGTTTGACTCTATAACTGTTACATTCGCAATGGCAAAGCTTTTACCAACTAGAATCCACTTGCCAACCAAATTAGCAGTCTCTGCTTATACAGTTTAGATATTTGCTTGTTTTCCCCTTTATTGGTATTCTTGAGAAATGGCCTGATGAGAGTACGATAAAATGGTTCTAACAGAGCGTTGTTGTTTTGTACTGAGGACATGGTCTGCAGGGAAAGTCAGATAACAATCATTTACCCGTGGCCAGGTAAAGAACCTTGTATTACCTACCATGTCTTCTGTTGACAAGCTTCATGACATTGTCAAGGTTGCAGTGATGATGATGCAAAGCTGCATGATCTGTGAAGAGATCAGTTCAGACCACCAGTATCCCAACTCCACCACTGACAGTATAAATGAGGGAAATGGATTTATCCTCGTTAGGTAGACCTTCAGATTGAGAATCACTTGCTTCCATGCCAGGGTCAATGGGTTCAGAGATGGCTCATAATGCAAACTCAGCAACATGTTGTGTGCTCCCTCTGATGCCTCGATTTTGCCTCTTTGTTCCCAACACAGTGTACTACACAGACTTCATTGACTGGTATTGGAGCAGACTGCTCCATGGTGCACACTCAAGTATTTCCACCCACTCTTTATCAAACTCTATCACATCGCCTTCCTTTCTTTTCTCCCTCATTGGCTTATCTAACTTCCCCCTCAATATATCTAATAATATTCACCTTAGCTACTCCAAGTTGTAACAAATGTCACATTCTAATCACTCTCATAATGTTACTCCACAAAGAGATTAAATTCTGATTTCAAGACAGAGAGACAACTTTAAGGTATCAAAATGTTTTTTCTACTAATATATTTTATAGCCGTAATGCAGAAATCAACACTTAAAATGTATAACACCATTTGTTTAAAATTATTTTATTGGTATGTGGTATGAACTTGGTAAATTACAATATACATTTGTACAAATTCATGTTTTTGTGCATAGTCAGTAGTATTGGAACATTCTAGGAATCTTGTCATTCCTTCTGTTGAACCGTTTGATACACTACGCACATGGGTGAAGTGCACCACTAAATATTTTAGCTGTTCATTACACGCACTGAGCATAAACATCCCTGAGGGGTGTCCTCCTCAGTTTGTCACCACCAAAAACAGCAACTAAAGGAATGGTGCTTTAAGAGGGACAAGTGGTTCTGCACAAAACTCTGCCATGGGTACCACTCCTAAAGAGTTACCACCCCGATCCATTATTGTAACCACAGATTTGCTGGAAGTAAAAGATAAGACTGAATCATCCATTGCAATGGAATCACGTAACATTGCATGGAAGGATAGGTATGTGAATAAATAGCAGGAATGAAAAAGTACCAGATCAAAAGTAATTTATCACATTGTAGAGTAATGGTTTCGTGAATGTACAATTGCCAAAGGGGCAGTGTCAATAAGATTACTTCACATGTAAGCCAGAATTTTTTTTTTGTATAGCAATCTTAATTAGACTTTTAAAGATGTCCACTTTGTTTTAAAATGTGAAGAGTTTTTTTTAAGATGATTGACAGGACTAGGAACTTGATTAAAAGAGGTTTCTTGAAAGTAATCAGTTTGCGCATTAGGTTACACAGTGATCTTTCACCTTTAGCACCTGGTTTCAAAGCAGGCCATGACTGATGCTGTCAAATCCTATGTGAAGTGACTTTGAATGAGATAGGCATACAGCTCAGAGTTGCCCTTCAATTAATACTAATGGTCAATCTCAGAGACAATGTTCATGTTTTTGATTCATCTTTAATATGCAATAACTGTGGTGCACTCAGGTTAAGTGTACTTCATTATGCTGAAATTAGAGAGAGGATGAGAAAGTTTTCACGGGGTTCTCTGATCTCCAGAGACAGGAGTTCCATTGAAGGAGTCATGGAATACAGTAACAACTTCTGTGCAACTTCCCAGGTAAAACTTGGGAATTGTTCCAACTGACTGCTCTGACATTCCCAGACCCTGAGGATCACAAAAACCAAACCTTTTTTCCTTCTCCCATCAGTGACACACGTAGGTGTAGTGTGCAGCTCAGAATTGAGACAAAGGGCTTTTGTCACCTAAGTATTAAACCTGTGCAGTGTATCACCAGTCTGAATGGAACCAGTTCTATTCAATGTGATTAAAGTCAGGCTGGTAATCCACGCCAAATGGATTACCACCCAGGAACTGGAGAGTGAATGTTAACTTCACGCTGTTGGAATGTAATTCACTTCCTTCAGCTGAGTCAAAAAAGGCATTTACATAGTTAAACAATGCAAGTAAGTTAGGACAATTGAATGCAGAAGGCATAGATTAAACTCCAATTACCATTAATTGGCTAAAATTGGCAATTAGTGTTAAACTACAGTCTCTCATCAGTTGTATTATCTCTAAGAGCTAAATTGAGATTTTTTTTAAATGAGATCAGAGATCTTCACAGGTAATAGAAAAGACTGTCATCTAATCTGACTAATGAAGGTTATATCTCATTTAATAACCCAGATGTCCATTCTTATAATTAGCATGAACTAAAATTTCCTAAAATCCTACTATTGCTGCCAACTTTGCTAATGCACACTGAATGCTGTTGCACGATGAGAGACCTCTATATCGTGTGAGCTCCATATTTAATGATTAAACAGGCTGTTATTAGAAAATCAGTACAATCATATCAGGAAGAGGGTTCTTATCCTCTCAATCAACCTCAACTGTTAACATCAGCAATAAGTCAGTGAACAGAGGTAGCTTTGCACAGACATGTCAGAAAATACAATGTAAAAAATCCATCAGCAATAAACACATATAAAGTGGTTAATGTTCCAACAGACACGAAAACACACACTGCTTTATATACATTACAGCTTCTACTGCACACTTGGCTGTAGAAAGCTGTTATTACAAATAAGAGATTATTAAAAACTTAGTGTTAAAAATTAAAGCTATATTATGGATTTCTGGAGATAAACTGGAGTGTCATTAAAAAGGTAATCTCTAATTTATCAGGTCTTTTATTTTGACCTGTCGGGTGGCCTTTCCTCTACATAATTTATTTTAATGAAACCATGTCTTCCTCAGGTCAAGCAATGCTGTTCATGGAAATGAATAGGAGATTGTCATAAAGCACTTGGTATGAGGTATAGAATGGTCATCCTCTGCTCCAACATGCCCTCGCTCAAACCTCCAGTGGGATCTTGTTGCTGTGGTTACTGCCCTGGTAGTTCACAACAACCATCCTCATAATCTCTATGTGGCAGTGCCAATTATTACCAGATTAAGGGCTGTGCACTCATGCCTACAAGTTGCATGGCTCCAAGTACATTTCAACCAGAGCGTAGAGGTTAGTTCAAACATAGGGAACAACAGCAAAGCAACAGTACACTTACTTCCCTGCCATCCTTTACTCAGCCAGTGTCTATTATGATGCGAACTGGTAATATTCTAATTTATCCTACCCTGTGCCCCACCAAGTGATACAGTTCAGTAGCTCACATTACAGTCTACATTGAGAATTAAAGACACTGTTAATCAAGTTCTGTGACTCGACTCCAACAATATGAGAAACAAGTTCTTAACTGTTGGTTTGTGGCTCCTGCAAATTACTTTCCAAATCCAGCAATGATATCATCCCCAAAGCATCCTCGACTGAAAACCAATCATTTTTGAGCCTCTTTTACTGTTGCCAGTTTTTCAATGTTGGAGAACCCACAATTTACTGAAGCCCTAATAATAACTACAAAATATATAAGGCAATTGATATGAAATACTTATCCACATCAGAGATCAGATAGATCCTGCTAAAAGTGGGGACAAAAATAATGAGGCACACACAAGATACCTCAGAACGGTGTATTTAGGATCTATTTTCATTTCACTATCACCCTATTTAGCAATGGAAATTTAAAAAAAAGTACAAAAAGAAATTATACTTGACACAAGCTTGCATTACATAGCTGGCCACAGATTTAGAGCCAAAACAGGAGTCACACATATGTATTTAAATTCAGGCACTGAGAGACAATTTGGGTGATAAAGCAACAATTTTGGTCTTTCACTGGCAGATTAGAAACTACCACAAGTGGAAAAGAAGATAGATTGGCTAGTGTTCCTTAAAAGAGGCCACTTAATGAAAGGGCATTTTTGAATATTTCATCCTCTCGCATGTTGCAAACACTCTGCTGTGCACCCATCCCTCCCCACTCCCCCCTCCCCTCTCCCCCTAACAGTCTACGCTCTCCAAGGGCTCTTTCTGGCTGCTATTCTCCAATTTGGGGATTTGAGGTTTGGAGGGTGGAACTCTGATTTTGCCTCTTGTGCAGTTAGTGTCATGGAGTCAGGGGTGTCTCTTAACTGGTCCATAAGACACTGATCCTACTGGGTCCCTGAACTATTTGGTCAGGGATCGTGCAACTGGAATCCTGAATGGATCATCGTCATCATCAAGAGATAATGCAAGACAAAGGAGATCCAGATATGGCATCAAAAGAGGAAGAGCCTGAATCAATCAAGTTAGACGTGCTTTGAAGATCCACTGGCAAAGAATAATTTATGCTTTAGTCTAAGCAGAAGTTTAAAATAAGGCACCATTTTTGACCTGGGTGCAAAACCAAGAGGGCTAAACCCAGGAACGCTCTCTCCAGGAGGAGTTTCAGTGGATTTTTCAGTGGCATCCTGGTTTTCAAACTATTACCCTGCTCCTGACTATCCCCAGGGTCAAAGATTGCAGCAGTGGAATGCAGGGATCTTTGAGAGGCAGGATTATCAAGATCAGCCTTCCCAGCATCCTTTTTTATGTGGTAGAGGTGTCATGGGGTCACTGAGTTTTGGGAGTGGGGTTAAAACGAGAAGGGATTCACTATGTTGTCAACAATCAGGCATCAGTAGAGCTCTCTGCTCAATCTTCTTGGCATCATCTCATCCAATTTCAGACAGGTTAATGGAAGATAACCCGATCCTTTCAGTTCATAAGTTGTGCCATGTGAAGGAATACATATTTAAGAATGGAACTTGGCTATAAATTTTGATTCAAGCCCTAAATCAAATTTAGACAAATGCTGTCAGACCAACTTCATATCTCCTGTACAATTTGGAATTCTTAACAGACCATTCAGTAAGAGTCTTTCCATTCTCAGCTGGAACTGACCATCCAACAAGTCTTGAGTCACTAACTAAATTTAATTAGCATATAGAATTCTAATTTCCATCATCGAGCATCAATATAGCAAACAGCTGCACAATTTGGGTCTATACTCCCTTCTTGGTAGATTATCAGTCCAAAAGTGATAGCTGCAGTATGTAAAACTTTTGAAAATTCAACCAGCTGTGTCCTTTTAGGTTCCAGGCACAATTTCAGAAAATTCTCCATTATGTGTGTAATACTCTGTTCGTGTGAGTAGGCTGTTTACAGTCATAGAGTCATAACATGGATAGCACAGATCAAACAAAAGGGTATGTTGATAAGCTCCACATTTGTCCCCTACACCTACTATATTTAACCTTAAGCATAGCATTATCATGAACCAACTGGGTAAAATAACCCATATCTCCAAGTCCCATCAATACGGAGTTTGTTAGAGAGCTATGGTCTAATTCACTGTCTGACAATGCAGCATGCAAAATACCTCTGTTTTAACCCCTCCTCTGGAAAGGGCAGGGTCACATAATGCGTACATTCTTACCTAATTGACCAACAAAACAAAGAAAACTGGGCCATCAAACCCTTTTACTGCTGCCTCTGAACTGAATAAACAGTAAACAAGCCCCCATTTTCCCTGGGGCAACCAAGGGTGAAAGGCAAAACAATTAAAGTAATTGGGCTTCTTCTACCCACCCACATCCCCACCCCCACCCCCACCCCCTAAAAGTTATCAATCTGTACAAGACTGAGAAGGACTGCAAATTCTTCCAATCTCCTCTCTTGCAAAACGACTCGTGTTTTGAACAGCATTGCAATGCTGGTTAACTCCCTAGTAAGTGTACTAAAGCACATACTGAGAGAGACAAAACAATACAGTGTACTCACACATAGACTAAGCACAGGAACAAGACTAAACCATTTCGCTCTTTGAGCCTCATTCCACCGCGGTCAATGAAATCATGCCCATTCTGTGACCGAACTCCAAATATAATAATTGTAGAAGAATAGGGTAATACCACAATTTTCGCATTAACGCAATTTCCATTCATAAGTCAAAAACAACAAGAGAATGTTTTACTGTGTGCACAGGAGATTGTGAACTATAACAGAAAGATTAATTTGTCGCAGTGTCCCACGGAGAGCAAGTTTCAAAGCAAAAATGGCTCCTTCCTTCTTCCATCCTGTCAGTCAGCTTCCCATAAATTTTAAAAGCACAGGGTTTTGTTTCCAACTGATCTGAATCTCTGATTTGAAAAGCAGCGGCTGCAATCCATCATTCTGTATGTACAAAGACTCTGTAAAGGACACAATACAAAAGTCTAGCCTTCAGTTTGCTGCAAAACAAAATTCCAGTCAGATAAGTAACAGAGTCCGGGAGTCACGTTCCGGCAGGAATTCCTTGCTAGTGCAGGTGCAGCTATCATCCTCTCCTTATGTAAAAATTTCCTGCTTGATAGGATGCATGGAATTTGGCACCGATTCCAGGTGCTAGAAATGGCTGTTTTTTTTTATAGAGAAAAAAAAACACAACATCTGTCTTGTTTATTCTTTGGCTGTCCTCAGCAGACACCATCGCTCCCAGCAAACCCCTGCATGCCCCCACCAACTGAAAAACACAGAAAATAAGATGTAGTTGGTATATCTTTTGCTTCCACAGTTGTGTGGTCTGGTTAAAAAGACACAATTGTTTAAAAATGCACATTCCTTCAAGGCTACATTTTTAATAGCTGTGACTGGCGGATCAACTTGGTTCTTAATTGCCACCAGATGAGTTTATTGCGAGTTGTTTTATTTTATGTCATGCAAAAACTTCGTACTGACTCCAGTCTTCAGAGGTGGCTGAAGCATTGAGAAAAAAATCCTTCAAAGTGGTGAAAACTCCCATTAGTGCTGAGGGTGTCCCATCAAATGGCAACATGCTTTGCCAGACCAGTAGGACTGAGACCTCTCAAATGGTCACCTGTGAAGGTAGTGTTCTGCAGGTAACGGTTATCAACAGCTCAAAGCCTTAGACATAGAGGCACCACTGTAAAATTAGCTAGTATTCTCAAGAGGTCCCTGCAGTCATATTCACCAACACTGTGCGTGGATTATTAAATGGCCCATCACTCTGCAACAAGCAATCTCACAATGTTCTGGGTTTAATGAGCCATGTTGCATTGGGATTTAAATGGTACAAGTCCAGAATGTATGTGTTGAGGTCCAGACAGCGTTCTCCTGCAAAGAAGAAAACACACAACGTAAATCATGGAACATCAGCAGCCACAGAGAATGTTCCTGGATAGTGGCAACTTTTCCAATCTCTTGGTCACTTCCATCAGCGCAACTTCCTCTCTGACGAGCCATGTCAAAATTCTAACTTCTGTTTCACTCCACCTGAGGGAAATAAAACCTGAAAACCTAAAAGTGCTGACTTCCTTTTTGACAGACATCACTTCTCCTACAAATCGTGACTCTTCAGTTAACCTGAAAACTCAGGCCCTGATTGCCCCGTCAGTTCAATGTAAAAATTCCATTGCAATTATATCAAAGGGGACAGGGAAAGTTATCCCTAGTATCCTGGGGGAATTATTCCTCTTTCAAATTAAATGCATGAGGAACAGATTGTCAGTTCACGATCAAATTGCTGTTTGTAGATTTTTGCTGCACATAAATTGGGTCCCCTGCATTACAACACTTCTCTGGCTGCAAAAGCTTGCTTATCCTGTGTTATGATCGGTACTATGTAAATGCAATTTCTTTCTTGCTCTTTATACGTCTACCAAAGATTTCTGATAGTGAGTGTCAGCAGGATTTCACTCAACGGGGTGCAGGCTGATCTCCATTAGCACACCTAACTGAGTGGCAAGAGTTTCTGGACAACAGAATATTTGGGCCTATTCTTGTTGTCCAACCCGGGAACAATAAGGCTAATAGTTGTACAAACTACTATGGCTCAGATCAAACTTAGAGCCTTCTGATTAGTAAGGCACGGCAGTGCAGCATTTCCCTGCAGCATAAAACATCAGCATCAAAACAATGGGTCAAATGTCATTCTACTGAAAAGGCAGTGGAGTATACAATAGCTCTAAACAGGCAGGGGAGTATACAATAGCTCTGAAGAAGGGTCACTGGACTCAAAAACGTTAATTTTGTTTTCTCTCCACAGATGCTGCTGAGTTCCTTCAGCAATTTCTGAATTTGTTTCAGATCCTTAGTATCTGAAGTTCTTTGTTTTATTATTTTGATGTTACAAGAGTTACTATTGTTTGAAACCAAAATCTGATGCTAATCTTCCAACAATGGGACAGTACATCACGTTTTTTTAAAATAAAAGTACCTCGGGGTTGGAAGAAAGAAATGGCATTTATAATGATTGATACAAGCAAGAAATTAGACATCACATTCCTCCCAAATCCGTTCACATGACAGCAACTTTAAAACAACCTACCTATATTTCCACCGATTTCAAACAAGTGATGGCTCTGTCCATTAAGAGGAACTGCAGAATTTGTACTGTGAAGATTTAATAAAAAACCAAGCTTAATTTAGAATTTGTTGAGAGGTGTGAACCACCGAATAATTAACCATAGTCGTTACACATATCAACTCGATACAACGTTTGCTGCAGATCACTTGAAAACATGAAACGCATTAACTTCTTAACAATAATTTCAAAAACATTTGAATTTCTTTTTCCTTTCGTTTAAACTTCACTTCGTCATTACAGAGTGGAGGAAAGTACACGAGTCTGTTCCCCTACAATATTAACAGTTGCATTTTATGTGGCAAGCTATTGACTGGACAGGATACAATAAGCAACTTTTGACCGTGGTTAGATTGCACTCTGGAGTAGAGCTGGACAGTGCTAGCTTCCAAATTGTCTAAAGGATTGTTACAATCAGATCAAAAGAGGTGGAGTGGTCTCCCTCTGAGTTGACTAAACAGGCATTATAAACAGATTTATTTATCAATCTCATGAGCACTTAACAGTTTCGAGTGCAGTGATTGTTGAAGATTCTGACAGGTTTTGTCTAAGTTTGAAAAGGAAATGACCCCTTTGTCGTCGATAAATTAAATCATGTAATTTAAAAAATGCTCCAACTCACACGTCCATCTAGAAATAGGTTACAAGAGGGGAAGGAGTTTAAATTGTTTAACTTGCAGTTTTTCCTCTGTACTCAGTAACTATGCAGATTATGTTGAAGATGCAGTGTTTGGCTGGTTAGATACAGGTAGGCCACACACTTGCACGGCGCTCCAGAGAAAGGAACCACAAGTTCCTTTACTCGCTGTTGCCCACGTGTTGTCTGTCTGACTCTTGGGAAGAAAAAACATGGTCTGCTCCAAAGATAAAAGGGGTTAGGTTGCTATCACAGGACCTCCATTCACAAACTAACCAGGTACTAAATTAAGGTCACAGCAAACTGGAGGACCGGGTCAGTGATTAGACTGAATGGTCATTGGAGCCTTGTCTTCAAACGGAATCCATCATCTAAAGTGTCCCCACCTGAATGGACAGATTATGTCGGGCTGTCTCTGAATGAGCAACGTGACAGCTTATTCACACTTATTTCAGCTGAACATCCTGGTGGGCTACTTCTCTTTATAACTTCATAAATTGCAAGGTGGACTTATGCAAACATTCAGCCATTTTAAGAGCTGGTCTTTAGGTCACTTCAGGATACTGATCCATCAATCATTTTAAAACCAATCCAATGGCTCAACTCACTCAGTAAATAAAGTTATTTTTTGAAAACAGGATGTACAGGCATTGAAAAAGGTACAAAAATAGATTCCTTTAAGAAAGCCAGAACTGAGAGGTTACACCTAACCTGGAAAGATTTCGAATAGGCTGTAATCCTTTTCTCTTGAAAGGAGAAGACTGAGGGATGACCCTAACAGAGATTGTCAAGATGATGAAAGATTTGAATTGCATAAACACAGAAAAAGATGTTTCTACTTCCAAGTAAGACGAGAACTAGAAGACATGAATCCCACAAGAAATTCAGAAATAAAACATTTTAGTCCACAAGTTGTTAGACCATGGAACCTGCTAACACTGGAAGTAGTTGAGGTAACTCACCAAAGATGCATTTAAGGTGAAGCTGGACGAATTTTTAAAAATTCATTAATGGGATGAGGGCATCACTGGCTGGGCAGCATTTATTGCCCATCCCTAATTGCCCAGAGAGCGGTTCAGAGTTAACCACATTGCTGTGGGTCCAGAGACACATGTAGGCCAGACCAGGTAAGGATGGCAGTTTCCTTCACCTAGAGGATATTAGTAAACCAGATGGGTTTTTTCCAACAATCGGCAATGGATTCATAGTCATTATTAGATTCTTAATTCCAGATATTTTATTGAATTCAAATTCCACCATCTGCCATGGCAGGATTCAAACCTGGATACCCAGAACATTATCTGGGTCTCTGGATTAACAGTCCAGCAATAATACCACTAGGCCATTGCCTCCCCAAATACAGCAGAAGGAAGGGAATGTTATCCTATACATTCTTTAAAAGAATTCATATTCTTTGTGGACAACCACGCTACAATCCACCTGAATTAGAAATCCATTTTGTCCTATCACTTGTGCAGGTATATGTGTCAGCTTGATATAGCTGGAAGCCTGAATCAATGATAAAATGTTGCATTCTCAGAGCTCATGCCTTTCAGATGGTACATTGAAACAGGTCCTGCCTGCCTGGTAGACACAGAAGATCCCAGCAACAGCTTGTATTTATGGAGCACTAGTAATGGAATAAAACATCCTCAGGTACTTCACAGGAGTGGTGTAAAACCAACTCATAGAAAGAGATACTAGGGCAGATGATGGACCAAAAGTTTAGCTGGAAAGGAAGGTCTTAAGGGTCACATAACGGAGGAAAGAAACGTGGAAAGAGGAGAGGGTTAGGCAGGGAATTCCAGAGTTTAGGGCCTTGGCAGCTCAAGGCAAAATGGTGATGATACTCAAACAGACAGGAATTGGAAGAGCTCAGACAGCATGATGGATTGTGGTTCCACATGAGAATACAGAAACAGAGAGAATTGAGGCCATGGGAGAGTTGGTAAAAAAGACGGGAATTTTAAAATTGAGGTGTTGCTTAACTGAGAATCCATTTGTGACAGGGAGCCTTGTATAAATGAGACTTCGGTGCAGGTCAGGATTGGAATAAGGAGTAATTTGAAACACAGCATGGCACAAGTATGATGCCTGAATAGCCTCCTTCTAAGCTGCATTGTTCGAGGTTGAGTAGGGAGCTCTCCTACTGCCTCAGGTATTTATCAATCAGCACAGCCTAAAAAGATGAATTTATTTTTGGTTTTGGACTGTAGGTCAATATGAATTCATTCGCTGTGAAACGTGGCCTTTATCCTCCTACTCAGATATTTCCTACAACATTTATCATTTGGTCCGGATTTCACTCTGACTGTGCCACTTATGCATTTTTTGGACATTTGGTATTTCTATCCTGAATCAAGAAAAAAGTAGGTGAAAGGTTAGGAGGGATATGAGGAGTAATTAGATCAGCCATGAGCTCACTGAGTGAGGAAACAGCAACCTCAAGAGGACAAATGACCTCTTCCTGCTCCTAATGTGCATGCTCATATTTTACCAATGAGCTACAAATAAAGACTCTGATTTAGGGTGAGATGGTGCATGCCGATAATGTCACTAGTAATCCAGAGGCCCACGCCAAATGACCCAGGGACAGAGGTTCAAATCCCACTTTGCCAAGTCACCACCACAACAGCAGGCAGACATTAAATTAAATTGAAGAATCTAGGCTCTGTCACGATGTCATGAACCTACCACTAATTTCATAAAAACTCTGGTTCACTAATGTCCTTCGGGAAGGAAGTCTGTCATCACTATCTGTTCCAGCCTACATGTGACTCTAGCTCAGCACCACCTTCTCGGGGGCAACTAGAGAAGGGCAATAAATGCTGGTCCAGCTAGCAATGCGCACATTCCGTGAATGATTAAAACAAAAATTGGCTCTGAACTGACCCCTTGAATGGCCGAACAAGCTACTGAGTTAAAGGGCAATTAGGGATTGGTAATTAACGCTGGCTTTGCCAACAACGTCTACATCCCATGAACGTGCAAAGTCTCCGTTCGTGCATGGAGCTTTTACACTACATATATAGGCCATTCAGCCCATCAAACAGGTGCCTTTCCTTGTACAAGAAAGGATGAGGCTCTCTCTCATTGCTTTCTGCTCCAACTTTGCTTCAAAACTGGTGTTTTTACATTCCTGAAATCATTTTTTTTTGCCCTGAGGAATTTGATGCTCTTTCCCTGTTTCCTGCAATCTTGAAGACCCTTGCTGTTCCTGAAGAATGAGGATCCCACCGAACCGTTCAGGAGAGATGATAGGAAGGTCGTTTACACGCAAAGGGTGGTAGATATTTAGAACTCTTTTCCACAAAAGGCAGTAGATGCAGGATCAGTTCTTAATTCTAAATCTGAGAGAGATGGCTTTAAGAAATATGAGCCAAAGGCAGGAATTTACAATTAAGCCACAGATCAGCCATGTTCTTGTTGAATGGTGAACAGGCTCAAAGGGCTGAATGGTCTGCTCCTGTTTCTATTTTCCTATGATTCTCTGCTATCTTGTCCGTGTGGCCATGCTTCATATCACACTGAAACATTGTTGGCTAGGTGATTATCGAATCAATGGATAACAATCAGTGAAACCTATAAGGAACTTCTGTAGTTGCTAATCCTGCTCACTGAGATTAATCACAATGTCTATTTTGCTGCCGTGACTGAGGTCAGTTAGTTACAGATTATAGCTGCGTAATCAAGAGAATCAATACAAGAGATGTTGTCTGAATAATCAGTACAGAAGTTGTTTTGAATTCAATAGGATATGCAGCACAGAAACAGTCTAGCCATCCTCTTGCATGTCTGTGTAATGTTCAACTCAAGCCTCCTCCCATCTTACTCTATCAGCATATCCTTTCTTTACTTCTACCTTACTTAGCATCTAGCCCATTCATCCCAACTACTCCCTGTGACAGAGGTACACAATCTCACCTCTCTGAGTAAAGATATTTTTTTCTCTCGAATTCCCTGTTATATTTCTTGGTGACTGTCATACATTGATGGCCTCTCATTTCGCTCCTCTCCAAAGAAAACAAAATAAAGCAAATGGTACAATTTCTTTCTTGTGAAACAGATGACTGTTTGAGTAAAATACTCTGTCTGCATTCTGAGAATTGAAGTTATAACAATGTGTGTTTTATTCACAACCTGACTATATCTGACTACACAAATATTGTGAGTTAATCCTTATCTGGTTTAGACCAATCATGGCACACAAATTGAAAAGAATTTCCATCAATTAGAGCTCAGCTGGAGTATTGTGTATAGTGTGGGCACCTGTTATGGACCAGATCAAACCCCTTCAAAAAATATAAGGAAATGACCTACGCCCTAACTTTTAGCTTATTTAAAGGCAAGTGTAAGGCGCTGCACTCCCGAAATGATTCAATTGGTCAATCTACTAGGCTTTAAGCAAAACAAATTTTATTCTTACACCACAGTGAAAACACAAACAAAACTAAAAATCAATGACACAACTTTAGCTCTATCAAAATACTTAATCACCTATATATACTTAATAAAAATACTCATCAACTGTTCCAATATTGCAGCATCCCATAAATACACCCTTGGCAAAGGCAAATTCAGCAAAACAGATTCGCCCACTTGCTATCTTTTCCCACCCACGAAAAAGGAGAAACTGAAAGCATGAAGCAGAAGTCTCTGTGAGAGGTAGTGGGATGGGACGGCACGGTGGCTCAGTGGTTAGCACTGCTGCCTCACAGCACCAGGGACCCACATTCGATTCCCTCGGGTGACTGTCTGTGTGGAGTTTGCACATTCTTCCCCGTGTCTGCGTGGGTTTCCTCCGGGTGCTCTGGTTCCCTCCCACACTCCAAAGATGTGCAGGTTAGGTGGATTGGCCGTGCTAAATTGCCCATAATGTTCAGGGACATGTAGATTAATGGGGTATGGTTCTGGGTGGGATGCTCTGAGGATCAGTGTGTACTTGTTGGGCCAAAGGGCCTGTTTCCACACTGTCGGGATTCTATGAAGTCAAGCTTTTTGTAGCAGCAGACAGCAAGCTGTATCTAGCAGCTTCAACTTCAACAACTGCAACTTCAACAACTGAAAACAAAACGAAAACCCTTGGTCCGTGTAAGCCTGATTCTGAATGGCCTAACTTCTGGATCTATGTCTTATGGTCTTATGGAGTCCACCCACTCACGCTTCTTTTGTCTAATTTTAAAAACAAACCCAAAGGTTATTTAGAGATAACAAGGTGTAGAGCTGGATGAACACAGCAGGCCAAGCAGCATCAGAGCAGCAGGAAGGCTGACGTTTCGGGCCTAGACCCTTCTTCAGAAATGGCTACCCCAAAGGCTATTTATTCTGCTTTCCATGGAGCAGACACCTCGGCACCAGGTTAACAACACCTCTCTTCAAGAGAAGCAGGACAGACAAAATCTCTCTTAAAGGCACATTTTGTCACAGCACCATATTACAGGATGAATGTGAGCACACCGGGGAATGTGTAGAAGTGATTGACAAGGATTGTTCCAGGGATGAGGAACTTCAGTTATGAGGGCAGGTTGAAGAGATTGGGACTGTTCTCCTTGAAGAGGCGGCGGCTAAAAGGGGTTATGAGCAGGTTGGATAGGAGAAACCGTTCCTGTTTTTAAAAGGAGCAAGAACAAGTAGACATAAATTTAAAGCGATCTGTGAAAGGAATGAGGGCGAAGTGAGGAAAACCTATTATCGCTCATCAAGTAGATTTGGCAATGCCTGGAAGTGTGGTGGAGGCAGGTTCACTTCAGGCATTCAGCAGGGCGATTATTTGGATAGAGACAGTGTGCAGGGGCCTGGGGGAAAGACAGTAGATTTGGCACTAGGTAACAATGCCTATTTAACAAACCAGTGCAGGCATAATGGGTCAAAATGGCCTCCTTCTAAACCATAATACGTCTGTGACGATGAGTTATTTAAAATTCCCCAAAGATCATTCGCATTGATATTGTTTTGATGAGCTCACCTGTTTTCACAGTGAAACCGAGCAAGAATATCACTTGCTTTGGTCTCACTGTCCAGCTGAATGGCCATGGAAACCTTTGATAGTTGAGTGGCATAAACACGGATGACTCCCTCGGGTATGTCCGACTGCAACGTAAAACGACAAAATCATTTTCAAAGTCGCACTGATTATTTTCCCACACACCTGCCATATCCTTTATTTTAACCGACGACGTTCACTCAGCAGTTGTAAGCTGGTTATATTATGGGGGAGATGCTGGCCAGGCCTGTAGAAATGGGTTCAAATCCCACCGTGGCAGCTGGCGGAAATTTAAATCCAATCGGTAAAGTGTGGAATGAAGCTGGTCTTTGTAATAGTAACCATGGCAACTACCGCTGATTATCCTGAAATCCCCCGCTGCCAGCCTTCCCTGGCACGACCTACATGTGACTCCAGGTACTATACGACTCTTACCTCAGAAATCAGTTCAAGGGCAGCTATGTGTGTGTCTGAGGGTAGTACAGTTGATACAGTTTATACCGATTTCAGCACGGTTTTTGACAAGCACCCGCATGGGAAACTGATATCGGAGGTAAAAGGACATGGGATCCAGCATAACTTGGCAAGTTAGATCCAAAATTGATTCAGTGGCAGGATGAGTAGATGCCGGTGTTGGACTGGGGTGGACAACATCAAAAATCACACGACGCCAGGTTATAGTCCAACAGGTTTATTTGGAAACGCAAGCTTTCCGAGCTCAGCTCCTTCCTCAGGCGTGGTGTCACTAAAAGTTACGTACTAGGCCCCAGCTGGATTACAGTGTATAATTCTGGTCACCACACTATAGGAAGGATGTGATTGAACTGGAGAGGGCTGCAGAGAAGATTCACCAGGATGATGCCTGGGATGGGGCATTTCACAAGTAAGAGAGGCTGGATAAGCTCGAGTTGTTTTCTTTGGAGCAGAAAAGCCCGAGCAGGGACCAGATTGAGGTGTATAGGATTATGAGGGACAAGGACGGGGTGAATAGAAAGCAGCTATTCCCATTAGTTGAACAGTCAATAACAACAAAAAAACACACTTTTAAGACAGGAGGTTCAGAGTGGTCTTGTGGAGCATTTTTTTACGCAGTGAGATGTGGGGGTGAGGATTGCACGTCTCAGGGGTGGATAACCTCACAACCTTTACAAAAGTACTTCAAGTGTCATAACATTCAAGGCTATGAGCCTAGTGGGACTAGTGTAGATTTGGTGTATTTTTAATGGCACAGACCTGATGGACCAACGGAGGCCAGGCAACATCAGAGGAGCAGGAAAGCTGAGGTTTCGGGTCAGGACCCTTCTTCGGAAATGGGGGAGCGGAAGGGGGCTCTGAAGTAAATAAAGAGAGGGGGAGGCGGTGATAGAAGGTGGATAGTGGAGCGAATAGGTGGGAGCGAAGACGGACAGGTCAAGGAGGTGGGGATGGAGCCAGTAAAGGTGAGTGTAGGTGGGAAGTTGGGGTGGGGATTGGTCAGTGAGGTGGGAGGAGCGGATAGGTGGGAGAGAAGACGGACAGGTCAATGAGGGATCTGGTTCTGTAGGCAGGTACTGAGAAAGGCAATGTGGCTGTAGTACCTCAGTGGATCTCTCCCACTGCAACCCTCTGGTAATCCCTTCGGCCCTGAAACTGCTCGAACACGTCCTGAAGCAAACCAGGTACTACAGCCATATCACCTTTCTCAGTACCTGCCTACGGAACCAGATCCCTCCTTGGCGTGTCTGTCTTTTCTCCCACCTATCCGCTCCTCCCACCTGCTATGTTCCTCAAGCTCCACACTGTATTATCTCAGATTCCAGTATCGGCAGTTCCTACTATCTCCGATGGACCAAAGGGCCTTGTCTGTACCATATGATTCTATGATTCTAGGAAATGCTGACCTCACCTGTAATGTCCACGTGAAAGAATTTAGAAAAACATTTGGCTTAATTACTAAGTACCAAATTGATCTGATCGTAAAAGGCAGATAGAAAAGTAAAGATATCACCTTCATAAGATCATAGCTTCAGCACTGTGGACATCTCTGGTCACCATATATAAGGAAAAAAAAGTCCTTCGAAAGAAGACACACCAGGATGTTACCAAGCAAAGGAGAAAGGTTAAGAGGTGACCTAGTGATTTCAAGATGACAGTTTTGATAGAGAAGAACTATTCTCTCTGATGAATGAGTTAATAACCACAGATTTCAAACCATTGACAAAACGTCTTGAGGGGTCAGGCCTGGTCTTTCGAAGAGTCAGAAAAGGTACAATGGGTGAAATGGCTTCCTTCTGTAATGTGAGGTTTGATAACTTTATGGAAAAAGAGAATGAAATATTGCCAAGCCAATGACAAGGCACAGGAGCGTACCTTTAAACAGTGTCCCAAAGTAGACGGACACGAGTTCACGCCTGGGACCTCCCACAAGGCAGGCTCCTGGTTTCGGTTGCGACCTCGAGGAGAGGAACCAGGGGAGGGCGAACCATTTCCCCTGAAAGGTGGAGAGAAGAAAAACGAAGACGTGTTCAGCCACGTCACTCTGGTCCGTCTTCGATTCTCACTTTCGTTCATCTTCCGCACCTGGGCGATCATAAAGGGCGGGATCTGCAAAAGACAGGAGTAAAGCTACAGTCATCACTTTTTGGCCCAGAGAGGTCCCTCTCTAAGTAGCAGTGAGGCTAGTGATGTTCACTGATTTTGAAACTAACAAATGGAACAGCGATTTCAGTCGATGGGCTGACGTACAGCTAAACTCAAATTTCCAAAAGTTACTGTCAGAGGCACCCCACTCAGAATCACAGAATTATTATAGTGCCAGTCATGCCTGTGCCAGCTCTTCAAAGAAGAGTTATTACCTAGTGCTCATCTCCTGCTTTCTCCCCCCACACCTTTGCACACAATTTCCATTCAGATAAACATCCAATGCTTATTTTTATAACTCAAACCCGCCATTCCTGGCAAAATCCTGGTAAATCTTTTCCGACCACCCTCTTCAGTTTAATAATATCCTTCCTATGACAGGGCTACCAGAGCTGCACACAGTACTCCAGAAGAGGTCTCATCAAAATCCTGTACAACCTCAACATGACATCCCAAATTGACACCACCCAGATCAAAGCAGAACACTTAATCAGCACCCCGTCCTCCACCTTCAATATCCACCACTGACTCAGAATGATAGCTCAGGGTACCATCTGCAAAGGTGCACTGCAGTAGCTAGATTCCTAGGACAGCACTTTCCCACCAACTCTACCACCAAGAGTAACAATAGCTAGTAAGTTCCCCACCAAGCCACTTACCATCCTGACTTGGAAACATACGGCCGCTCTTTCAGTGTCGCTAGGTCAAAATCCTAGAACTCCCTCTCTAACAGCACCATGGGCATTCTTACACCCCAAGGACTATAGTGTTTAAAGTGACACCACACCACTATTTTCAAGAACAATTAGAGATGAGAAATATGCGTTGGCCCAGTCAGTGATACCCGCATTACATGAACAAATAAATAATAAAAAGATTTTGTTGAATGACAGAGCCGGATTAATGGACCAAATGACCCACTCCATCTGCTCTTGGGTTCACCCAATCCGGTCATAAAAACGTATGTTCGAGACAAAGACAAATTTAAGAACCTATATAGTTTCATACAGCAATCAGAATAAATTATTCAATTGTTATTAAATTGATCATTCTCCAACATTGGCCTTTGGGTTTTCAGGAACAAAATATGAACATCCCAAATGATGCAGCAAGCAAACCAGGAGGAGAATCACAAGGCTTTGAAAAGAATTAGCTGCGGTTTTTTTTCCCCCTATTGTCTGTACATTTATTATTTGTCTGCACCTGCCTACTCCTGCCAGAAAGTGAACTGCCACTTCATTACTCAGCTGGATGAGGGTCAGTTAGGTAAGTTGGCCAGACAGCTGGTTCGTGCTGTAGAATAACACCAACAGAGCAGGTTCAATTCCTACACTGGCTGAGATCACCACAAAGGTCCCTCCTTTTCAACTTCACCCTTCACCTGAAGAATAGTGACCCACAGTTTAAACTCACCACCAGCTGTGGAAGAGTCAGTTACCAGGGGCCATGGGCTTAAGGTGCAAGGGGCAAGGTTTAAAGGTGATATATGAGGCAGGCTTTTTACACAAAGGGTGGTGGGTGCCTGGAACTCGCTGCCGGGGGAGGTAGTGGAAGCAGATACAGTAGTGACTTTTAAAGGGCGTCTTGACAAATACACGAATAGGATGGGAATAGAGGGATACGGTCCCTGGAAGGTAGGGGGTTTTAGTTGTGACGGGCAGCACATCGGTGCAGGCTTGGAGGGCTGAAGGGCCTGTTCCTGTACTGTATTCTTCTTTGTTCTTGTCTCTTTCTAATGAGAGAGCTGTCCTATGGTCCTCCAGGATGATGGGAGCTTTCTATATCCAATACTCCACGCCACCCTTTATTCCTGGGCCCCACTGGTTTCTTTTTGGCTTGCTGGTTGTAAAAAATAAGTTTTAAAAATGAAATTTTGAAAATAACATTATTTTATTGCCTCTGTGAATTTTCTCCTGGTTTGCTCATACCAGTATCCAGGAAATTAGTGTTTAATTCCTGGATATTCTCGGGCATACCCCAGGAAACTGGCAAAGCCTGACCAGGATTGGCAGCACATTTTTCTGACTTGGATGTGAATTCGTGGCCGACTTGCACAAAGCTGAAAGGAAGTAGTGCAGAGCGCTGGGTGCCATGCATTCACTCACGGTCCACAGGATGTCCTGATATTTGATGAGAAGCTGTACAATGTTGGCAGCTTTGGTAGCGGCCTCTGCTTCTTGATGGTTTCCAGTCCTCCCCTTGCACATGAAGAGGTTCGGGGCGACAATCATGGAGACATTCCACAGGCTCATTCGGTTTTTGGCTTCATTCGCTACAACCTTGCTGAGATATTCCAAGAAAGCCTGGAGGAGGGGGGAGTGGGAGGAGGAGGGGGGAGTGGGAGGCAGCAGACAGAAGTGGATTAATTCAATTTTTAATGAACTTGCCTCTCAGAACTTGCCACTTGCTGTTTTATGGAAAAGAAATTCAATTTGCATTCCTAGTTCTACCCAATTTTCAGAGAACTTAGTGTCCTAAGATTTGGGTGCCATGCTGCTCCCAATATTTGTAAACAGTTCACTGGGAATATATTTTATATGAAATCAAACTATAATACTCTGATTAAGGAATTTTGGACCAACTGTGAATGAACTGTGAAAAGGCAAAGAAATATTAACTGAAATTTTCGTTTACTTTCTAATAACAAGCTACTTTTCAATCCTGCCAACTAATGAGACCTTCACTTTGCTGGTATAGAGTTCAGGCTGTTCACTTCACAGGTTAGGTGGATTGGCCATGCTAAATTGCCCATAGTGTTCAGGGATGTGTAGGTTAGGTGGCTTGAAGGGGATGGATCTGGGTGGGATGCTCTGAGGTTCAGTGTGGACTTGTTGGGCTGAAGGGCCTGTTTCCACACTGTAGGGATTCTATGATTCTATGAGGACAGGGACATGCTTTGCTTGTCCAAGTCTGTACAGCTCCATGAGTGACCCAATTAGTCCCACTCTCCTGTCCTCCACCCAACTCCCAGATATTGTTACGTTGCTCCCAAGGATTTTATCCAAAATACAGAGGGTCATCAATTCTAGTTGGGTGCTGGATTACTTGAGGAGTGAGATCTGCACATTGTGATTGCTGCTCACTACATGGTGAGCGATGTTTTATCAAACCACAGGACATTAGGGGAGGCAATAGCCTAGTGGTATTATCGCAGGACTGTTACTCTAGAGACGATGTAGTGTCCTGGGGACCTGCGTTCAAATCCTACCACAGCAGATGGTGGAATCTGAATTCAATTGATATCTGGAATTAAGAGTGTAATGATGACCATGAATCCTTTGCTGACTTTTGGGAAAAATCCATCTGGTTCATTAATGTCCTTTACAGAAGGAAACTGCCATCCTTACCTGGTCTGGCCTACATGTGACTCCAAACCCACAGCAATGTGGTTGACTCTTGACTGCCCTCGGGGCAATTAGGAACGGGCAATAAATGCTGGCCTAGTCAGCAATGCTCTCATCCCATGAATGAATAAAGAATAATGGATTTTATTTGTTGTCACTGAAAAGAAAACGGATCAAGTTGTAGCTAGCAAGTGAATAATCGTAAATGTGAGAAATTGGACGCATATGAAGTTTGAGATCATTGAGATTGTAATAACTTGCTTCAACTCAGCAGCCACTGGCTGTGTCAGCATTTGTGGCCTTTCCCTATTAGGTCTGTTCAGAAGGCTGCTAACCACATTGCTACAGGCTGGACTAGGTAAGGACCAGATGGGTTTTTACAACATCCAACAGTGATTAGGCTAACGTTTTAATTCCAGATTTACACCAAATTCAAATTTCACCAGCTGCCACTGCGGTATTTAAACCGACATCCTTGGTATCAGCCTGGGTCTAATGGATTACTAGTCCAGTGACAACAACACTACACTGCTGCCCCTTGCTCTTGAGAAGGTGATAGTGAGGCGCCTTCTTAATCCTTGGTACCAACTGAGTGACTTGCCGAGCCATTTCAGTCAACCACGTTGCTATGGGCCTGGAGTCACACCTAAGGCAGAGCAAGGGCAGCCAACAGGTTTTTACTGATAATCTAGTTGCTTCTCAGTAACATTTCTGACAACGGTCCCGCTGTTTCTCCAGAACCAGAAGTCAGGGCTGTAATCGGTGTCTGCCTTCCCTCAGAGCAGCTATACGGCCCTAAAACTGTGAGGGAACCGGTCACTGAGATCAACCTTTTATTTAATGGACTGAATTTAAATTATCCAGTGTGCTGTGGTGGGACATGAACTCCTGATTTGATCATTAGTCCCAGACTCTGGATTACAGGCTCAGTAACACAACCACTACAAAATGTTGCAACATTTTTTTCTAAAATCTTTTCATGGGCTGCCCATTCCTAGTTTCCTTCGAATGGAGTATCCTACTGGGCCATTTTAGAGGGCAGTTAAGCCAACCACCGATACATTCTGTCATTCACCTTCTTAGGTTGAACATCAACTCAGGGTCAAATTCTTTCCCT
This sequence comes from Rhincodon typus, assembly GCF_021869965.1. Taxonomy (NCBI): domain Eukaryota; kingdom Metazoa; phylum Chordata; class Chondrichthyes; order Orectolobiformes; family Rhincodontidae; genus Rhincodon; species Rhincodon typus. Next base: position 105,586,459 of record NC_063335.1, on the reverse strand, counting down.
TTTAGTCATACGTACCTTGATAGTGTCTCTATTGGGATCAGGCAGTAACATGATGATTAGATGTAGAGCTTGTATCTGCAACTTGGTCGGTGAGATATCTGAAACCAAAACAAAGATAGTTGTGCAGGTGTAAAACCCTCATTTTCTGCATAAACAGACAGGAAAACTTTTCTTTTATATCTTAGAATGAAGCCAACATTCTAACTGTCTCTCACACAAATGTAAAAGATCCCAAGCTAAGTCGAGGTAAAGTTGCCATAGTCTTACCAGACCATAGGTTGTTTTCTCATTAGAGAGAGACAATGGTGGTTTAACCTGAAGTCAGACAACCCCCAGGCAAAGGGGTGCTGAGAAAAAGTGTCCTTTATGGTAATGTCAGATGTTGTGGGAATTGAACCCATGCTGTTGGCGTCACTCTGCATTGCAAAGCAACCGTCCAGCTAACCAACTACTGAATCTACCAAGCACAAAGAAGCTCTTTCTGGTGCCTCCACCAATACTTAGCCCATTACTAACATCTGAAAACAGATTAGCCAGTCATGATCAAACTTCTGCCCGTGGGATTTTGCTGTGTACAAACTAGCAGCTCTACGTAAGTTCAACAGCTACAATTCAAAAGCATCATCTTTAAAATGGTTTGGGACATTCTGGAGTTATGAAAGGTTCGATATTCATACAAAGCTTTTTTCCTTTCATTCTGATGGTTTCGGTGTTGATGAATGTTCAGTCATCAGCCATTTTTCACCCTTAAAACCAGGCTTCTAGTGGGTCAGTTATATATTTAAATGCACTTTTTCATGAACTGAACATGCAACAATTTATAAGAGAGGTGACCTTATGGGTGGCTTAATGGCTCAGCGGTTAGCACCGTTACCTCATGGTAACAGGGACCTGGGTTTGATGCCAGTCTCAGACAACTATCTGTGTGGAGTTTGCACGCGCTCTCCATGTCTGTACAGTTACCCTCTGGGTGCTCTGGTTTCCTCTCACAGTCCAAAGGTGTGCAGGCTAAGTGATTGGCCATGCTATATTGCCATAGTGTCCAGGGATACACAGGCTAGATGGAAAATGCATGGGTAGGGGGTTCCAACACTCTTCAGAGAGTCAGTGTGGGCCTGATGGGCCAAATGGCCTGCTTCCACGCTGTAGGGATTCTATAAATGAAAGTTTACTGCACCTCAGTGAATTATGCAGAACCTTCATTCCCCTGTCACTGGACTGCTATTGCAACACTTTAAAATAATTCTTAAAATTCTCTTGATTATGTTTCCATTTGACAAAATTTTGAGAGGCTTGATTATCAAAGAACAGCAAACAGTGATCTCTATAATTTTACAATGCCTGTTAGATTTCTTAAAAACAAAACTTGTTCTCAGGAGGTCAGCAATCACTCAGTCTGAGTAGTGATTATTGAAAAAGCTTAAATTGGAGTCACATGGAGAACACACTGTGGATGGATGACATTCCATTTCCTGAGGGACAGTGGGATTTTTAGGCTATTGTGGTTTTAGCTCATAAGGTACATTGATTTCAGTTCCACAAGTTACATTGTGGGATTTAATCTCATGTTCATTCCAGTACAAGCAAGTCTGCTAACAACTCTCTGTGACAGCAAAAACGCTGACAGAACTGATTTAAAGAAATCTATCTGCTGGAAGAAGTCCAGCATCAAATCGATTACAAGAGGAGGAGATAACTTGCAAGGCCAGTTCTTATTGGCCACTCAAATCTTCCAACCCCAATCAGAAAAATTACACCAGCGTTTGGCTGGGATTTGGTCAAATAGAACAGCTGGCACCACCAGAACATAATACCAGCCCAGATTTCACTGGCAACGGCAAAGTAACAGCTACCATCTCAAGGTAAGCCACACATGATGACCAGATGATCTCCATGGCACAATTCCTTCTTTTCTGATATTAATTTAGAATCTTGCACCAAGGCAAGGAAATTTCAAGTTATCCAGCACCAATGATGGCATCGAACAGACTAAGCAGCCAATCACATTGAAGTATTCTCACAGACCGCAAACCAGGAAATAAAATGATGAATTATCCATCATTTTCAGTAAGTTTTAGATAAGGAAATGATTGGGGTATGCACATGCGATGGATTTAGAAGCCAAAATATTAAACAAACATTTTAAAATGTAACATTTTGTGGTAATTTTCAAAACTTAATTAGTTGGGCACCACTGAGGCAGCTCAGCACTAATTATGAGATTAGTACATCATTAAAATGAAATTACACATCATTCAACAAGGTGCAACATTTTCAAAGATTGGGATCAACAATATTAAAAGGCACAGCATTGGTAGTTCAGTAATTTCCAATTGATAGTAGTCTGTGAGGATTTCAACTGGGCACAAAATGGGATCACACAAAATCACAGGCAACTTTCTGACTAGTACATTTAATTGCATACGGCTGGGCTCCAGAGGTAATCAGATTCAGACGAGTAACATTGTGATGGAACATTAACAACTTCACCGTCATTACTATTACAAGGTCCAGACCATTATGGCTATAGCTGGCAGACAAAAACAAAAGGCACAAAATACTTGAAATGCAAACTCTTTCATGTTTCGAACATCAACATATTGTTGAATGTGGGGCGGAGAGTGAAGAATGCTTATGTGTGAGCACTTCTGCAAGGACAGAGACACTGTCACAAAAATGAAAAGACGACTGAAATATACTGAAGTTAACAAGTCATACTTTGCACAGCGACAAATGCTGGAAGGTATTCCGCAGTAAGTAAAGGGTAGGGCAGTTCTCGGATGAAGGTCTTCAGCAGGCATGCAACATCATTGTGATGGATTTGGTCCCAGTCAAAGGTGTCATTGTAAAATTTTGCCTCCAACTCTTGTCGATAATTCTGTGAATGAAAGTTATATTCATTTCAATCCAACTCATATTCTGGGTTTAACAGCATGTTTTGGTAGGACAGGTGATATACTAGTTGTAAATTAATAAACTCGTAGCTACAATTCCCATAACTCAATGTCGAATGCTACAGAGGATGGCTGCAAAGCAAACTCTGTTTTTGCTAAAGTATATTGTGTAGGAAGAAGATGCAAATGTTTCCTGCCCATGATTAATCTGAACCAGCATGAGGTTGGGTCCTTAAATGAGTGAACTACAATTGAACTGTTCTGAGGGGACAACATTGCCTACCCATGTTGCTAACACTCCTCTGTAATCTCTGCTATCATACATAATTATTTTAAACATCTTTTTAAAAATCCCATGTGGTGATCGAGAAACATTAGTGCTAAGTAAATTTTAATTTTTTTATCTCAATTCTCTTTTCTTCAGTAATACTTAACCTTGAGTTCCTGAAGCATAATTTTACGCTAAATATCTAACAGTAAATAATCTGCATTCCTCACCATTCAAGGCAGACAGAATAATGCACCTAATAAATTCCACTTTGAACATCTATAGGGTCATAGAATCATACAGCACGGACACAGACCCTTCAGTCCAACTCGTTCATGCTGACCAAGTTTCCCAAACTAAACTATTCTTACTTGCCGGCGTTTGGCCCATATTCCTCCAAACACTTTCTATTCATGTACCTGTCCAAATGTTCTTGAAATGTCTTAACTGTACCTGCATCTACCACTTCTTCTGGCAGTTCATTCCATGTACGAACCACCCTTTACATAAAAAAGTTGCCCCTCAGGTCCCTTTTAAATCTTTCTCCTCTTACCTTAAAAATATGCCCCCAAGGTTTGATCTCCCCCACCCTTCAGAATGCTTATCTATAGATGTTTATAAAGTCAAGAGGGGTATAAAGTCACATCACAAGCTCTTACGCTCCAGTTGAAAAAAAGTCTCAGCCTATCCAGCCTCTCCTTATAACTCAAACTCTCCAGTCTACCACATTCTGGTAAATCTTTTCTGAATCCTCTCCAATTTAATAATATCCTTCCTATAGCAGGCCTGATATTCTCTATGACTGGATGTGCGGTGAGCATTCTCTCACTTGCATTTTACCCTGTGTGATGCAAGGTGTATCATTTATATAAATATATGATTTATTTTAGAATTTGGATTCTGAACTAGTGGCATGTGGGTTTTGGTCTGTGTCTATGAGACAGTGCGATAATTAAGTTTTCACTATTTCTGGATCCAGAATTTTTAAAATCCAATTTGAGAGAGGGAGTCCATGTGGTGATAACGAGGATTTGTTTGATCAGAAACAGTTTTATATCACGGAGGTGTTGGCCTAGTGGTATAATGGCTAGACCCTTAATACAGTGACCCAGTTGATGTCCTGAGGACCCAGGTTGAGTCCCGCCATGGCAGATGGTTCACTAATGTCCTTTAGGGAGGGTAACTGCCATCCTTACCTAGACTGGACTACATGTGACTCCAGACCCACAGCAAGGTGGTTGACTCTTAACTGCCCTCTGGGATGGGCAATATATGCTAGCACAGTCAGTGACACCCTCATCCATGACTGAATAAAAGCAAAAAAAGAAGTGGATAAAGCAAACAGTGAGAAAAATTATCTTCGTTTCCATTAAGAAGGGTTCTTTTTGGTACATTGTGGCATAGTGGTAATGTTGTTGGACTAGTAATCAGGAGGCCCAGGCTAATGCTCTGGGGATATAGGTTCAAATCCCACCACAGCAGCTGGTGGAATTTAAATTTGATTAATAAACGTAGAATGGTGACCATGATGCTTTCATTGATTGTTGTAAGAATTCATCTAGTTCACTAATCCCTTATAGGAAATTAACACCGTCAAATCCTTATCTGTACGTGACTTCAGACCCACGGCAATGTGGTTGACTCTTAAATGCCCTCTGAAATAGTCAAGCAAGCCACTCAGCTCAAGGGCAATTAGAGATAGGCAAAAGTATACTGGTCTCAGCAGCGACACCTACATCCCATTAAAGAATTTTAAAAAATGAAGTTGGGCAACTGGGAATTTCTGAGTGTTTTGAGATACCAATAGGCCACCAAGCAAGGAAGAAAATAATCAAGTTGGGCCGAGAAGCATCCTTCTGCAATAAATGAAGGACCAGATGCTTGTCCTTTTGTTCAAAATAAAGATAGTTTGACTTTTTTTGGATGCTGGATCTAAGGCTGGTTTGTGACAGAAGATCAGCCTTGAACTTGTTAGATGACAGAACATCTCAGAGGGCCGAATGGCCTACTCCTGCTCCTATTTTGTATGTTCAAAAGACTTCTGAAAGTAGGGTAAATGCAGTAAGGTGTGTGCCAGAAACCAGGAGCAAGGCAGATCAAGGAACAGCTCTTAATGGTGGCAGATATGGGTATTTACTTCAGAGGTGAAGTGAAACAGTCTGATTGGTTTTGTGGAGTAGATGGAGTTCATGCTCAAGCAGTGGTGCGAAGACCACACATCTATCCATAAATGGCAGCAGATTTGAAGGACATAACGAAAAGCTATCAATCTCGGTCTTGAACATTCCAATTGAGACAGTGAATTTCAAACTTTCACCACACTTTTGTGTAAAAAGTGCTTCCCAAATCCATTCCTTTACACCTGGCTCTAATTTCACGCTTCTATTTCCTTGTTTTTGGATTTTGGAAATATTCAGGGTCAACGCAAAGGTCGTGGAGCAGCCACCAGTCATGGCATCAGAGTTAGTTGTGTGAAGTGCTAATCACGTACACCATTTTAAATAGTGTACACATGATGTCTAATGGCTGCCTTGAAAGCTAGGGCTATATGTGGTTAATGTTCTGTTCCTCAATAATGTTACAAAAGTGTACTTTCGGCAAATGGGTTACATAAACCTTGAACTTTTTCAACTACACTCTGGTGCCAAGGAGCCTCACCAATTCTTGGAAAATGGTAGATAACTGCCTGGTTTTCCAAGAACAAAGATTCCTCGTTTCTGGTGTACAGCCAAAAACATTCAGGCCATTTTTCTCAAATTAAAGTCTCTACTTAACAGACTGCAATGTTCCCTCTGCTGGACTGTGCCATTCTCACTCCCAAGCCACACAGCCTGCATCCTTTCCATCTGTCACCAGTGGCAGCCTCTGCGTGAGATTTTAAATGTGAGACACCACACGACAACGTCCTGTCCTTGATAAAAGTGATTTGTTTCTCTCTGATACTTGAGACAGGGTTAGGATCCCCCGTAGCACAAGTGAGATGTCAAACCACAGGGAATGTATGAATGTGGAATTTCGGTGGGCTAGTGTGGAGTAGGAGTTTTCCAAATTCGATTAATTCTTTTTTTTAAGACAGAGCTTGTCTCCCATAGGGTGCACACACAATTTGTAATCTTCCAATGCACTTATAAGGCAGCATGAGAGTCGTAAACAGGCAGCTAAAGGAAATACTTGGAGGATTAGTCACTCATCAGTGTCTTCCATTTCTCTAAACAGCTTCATTTTTTACTAAGCAACAGAAAAGAACAAGGCATACTTAAGCTGAAGAAGGAAATGCCTCTTGAAGACGAAACTCAAGAGTATGAACCTTGATACTACCCCATGTCATTGGCCTCACAACTAGATTTAAAACAAGTAACTTTTTTTTTGGATATGTAGTCTGAGAGATCAACAGCATTGATACACAACAAAACACAGTTAGTAACTAAATAGTTAATCATGTTATTGTGGCGGTCAAGTAAACAGTGTAGATTCAAGTACACTTCAATTAATGTCATGACATTTGCATCAATATTAGCGTTTTTCTGCTTTTTTAAAAATTCATTCATTGCATGTTGATTTCGCAGCATTTATTACCCATCCCTAACTGCCCCAGAAGGCAGTTAAGAGTCAACTACATTGCTGTGGGTCTGGAGTCACATGTAGGCCAGCCCAGGTAAGGATGGCAAAGGACATTAAGTGAGTCGGGTGGACTTGTTCGACAATCGATAGAGTTGCACGGTCACCATCAGATGAGCATTTTATTCCTGAGTTTTGTTAGATTCAAATTTTATCAACCATCATGGTGGGATTTATTAATTATTCTCAGAGCCGAAAGTAGGGGTCCGGGGCAATCAGAGCAAGTGCCACAGTGGTAGGCAGAGCAAGGGCAGGGTGGGGGACAGAGTGGGAGGGATAGGATGGGGAGCAGAGCAAGAATACATAACAGGGATTTGTCTGAAATCTCAAGTAACCAATAGTCTCTTGAAACGCATGCACCCCTTTCTGATTGACAGCTCTGGCTGCAGTTTCACAATGTTTATTTACACCAGGTGAAACAGATTCAAGAGTGCTGCAGTGTCATTTATTGAAATTTTTAGTGATCTGTATGATTGACACTTTTATTGGCCTGAAGTAAGAACATTTAAAAAAACACTGGTGGAAACCTATCACTGAATGACTTCTTTCAAACACAGAACTGTCATTGTAGAGTTCACTATTTCTATACGGTATAAAGAACATAGAACTGTACAGCACAGGAACAGGCCCTTTGGCCCATGATGTTGTGCCAAGTATGATGCCAAATGAAACTAATCCCTTCTGCCTGCTCTTGGTTCATATCCCTCCATTCCTTACATATTCATGTGCTTATCTCAAAGTCCCTTAAATGCCCCTATCATATCTGCCTCCACCACTACCCCTGGCAGCACATTCCAGATTCTTACCACTTTCTGTGTTAAAAACTTGCCCCTCACATCTCCTTTGAACTTTCCCCCCTCTCACCTTAAATGCATACCCCTTACTCTTAGACAATTCAACTCTAGGAAAAAGATTCTGACCATCAACCTTATCTATGCATCTCATAATTTTATAGACTTCAATCAAATTTCCTCCACTGCTCAAGAGAAAACAACGCAGGTTTTTCAAGCCTCTCCTTATAGCTCATACCGTCTAATCCAGGCAGTATCCTGGTAAAACTCTTCTGCACCCTCTCCAAAACCTCCACATACTTCCTGTAATGTGGCAACTAGAATTGAACACAATTCTCTAAGTGTGGCCTAAACAAAGCTGCAACACGACATCCTGACTCTTGTACTCAGTTCTCCAAACAATAAAGGAAAGCATACCATATGCCTTCTTTACCACCGTGTCTACTTTCAGATAGCTATGGACTTGAACCCCTAGGTCCCTCTGTACATCAATGCTGTTCAGAGTCCTGCCATTAATTGTATACTTTTCCTTAACATCTGATCTCCCAAAATGCAGCATCTCACACTTACCCAGATTAAACTCTATCTGCCATTTCTCCCCCATCTGCAACTGATCTGTATCCCACGGTATCCTTTGACAATCTTCCACACTATCCACAACATATTATTTGCAAACTTACTAACCCACCCATCTACATTTTCATCCAAGTCATTTTTATATGTATATTAAAAACAGCACAGTGAGTGAATGACTGTAGGGGCCTGAGGGGCCCACAGGTTAGTTTGGGGGGGGGGGGGGGGGGGGGGGGGGGGGGGGTGCAACAGGAGGGTGTATAATTTTAGAAAGAGATGCATAAGACAGCATGTATGTGATTGGAAAGTGTGTAGCTGACCCGATAATCTTCAACTCCACTTCCTTGCCTTTTCCCCATAATCTTCCAGCAATTGGAATCAACTCTTATCCAAACAACAATCTCTCCGTTTAGCTTACTTTAGGAGGGAGATTACTCACGAGGTGATGAATGAGAAATGATTCCTACCTTCACTCGTGAGGCAGACCCTGGAACCCGGAGAATTCCTTCAGCATCCAAACCAGTTTGCTCCATTCTCGACAAAAGCTAGGACAGGATTTGTTACATGTTTAATCAATTTTCATGATGGCAACCTAGTTAAACGCATTTGAATTAAAAGGTTAGGAATTCTTGTATATTATACCTATTGGGTCAGCCAAGTCTAAAATCCTGCTCAAACCACCTCTGCTGCAGTTGAAACTTTAATCATGTAAACTTAAGAACATGCAAACATTCATAAGCTATTAAACCACCCCACCAGCCCCCAGTCCCAACTCCAAGTCTGTTTGTTTATCTCCATCACCAGGTCCACTTCCTCCCTCCACCATAACACAGTCCTGCCTTGGCTCATCTGCTGCTAAATCTCTGATGTTTTTGTTATCTACTGACTAGTTTAATGCTCCCCTGGCTGACCTCCCATCTTCCAGCCTATACAAACATGAGCTCATCCAGATCTCTGCTGCCTTTATGCTAACTTACATTACATCAGGTTTACTACTGCAGACATTGGCAACTTATTAAGGATTTCTAAAAATGCACAGGTTTTTAAATCTATTCATGGCTTTACTTTTTCATATCTCTCTCTGTGTAGTCCTACTTGGATCTTTACAAATAATTTGATAAACATTTCTCTCATATCCTCTAGATAAGAATTCTCACTGGAGTAGAGGAAATAAAACTCTTCATCTGTTGTACACATAGATTAAGAAAGGTCTCTGCTTCTGGTAAAATAAAACTACCTGAGACTCATGCAATGGGCCTTGTGCTTTCTTGTGTTAATGATCCCGAACAAGTCAATTCTTCACAGGATATCCAGACAAGTTAACTCCACTTTTGCCAATCCCTACTCCCCCATCTGACAGCCTTTCATTTAACAAAAGGACACACACAAAATGCTAAGGACCAGGACCTGCTTGCAGCTCATTAAGTGCTTCTTCCCTGGATCTGAGCCAGGGATAATACTTTGTGACTTAATTGCTTAAAAGCTTGCATTCGCTGTTCACACCCCAGCACTCGATTCACCAGCTTAACTGCTGGCTGCCTGGACATTTACAAGGCACTTTCTTCCCAAACGTTGCTGGAGTCAGAGACAACACAGTGTGGAGCTGGAGGAACACAGCAGGCCAGGCAGCATCAGTGGAGCAGGAAAGTTGACGTTTCGGGTCGGGACCCTTCTTCATTTTCTGAAACGTCAACTTTCCTGCTCCTCTGATGCTGCCCGGCCTGCTGCGTTCCTCCGGCTCCACACTGTGTATTCTCTATTGGCAGGTTTACAGTTTATGGTTCTCACAACTCCCTTCACACTGCACTACCTAAAGACAGGTGCCCAAAGTGACTGCTGTGCTCCAAATACAATCGGACTGAGGCATAGATAACTGAGGCACCTGTGCTCATCTGACTTGCAGATTCAGACCCTCATGAGAGAAATGTTCAGCATTCCATTTTTGAGGATGCTGGAAATCTTAGGTGATTTTGTTGTCGGTTCTGTGCTCATTTGTGATCCGTTAGTTACATGCAATCCTTAGTTTCAATGCAATACCAGGATCAATTGAATGGTGATATTGCTGAATACAGGAGATGGACGTAGTGACCATTAGATAACTCCAAACTAAGTGGCACAGTGGTAATGCCCCTACCCCTGGAACAGGGGGCCCGGGTTCAAGTTCTGCATGCTCCAGAGGTGTCTAATAACATCTCTGAACAGGTTGATTAAAAAAAAATTGGTTAAATTAGAAAAAAAAACTCCAAACTAGAAAAGTTTTAACCAACATGTTATCTGGGGCACATTACAGAGAGCTTATCTCAAATTAAAGGATAATGAAGACCTTTTTTTTGCATGAGCAGTTTTGTTGAGAGTTCACTGTCAAAAGTTATATAACAAATGGGGCTATAAAATCAAACATAAATGATCCAAAAACAAATCAGTTCCACTTGAAGCCAGGGAGAGGCATAAAATGTGTCCAAGATCACATGCTTAAACCAAAATGTGGGTCTTTTACTTAAATAAAATCAGAGTCGACAAGCTTAAAAGTCTGCAGATATCCATAAATAACTTGTGACAGGCACCCCTCTCTAATATTCCTGAATTTCACACTAAATTATACAGTGGACTAATGTGAAGAACTAATAATCAAGATTTCAATTCATCCAAAGGGAGATCTTTAAAAATGGACAGTATCCATCGATAAATTTGAAGAGATCAATTTGCTAGGAGGCAACGTCGGGAAGAAAAGAAGCAATCAATTTTCCAAATACTCAATCTGAATCAGTGTGAGATTAAGAAAACACAGATTGGGTACTGAATTACTGCCTCATAAGTCTCAAAGCTAAAGGGAGCCCCACACACAACTCACCAGCCCAGCTGGGGAGAGGAAATGGCAACTGGATCGTAGCCAAGAAGATTGCTCAGGAGGGGATTAAACTACTGCATTCTACAGGGTCTGTTTCATTTCAAGCACAGACGTTACCTTTAACTATAATCTGCACCAAAGGCAACCCATCACACTTAATCCTCTCTTGCGGTACATCTTTCCTGAGTGCATATTATTCTTCAACGCAGTTGTTGATGTACGTGATTTTCAATGGTTTGTGTGATTTATTGAAAATCTCTGTACTTGAGTCTTGACTGCATGCTGTATGCATGGTTGGACCCTCTCACTGTCACCCTACACAACACTGAATACTATGCCAGCCCACATTAAGCCACATGTATAATCGGGCATTCCTGTTCACCGTATTGTACCTACTTTTTGAAAGATGAGAGGAATTTTTGTCCCTGGAACCTTCTTTTGATCGTTTTCAAGCAACGTTGTGAGGGGAACACCAAAGGGGCCTGTTTCTGTAATGAATAAGGAACTTATTAAAACAGGTTCTTCTGAAATCAGCAGCAGTAGTAATATATGTTTCGAGAGTAACATGATGCATTCCCATGAAAATGCAATGACCAGAAGTAAGAGGTCTAGGGATAGCCTTCAACCATTCTGTGTAAGCAATCTCAGATGTCTATAGCTCGGGAGATCGCCATTCAGCCCATCATGTCAATGCCAGTCAACAAGGAGCTGATTACACTAATTCCATTTTCCAGTTTTTGACCCATGGCCCTGGAGGCTGTGCAATGCAAGTGGATACCTAAATACGCCTTAAACATTCTAAGAATTTCTCACTCAACTTTCAGGCAGTGAGTTCCTGACTCCCAACATGCTGTAAGTGAAAACCGAAACAAGTGAGGATGCTGTAAATCAGGAACACAAACAGAAGTTGCTGGAAAAGCTCAGCAGGTCTGGCAGCATCTGTGAACAAAAAAATCAGGGTTAACGTTTCGGGTCTGATGACCTTTCCTCAGAACTGTTCACTATCCCATCCACCTCCATCATGTCCCCCCTGATGTCTCAACCTTCGCTGCTCCACAACCTCTCCCTTGTGGCTGTCTCATTCCCGTGGGAATTGGCACTGGACAGAGATGTTAATTATTCTTTGTGCCGCTGATCTTAAGGTAAGTAAAACCAACGAAAATAAATTTAAAGCAGATATCATAAGGTATTATTTACTCAAGAAGTTGTGCATGCTGAGCTGTTGAGTACAGGTGAGACAGGAAATATTTAAAAGGGATCTGAGGGGCAAAATTTTCACACAGAAGGTGGTGCGAGTATGGAACGAGCTGCCTGAGGAAGTGGTAGAGGCTGGTACAATTGCAACACTTAAAAGACATTTGGATAGGTAAATGAACAGAAAAGTGTTTAGGGAATATGGGGCCAAACACAGGAAAATGGAGCTAGTTTAGTTTAGGAAACCTGATCACATGGAGTTGGGCCGAAGGGTCAGCTTCCATCCTGTATACCTCTATGACTCTACTCGAGATTCCAGTAGATTTTTGGCCATTCAAGGAATGTGGGGATCCAGCAGGGAAGTGGGATTGTGTTTAAGTATCAGCCATAATCACATTGAATGGCAGAGCAGGCTTGATAGTCCATATTCCTGCTCTTCCTTATTTCAACCACTCAAATAGAGTTGCAAAGGCAAAAGATAGTAGAAAAGAAAAGATAGCTGGATGTAAAACAAGGCAGTGGTGATATGGGAAGGATCAGCTTCATTGGAAGGTGCTGGTCTTTTCTTATTCTTGACATTTGTTATACTCTCCAGTTATTTTAGTGTATCCCTTTCCCAAGGTCTTTAGAACTCACATCACCATCTTTCTGCCTCATTTGCAAATAGCACTCAATATCACAGGTTAAAAGGAAAGCTAAATAAGTGCAATGGTTAAAAGTAGCTCAAACATAGAGATTTATAATCCTAAACATACTTTGTGCCTTCATGCAACATAATGAAATGTTATGGTTAGTGTTGAAGAAAACTCACCCTTTGCTTTAACCCTCACAGTCCTGTTCCTCTTCAACTCTATCCCAAGTGCATCATAGAAAGTGGTGATCTCTATCAGAGAGAGGTTATGGATTTTTTTCATATCCTGAGAGGATAGATCTCCAATGCGTGTTAGTCCCAGTCTATCCTCCCGAATGGTAAATTTCTGAAATTGCAAACGGAGTCAAAACCATTAGCCAACTTCTCACATGGGAAAGTACAACTGCTTTTTTGATAAATCCCAGTGTAAAATGGAGTTGGGTTTAAGTGGATAAGCTAGTACGTGGCTTGAAATGTGCAGCATTGCTATAGGCACCTTGGAGCTCAGTTTCTGTGTCCTACGCAATGGTGTAACAAATGTTCTCATGTGCCATCCCCACACACCACGGGCTGGACCTCAGGCTAGCAATGGGCTCTCCCACACTCCAGCATAAATTCTGGAAGTGAGCCTGCCTCTTAGCCAGCTCACCAGGTTTTAATCTGTTGTACGATAGCCTCTTTAATTAGTACGAGGAAGGATTTCCATCCATCTCCAGTACTGTAGGTGCCATTCACCAACAGAGCCAGACATTCAGGTTTCAATCCACCAGGCCTCTCCCTGGGTTCTAGTGTCTCCTGCTGCCCATTATATCAAAGCATCAACACAATGAGGCTCTCTAGGTGGACAATTGATGTTCACTCAAATCTTCAATATTCTAATGAAACCTCGCTGGTGAAATCACAGCGGGGGCAAGGGCCAATGAACCATCAACAGGTGGCACAATGTACCAAAATGAAGAGGTACTGGTGTAGTGGTAACGAACTAGTAATCCAGGGCTTTCGGGTAATGCCCTAGGGACATGGATTCGAATCCCACCAAGGTAGACGGTGAAATTTGATTCAATGAAAATCTGGAATTAAAAGTTAGCCTAATGTCTATTGTTGTAACAACCCATTGGCTTCACTAATGCCCGCTAGAGAACAAAATCTGCATTGTTACCTGGTAAGGCCTACATGGATTCCAGAGACACAGCAACATGGTTGACCCTAAACTTTCCTCAGAAATGGCCTAGCAAGCCATTCGGTTTAAGTCGCAATTAGGGACAGGCAATACATGCTAGGTGACACCCACATCCAGTGAAAACATTTTTAAAAATGAATGGACCCACCTATCAGATTCCCTGTGTGTGGGTAGCCCATAAGCTTTCATCTCGTTATCAATTTAAAGCTAGACAGGATCAAAATCACTTCATAAAGAGGAAAAATCTAAACATATTCAAGACTAGGCCACTGTTTATTTACAAGAAATTGTTTCTAGCCTAGTTATTTGTTTCCTAATTGGAACACGTATGTTTTCTTTTGCACAGTAAAGTGCAATGCTCTCACCTTTCACACTTGCAGACTGTGACACTTCTAGCAGTGGCATTGCTAATAAACACAGCCAGATTTTATACATTGGGTCTACTGTATCAATGCAGTGACACTGGCTCTAAACATGCAGACCCTTTATTAACAAGATTTTATGCAAAGTTTCATTTCTCAGTTTCTAATATTTAATGTGTAACTCCTATTCACTTTTCTCTGAGTCTGCAACCAGGCTTGGGCAATCAAACACAGTGAGCATTGATCAGTTAGCAGACTCCCACAATCAAACACCAAGCAACTGAATACAACAGGAAAAGCAACTACCTTTCAGTAGCTGTGAAGTGAGCTGAGAAGTCCAGTGGTCATATAAAAAATTACACAAATGAAAGGTTTACTTTCCTCAATAGAAAAGGCAGAAAATAACAAAATCACTTCCTGCAGAAAGTATGGTGTTCAGTTAAAATATGTAGAACTCAAGAAATGTTTCAGCAACAATTATTCCCTTAGCAAAAGTTCAGGAGGAAAGTACCTCTAGAGTTTTCCATTTTTGTTCAAAGTTCGATTTGGGTATTTGAGTTTGAGGGTTGCCTTGCATTCAACCAACCCCAGCACACCCAGACCTTGTTAAAACCAGAGAAACGATGTAGCTCATGACGAACTTGTTAAATTAAATAACTGAAGCACACAGTCACCCTTCTCCCTTACCGGCAGTGTCGCACTGCTAGGCCTCTTTGTAAAGTTGTTTCTGCATTGCTGTTCTTTCTGAGCAGCTGTCAGAGACTCTGAGTACGGGATGTCCCAGTTCAGGTCCTCCGTTATTTCTGGGCTGTTTGGCTGGCTTTCTGTTTTCTCACCATTCTTATTATTCTCTAAGGGAACAATAATGCATTGGCATTAACAGTGCATACAATTTAGCCACAAACCGTGTGAAATATTTACCTGTTTAGATTGTTCGACTGTTCCGAATTACAAATTGTGGAACAGAAGTGATTTACAAACATTATGCACCACTACAATTGCAAGAATTCATTATATTTGAACTTAGATAGAGAACCTCTTCAGCAGTCCTTGGTGTGTTTCTGTCACCTTTGTTGAAGTACAGGTGACATTGTATCTCTCTTCTGCTAGGCTTCTGTGTTCTGTTTAGACATGATGCTAGTGAGGACAGAAATGAAGAGGAATTACTTCTCCCAGGGTGTTGTGAATCTGTGGAATTCTTTACCAGGGAGGGCTATTGAGACTAGAACATTAAGTATATTCAAGGCTGAGTTGGGCAGATTTGAGGAAAAGGCAGGCAAGTGGAGTTGAGGATTATTAGATCAGCCATGATCTCATTGAATGGCAGTGCAGATTAGATGGGCTGAACAGGTTACTTCTGCTCCTATGTCTTATGGTCTACAAATGTGGTATGAAAGAGTGGCTTACTCAGCGATGGTGGAGAGCAATTAAGGATCATCCACATTACTGGGGTCTGGAGTCACATAAAGGCCAGACTAGACAAGGATGGTAGACTTTCTTCCTCAAGGCAGTCCTCGTGAACCCAATGACGGTCCAGTTGTCTTACCGTCACCACTAAAGACATTGGATTTTATTTATAATTCATTTTCAATAAGTGAACTAAATTGCTGTAACTGGATTTGAGCATCTATCTCTAGATCATTAGCTGAGCTACACAGCCAGAATACTATGAATTAGCTTGAGGAAAAACTATTGAAGCTAGTTTTATTTGATTGAATGATTTGAAAATCCAACCTACTTTACATTAGCAGTCTGCAGGTTAAATTTAAAATGGTTTCCTAAGGTCAGATCTTTAGGTCTGCAGGTGTCAGGAAGTCTGACTTGGGTGATTATTAATATCCTTAAAAAGGCAGGTGATGTACTGGGCTGCCTGGTGTTTTTTTTTCATAATTCATGATTAAAAATAATGGCTACATTATTCAAATAGTGCAATGGCCAAACCTGTCATTCTAGCCTAGGTTAGATTTTTAACTAACCAAACAGGATGGATCTTATCTACAGGGACAAGATTTTGAGACACTCTGAAAACAAGGCCAGATTTATATTGCTCTCGGAGCTATTCAACTGACCTCCAGAAAGCAGTACTTTTTCTATCACAAGTGGCCAGACAATTCTTTTTATCTGATTCTGTACAAGTTCATCCCAGAACAAAAGGTTCTGATTTAAAATGTTAGACTGCTTTCCGTCCCGTACTTGAGAAGGTTCTCCACTTGTGTATCAAGGCTTAACAATGCGCTCAGATATACGGGAAAAGGATGGGTCTTGGAAACAGGATAGTGGGAAAAGTGGCTTTTGATGATTCATTTCTAATCTATTTCTATTTTAGTCTCCAGCATTCACGTGGTGAGACCGGGAAAGCCTGAAGCCCCGTCTGAGTGTTTTCATTTTCCCTCTGTGGATGAGATGGAGATCAAGCCTTCGGAAATCAAGCTGCCCATATCGGAGTACTTTTAACCTTTGCTGTATGAACAAGGAGTCAGCAGAGCTCATCACCCAACCTATAGAGTGGGCAGCCTCTCTAACAGATGGGTGATCCTTTCTTCCCAGGTAGTGAACCAGTGGAAGGGTCAAAAACTAACCCCACGGGAAAACGAAGAATGGGCCATTACTGTTGATCATGTCAGAAATCCATTCCCAGCCCCATGAATCAGTGGCTGGATCAGTTCATAGAATCGTACAGAGCAGGAAAAGGCCATTTGGCCTTTCTGCCTGAGTTAGTTCTTCGAAACTGCTCATCACTAGAACAAAACCAGGAACAGATCTAAATATTTCACATATCAATTGGTTATCAGATTAAACTAGTTGGACGTTCTGTTTTCAATATCTCCAACAGTGTTATAATACTCAAGTTTGATTCTGATAGGTCAATGGTGGTCACAATTGTGAAGCTTTTGCTTTATGTTGGGTTAATAATGATTACCATCAATAATCCTACTGCAGGAAGATTCCATCATTAGCGCACATTACACAAAGAATGACATTCTAAACAGGCTGTCAATGAAATGATTACTCTTAGCTGTTTGCCACAGTGTACTTTTAATCTTGATCATTATCAATTTTCTTTTGAGTGAACGGGATGTACAGATTACGATCAGAGTGGACCAGGCATGATTTCACAGCTTTAACTCAAGGCACAATTCCAAAATCAATTTACACTATGTAACGTGCAAAAATGGCAAAGATTAATAATGGATGCCAATTGAGATAACCATCTAACTGAAAACAAAAACCCATTAGCTCAATGTACGCCAGTTTGTTTCATTGATAAGTAGGCAATGTTTAAAGTATGCGGTGTTACATCTATTTCTTCAAACGAGATGCTGATGCTATTTTCTTTCCTGTAATTCACCCTGACCTACCATCTTGCTCTCTTGAAAGTGGTGACATATGCTGGGAATCAGTTTGATGATTACAAATAGCCCTATAGATTCTCACTCCTCATTCGTTATTTATAAGTCAGGACTGTGTATCAATTGGAATCCTTAACTTAAGGCATATCATCACTGAGCATTCGCTGCTAATGAATACATATCACTGGATGACAAGGCCAGATACTGAAGTCATTATTCTGTTAGAATCTAAATGTGACAAGCCTGGATTTGCATCTCAGTCCAGGTGATACCTGTACCCTGTTGACTTTCAGGCACTTTTCTGAAACTTGGGCTTACAACCACACCCCGCATACCCTTCCCACCCAGTCTCAACACTTATATATTATACTCCCCATTGCCCCTCATTTCCTCCATGTTGTTCTATACCACCTCATACTCATCACAATTATTAAATGCCCATTCCATGCCTTTTCCCATCCACTGTGCCTCATATTCATGTTCTTAATACCACCCCATGCCACCTCTACCTCGCCTCCTTATGCCCCTCAAATGTCACCCCATGGTTCTATAATACCTCCATGTATCCAACATAGCCACTTATCCAGAATTACTGCAGACAGACTGCAAGGTGTCTTTGCAATGAGCGTTAAAAATAAGAAGCTTCTAACAATCTATCGTACCAATACATTTCACACAGAGAAGCATTCGTAAAAGCCATTCAAAAATGCGAACTGCCTAAACCATCAATCTATTGTAAAGACAAACATTTATCAACGTATTACATGAAAGACAGATACTTATTTAATAATCTCAAAGCTGATAATGAAATTGTGACCCCTGCCTGGACATAGGGGCTTTGAGCAGAATTTTACAACACCTTGCCAGCAGTTTTACATATGGGTGTTCCCAAACCCCTCGGTGTCCCTATTCCATACCCCCTCCAACACCCGACCTCTGGCACTACAGGTCACACCCAGGTTATGAACAGGTTCCATTCTTTGTTCGCAAAGTCGATTTGTATCCAAATTGGAACGGAATGCAGGCCAACATAAAGCAGTCATTTGTGCGTAGAGGCAATGTTCATATGTCTGATCTTTAAAATTGTACCCCTGTATTGGGTCACGTTCCTAAGTATGAACATTCATTAATCAGATGTTTGTAAATCAGGGACCTCAGTAAGTTTAAAGGGTGATGCAAGGCCTAGGGTGTCCCACCAGCCCTGATCTCAATTAAGGCCATCGAGTAGCCATCATCATCAATAAAAGGCTTCTTCCTGCCTGGCCTGCGTTTTGAAGTTGACAGTTGGATTTCTGGGGTGGGTTGGAGTGGGGCATTCCTGGCAGGTCATCATCTTAGGCCTCAGATGGGAAGGAAGGCACCTTCTTCTAGAAAGGGCATATTTTTCCAAAGTAGATGCACCCCAAAGAGCTCCCCCAGGGCCTTTCTATCAAGAAAATTCCCACTTCCCAACCTTCTAGGCCCCATTGCTCCCTCCTGTAATGAGACTCCTTGCTCTTACCTGGACCTTGACTCTGGGACATGGAATCTGGAAATTACTAGGGCTGCTGGGATTATACAGCAGTCAGCCAAAGTGACTGGCCATCAGGTCTTAGGCAGGGTCTCAGCACCAGTCAAGGAGCATAAATCCTTTCTGCATCAAATTAATAATCCTTGAAGAATCAGATTACTAGGGGTTGCCACGATCAGAACAGTTGCATTACCTGCTGACTCTTTAGATGGTAGGCTGAGAAATCCTACCGTTTAAAATGTCCTGTCCTTTAAAAAATAACCAAGCATTCATAATAACTTCAGCAATTACACTGCGCGAAATCTAAACATAGGAATCTACTGAAATTGAAACTAAAATGGCTTTTAAGCTGCTGATGGTGTCCAATTCCATTTCAAAGCAGATTGCCTGCCAATGGAATTCTTCAGATGCTGACATTTCTTTTTCAAAACATTGAACATCAAGGCAATATTTTTCAAATTTAATGGTCTCTTCATTTTTCCTGTGATTTATAGATGTCATACATTTTCGCAGCATATTTTCTTACAGTCTTGAATTCTATATGTATATATCTTCTTCTCCAATGTGGAATAAACTCAAATACTTCTAATGCATTAAACAAAGCTGCTCAACTAAAAAGTGAACTTACTTCCTTAGGACAAACCCCTATGCTAAATCACTGCAGTTAAAATGTGTCCACACTATAATATTGCATTTAATGATAACATTTCAGCCACAGAAACATTTTAACTTGTCAGAATGTTCCCGACCTCTCAGAAGACTTCTCAGAGTGGTCACAAACTTTCCATAAGGTGAGTTTTTTTTTAGGGCTTACAAAACCTGCATTAGCACAAGAAAATAGTGGTGTTCTTGGGCTGGGTAATATGTAGGAGGGTTAACGGGAAGGAGAGATTGTGCAAGTTTCCTATCGGATTCACAGCAGGAAGCCGATCACAGAATAAATGCATCAGAGACCATGGCTGCAAGGCATATTGTTCATTTAAAGGATTGAGGGGTTATATTTTCCAAAGGAGACTGAACACCTAATACAGTAATACTCTGTGCTTTTCTGACATCGATGGGAATGCTCTTCAAAGAGCTGGACAATATCTAGGCTTGGGCTGACAAGTGGCAAGTGACATTCGCGCCACACAAATGCCAATCTATGACCATCACCAATAAGAAACAATCTAACCACCACCCCTTCACATTCAGCAGTGTTACCATCAGTGAACCTTCCACTGGCAACATCCTGGGGGTTATCATTGACCAGATACTCAACTGGACTCACCACATAAACACAGTGGCTACAAGAGCAGGTCAGAAACTAGGAATACTGCGGCAAGTAACTCACCTCCTGACTCGTCAAAACCTGTCTACTATCTACAAGGCACAAGTCAGGAGTGTGATGGAATACTCCCCAGTTGCTGGATGAGTGCAGCTCCAACAACATTCAAGAAGCTTGACACCATCCAGGCCAAAGCAGCCTGCTCAATTGGCACCACATCCACAAGCATCCACTCCCTCCACCACCGACACTCAGTAGCAGCAGTGTGTACTATCTACAAGATGCACTGCAGAAATTCACCAAACATCCTCAACCAGCACCTTCCAAACACTCGGCCAACTTCCATCTAGAAGGACAAGGGCAGCAGATACATGTGAACACCACCGTCTTCAAGTTCCTCTCCAAGCCACTCACCATCCTGACTTGGGAATATACCACCATTCCTTCACTATTGCTGGGTCAAAATCCTGGAATTGCCTCCCTAAGGGCATTGTAGGTCAACTCACAGCAGGTGGACTGCAGTGATTCAAGAAGGCAGCTCACCATCACCTTCTCAAGGGCAACTAGGAACATGCAATAAATGCTGACCAGCCAGCAACATGCACACCCCTCAAATGAATAGAAAGAAAAAAATCCATAAATTCAGTTGTAAACAGACCTCATGCTAAATAAAGAAGCTTTGAATTATGTTTCACAAATGTGCATGCATGCAAGGTGCATACATTCTGGGAAACACAGAATAGGAAGTTACATCTGGGGAGATTATCAGACTAAACAGTGACAATAGCAAATTTTCTTGCTCATTTGTTATTCAAATTGTGATGGTGTTCATTTGATTTTGCATTCATAGAGCATCCATGCTAAATAATTTACAATTCAACTTTGCTTATCAAAGCCTTTACTTGCATGTGTGTTGGATAAATGATGTTTTTCATCTGATGCATTGTTAATCACATGGGCCTAGCTGTTTTACAGAGTCTTCTTCTTTCTCTAGCAATGTTATTTTATTGCTAAAGAAGTTGCAGTTCAGCTCCAAGGGCCTTTCTCATTCACGTGGCCAAATTTTCATCAACTCCAGATTCATATTGACTCAGTCATTGCGATTAAATAGTCAAACCTAAGCCTCTGCTCACACATATAAACAGGAGCTTAATTTTACAATCCCTAGGCGAGGACTGCTCAGGCTTAACTAGCCTTAACTTCCCCTCCCAAAGCCCACTCCTCTGCCACCACCCACTGTCTTACACTATTGTAGCTTCCATCCTGAGCAGCACTTACCTTTTGACTGATCCCACGAAGTTGATTCCTCAGATTGCTGCACCCCATTAGATGTAGGTGATGCCTCAGGTGTCATAAACTCAATTCTGGCCTGTGAACAGAAAGGCAATCAGTCAAAAACCCCAAAAGAAAAATTAGCAAACTTTGAGTCAACTGGCCAGAAGATTGGCCTGAGCCAATAATTGGTCAGCAGGAAAGCACAGGTTTCCATTACAAGCCAGGGGAGGAGCACCTCCCTCACTATGGGGCGGTAAAACATTAAATGTGCAGAACGCACAACTGTATTGGCTTTTTCAAACTGAGGAGGTGTTTGAGGAGCCACCTCTGCAATAAGCAAGGAACCAGCCAGCAACAGTGTGAAGCTAGTCAGAGAAAACAAGCTGCTGCAAACTCTGCATTCAAATCACACAGACCACTGCTAACCGCAGGGCAATGATACTGGAACACAAGGTCTAATACCAAGTACCACTGACTCACTCCACCCAGGCATATAGCTCAGTCCTCATTTATACCACGTACCCTTTCTCAGGCCAGTTATTCTATTTCATGCAAATATTTATTCCAATTTTTTTTTTCCTGTTTGCATACCAGCATCTTTAATGCAGTAAATACATCTAAATCCGAAAGACTGGATTCAGACCAGTCGCAGTACCTGTGTTGCTATTTGAGTCTGCACTCTTCCATGTTCAACACCACTTAGACGAAGCACTGAAGGTGACAAGGACACAGAATATACTCTGGTTCGGGAGTTTCAATGTCCATTATCAAGAGTGCCTCAGCAGTACCACTACTCACTGGGGTGACCAATTCCGAAAGGACAATGCTTCTTGACTGAGTCTGTGGGAGGGGATGAGGCAAACAACAAGTGGGGAAAAACATATCTGATCTCATCCTCACAAGTCTGCCACAGATAACACTGTGATATCCACTTTATTATTGGTAGGAGTAACCTTTGCACAGTTCTTGGAGACAAAGTCCCATTGAAGATACCCTCCATCGTGTCATGTGGCACTATCATCGTGCTCAATGTGATAGGTTCAGAATAGATCTAGCAACTCAGAACTGGGCTACTATGAGGTGAAGTGAAGCAGCAGAAGAATTGTATACAACTCATTCTGCAACGTTATGGCCCAGAAAACTCCCCAATCAGCCACTACCATCAAGACCAGGAATTAAACCTGGTTCATTGAAAAATGCAGGCAGACATGCCAAGAGCAGCACCAACCATATCAATAAAAAACAGTGAAGTGACCAAACAGGAACACTTGTGTGCTCAATAGTGGAAGCAGCATGTGACATTGAGGCTAAGCAATCCCACAATCAACAGATCAGATCTAAAGCTCTGTACCCATGTTACATCCAGTCTTGAATGGTTGTGGAAACCTAAAGAACTCACTGGAAAAGAGGCTTCACAAACAGCCCCATTCTCAATGATGGGGGAGCGCAGCACATCAGTGCAAAAGGCAAGGTTAGAAGACTTGCAACAATCTTCAGACAGAAGTGCTGAGTGGGTGATCCATCTTGGCCTCCTCCAGAGGCCCCCAGGATCACAGATGCCAGTCTTTAGCCCAATTTGATTCACTCCACGTGATGTAAAGAAACAGTGTGAAGACACATTTCACTACAAAGGCTATGGGCCCTCACACATTCCAGTAACAGTACTGAAGACTTGTGCTCCAGAACATGCCACACCCCTGTCAATCAGTTCCATTACAGTTAAAGCACTGACAGCTGCCCAGCTATGTGGAAATTTGCCTAGTTACATGCTACTCACAGAAAACAGGATAAATCCAATCCAGCTAAATTCTGCACCTCATTCTATTCTTGATCATCAGCAAAGTGATAAAAGGTGTCACTGGCAGTGTCATCATCAAGTGGCCCACATCAATAACCTACTCACTGATGCCCAGTTTGGGTTCTGTCAGGGCCACTCAGCTCTCGACCTCATTATAGTTTTAGTTCAAAAATGGACAAATGAGCTAAATTCCAGAGGTGAGATGTGAGTGAGTGCGGCATCAATGAGCCCTAACAAATCCAACGTGAACAGGAATCGGGGGGAAACTCCACACGAGTTGAAGTCATATTGGCACAAATAAGACGGTTGTAGTTTTAGGAAGTCAATCATCTTTAGCTGCTTCATTAAAATAAGATCAGAATTTGGATTGCTCACTGATGACTGCACAACACTGAGCACTATTAACAGCTCCTCAGATACTGAAACAGTCTGTGTCCATAAGCAGCAAGACGTGGTCAATATCCAGACTCGGGCTGACAAATGGCAAAAAAGATTTGCACCACACAAATTCCAGTCAACGGCCATCTCCAACTGGACAGAATCTAAACATATACCCTTGATGTATAAAGTCATTACCATCACCAAATGCCCCACTATCAACATCCTGGGGGTTACCATTGACCAGATAATAAGCTGTGACTATAAGGTCAGGTCAGAATCTGGGAATTCTGCAGTAACTCAAATCTTCACAACCCCCACATCTCTCCAACTGCATACATGGGTCAAAAGTGTGATGGAGTATTGTCCAGGATATGTGCAGCTTCTCTACACCATACAGGATAAAGCAGCTCACTTGATCAGCATCCATCCATCATCATAACTAACTACTCCCTCCTCCACCAAAACCAACAGTAGCAGCAGCGCGTACCCTATACGAGGTGTACTGTAGCAACTCACCATGCAGCACCTTTCAAACCCACAATCTCAAACACCTAGAAGAACAAACCAGGAGATAACTGAAATGATTACACCAACAAGACACACACCATCATAACTTGGAACTGTGATGTAGAGGTGTCGGTGTTGGACTAGGGTGGACAAAGTCAAAAATCACACGACACCAGGTTATAGTCCAACAGGTTTATTTGAAATCACGAAGCTTTGGGAGTGTAACCCCTTCACCAGGTGAAGTGAGAGAGAAGCACAATGACACAGAAATTATAGGCAGGGAGATCAAGGGCAGAGAGATCAAAAGATCCTACAAATGGTGTGAGTGGAGTGTCAAATTGTAAGTCTCTGGAGGTGATCAAAAGTGTCAGATAGTGTAAGTGTCAACAGCTGAATAACAAGAGAAGGGATGACCTATTGTACAAACTAATTAAGGTAGAGAGATCATAACAATTTCTCAAGGTGATGGTGTCAGTGAGGACAGTCAGGACAGTGAGGAAGGTTTTACAGACACAGGACAGTTGGTGGAGTCACACGTAACGCGACATGTACTCAAGATTATGGTTAAGGCCATCTTCATGGGCACGACCTCACTGACGCCATCACCTTGATAAATTGTTATGATCTCTCTACCTTAATTAGTTTGTATAGTTTTGGATTACTTATCACTTTTGTTAGACTCTCGGCATGCGACTCTTAGACCAATCATGTTATTCCAGCCATTTGGTTTGTCTCCAATACCACCTTACCTTTAATTTTTTGTAATTATCTCTCTGCCTCATTTAATTGGACTATAGGTCATCCTTTCACTTGCTGTTCAGCTGTTGACACTTTACTCACACCATCTGACACTTTTGATCACCTGCAGAGATTTATTGTTCGACACTCCACTCACACCATTTGTATGATCTTTGACCTCTCTGCCCTTGATCTCTCTGCCTATAAATTCTGTGTCTTTGCACTTCTTTCTCACTTCACCTGGTGAAGGGGCTACACTCCAAAAGCTTGTGATTTCAAATAAACCTGTTGGACTATAACCCGGTGTCTAACTTGGAACTGCATCACTGTTGCTCCACTATCGCTGGGTTAAAATCCTTGGAACTCCCCACTCAGTAGCACTATGGTAACACCTAAACCACATCATCTGCAGCAATTCAAAAAGACATTTCACCACTATCTTCTCAATTTGAGATAGGCAATAAATGTTGGCCCTGTCAGCAATGTGTTCATGTATCACAGAAGGATAAGAGATATAGAGGGACTCAGATGTCCTTGTGCATGAATTGCAAAAGGTTAGTATTTAGGTACAGCAAGTAATTAGGAGAGCTAATAGAATGTTATTTTAGGTGGATTGAAAAGGTGAGAAGGTTATCTTCATTGTACAGGATATTGGTGGCACCATATTTGGAATAATGTGTACAGAACTGGTCATCTTATTTAACATAGGATGTAAATCCATTAGAAGCAATTCAGAAAAGGTTTACTAGACAAATACCTAGAATGGATAGGTTGTATTATAAGGAAACATTGAACAGGCTAGGTTTTTAAGTGCAAGAGTTTAGAAGAGTAAGAGGCAACTTTACTGAAAGATAAGAGGCAAAGGAGTCTTGAAAGGCTGCAGGTAGAAAGGATGTCTCCTCTTGTGGGAGAATCTAGAACTAGTGGTAACTGTTTCAAAATAAGGAGTTGCCCATTTAAGACAGAGGTAAGAAAGAATTTTTCTTACGGAGTGTTGAGTGTATTTGGAGCTTTCTTCCTCAAAAGATGGTGGAAGCAGAGCTCTTGAAAATTGTTAAGGCAGAGGTGGATACCTATTGATAAGCCAAGGGATGAATGGTTATAAAGGCAGGCAGAAATGTGGAATAATCAGATCAGCTGTTATTTTCTTGGATGATGATACCATGTGGCTCCTGCTCCTAATCTGTGTTTGTGTAAAAGAAATCTCTAAACCATTTGAATGAAATTTGAAAAATGCCTGCTCCTAATTTCCTATTGCCACTGGTAAGTGTGCATTTATTGGCGTTGGAGCACCCTTGGCTGCAATGATATTCACTATTGAATGGCTTGCCAATACTCCAGACTCACATGAATAATACTTACTTGAGTTGCCAAAAAGGGTATCCATTAACTCATCAGGAAGTTAAGAGCGAGACAGAGAAAGAGAGAGAGAGGGAGAGAAAACAGAGAGAAAGAAAAAACAGATCCTGTGTCGATTTTCAATTCATTACTCTCTTTCGGATTTCAGCACTGGCCAGATGTCTTCAGTGGGAGTGGTCAAAACAGGAAGTGAGTAGATTAACTTATGCATTTGTGCAGAAACCTTGATCCCTTTCTCTTCAAGAATTTGAGAAATTTTATAGAACTCAATGTTGTGCTGGCCTATTATCCTACTCTAAGATCAAACTACCCAGCATACCCTACATTTTACTATCATCCATAGTAGTGCTTAGCCAAGAGTCACTTAAATGTCCCTAATGTATCTGACTTCACTACCATTGCCAGCAGTGCATTCCACACACACACCACTCTCTGTGCAAAACCTGGCTTAAGCCTGGTGACTTCAGAATCGTTCTTGCTTCTTTACATTTCTTGTTCCTAATTCAACTGGACTGAGATCGATAAGGGGGGATTTAATTTTCAATATGTAAGATCCAGATGCTTTATTATCCTGTGGTATGGAATTGAAACAGCTTCACTGGCCTTAGAATAATTGCGACGGTACATTAGCTACCTGAGAATGAACTCATAGCAATAGGTACCAATGGAAGCTGCCTAGCTGACAATACAAAAGGAGGCTCACTAAGGGAGCTTACTATCTCCATGTAGTCTTATTTGAAGTATCACTGAATTATTACAGAGCAGGAGCGGATCATCTGGCTCTGAAATGTCTCCCTTGACATTTCAACCCTGTGCAGTTTCATACTTCTTCATAACACTGCACATCGTTTCTATCTAAATAACTGTAGGAACAGGAGTGAGCCATTCAGCCCATCCAGCCTACCCTGCCACTCAATATAATCATGGCTGATTGAACACTCCACTGCCTCTTATCCATACAATTCCCATAACCCATTATGCCATTGGTGAATTAGAAATTTATCAACCTCTCATTTAAACATAGTCAAATACTGAGCTTCCACTGCCCTCTGGGGTAGAGGACTCCAAAGGTTCAAAAACAAAGTTGCTGGAAAAGCTCAGCAGGTCTGGCAGCATCTGTGAAGGAGAAAACAGAGTTAACGTTTCGGGTCCGGTGACCCTTCCTCAGAGCTGATGGTGGCTTCTGCACTCTCTTCTGCACTCTGTCCAATGCATTCACATTCTTCCTATAGTGTGGCACCCAAATCTGTACACAATATTCCAGCTGAAATCTAACCAGTGTCCATCATAATCTCCTGCCTTTCTACTCCATGCCCCTATTTAGGAAGCCTAGAATACCCCATATTTAATTAACAGCTCTCTATCTATCCTGCCACCTTTAATAACATATAAACTTCTACATATGTCTCTTTGCTCCTGCACACCCTCTAGAATAGTATCTTTATTTTATACAGTCTCTCTATCTCTTGATATCAAAATGTAGTACCTCCCACTTCTCTGCACTGAACCTTATCTGCCACCTAACCGCCTGCTTCACCAACATGACTATATCTTTTTTGAAGGTCTACACTGTCCTCTTTACTGTTTACTACTCTCCCAAGACTTGTGTCTTCCACAAACTTTGAAATTGTCCCTTGCACAATAAGATCTAGATCATTTATATTAATCAGGAAGAGCAAGGACTCCATACTGACCCCTGGGAAACTCTATCACAAAACTTGTTCCAACATGAAAAATACCCATTAACCATTGTTCTCTGATTCCTATCCTTCAGCCAATTTTGTATTCATGTTGCTACTGAGCTTTTATTCTATGAGCTAAACATTTTCTCTCAAGCCTGTGGTGCAACACTCTATCAAGTACTTTCAGAAGTCCATATACACCACATCAATAGCATTACCCTCATCAACAGTCTCTGATATCTCTTTTAAAAACTCCAACACGTTAGTTACTCATGACTTCCCTAATGTCGACTCTTCTGAATCAATCCGCATTTTTCTATTTGACTGTTAATTCAAACCTGAACAAATGTTTCTAGAAATGTCCCTACCAATGAAATTAAACTGACTAGGCTATAATTGCTGGGCCAATCTGTACAACAGTTTTTGAACAAGGTCATAATGTTTGCAATTCATTATTCCTCTGGTGTCATTCCCAAATCCAGGAAAGATTGAAAGACAATTTTTAGTGTATCTGCAATTTCCACTCGCGCTTCCTTCAATATCCTTGGACGTACTTTGTTCGGAGCTGCTGCATTATCAAGGTTAAAACCGATAGCATAACCATAACAAGTAGGTAGCCAAACCACTCAGTCATGGTCATTGCAGGACATTGTCGTATATAATGAGGTAACAGTGACATTGGGAGCTGTCAATGTTGGATCCACATTCTAAAGAGACTCATGAATTGTGTTCACTCATTTACCATCATGTCAAATCAAAAAACTCTTTCATTTTGAGCCTCAGTTTGGGAAAATTGTGATAGAATCAAGGCTAGAGAGAGTGTACTTTGGGTGGAATGGTCAAATCTCAGTGCAGCTGAAACTGAAAATCAGCCATGACCTCACTCAATAGCACCAATTCCAGTTCTAAGAAAAAGTAGACTTAGAGAACAAATGAAAAGAGAAGCCAAGCCAGAAAAGAAAGTGATTAACAAAACACAATTAAAACAAAGATAGTAGGAACTGCAGATGCTGGAGAATCCGAGACAACAAGGTGCACAGCTGGATGAACACAGCAGGCCAAGCAGCATCATAGGAGCAGGAAGGCTGACGTTTCCGGCTTAGACCCTTCAGCAGAAATGGGGGAGGGGAAGGGGGTTCTGAAATAAATAGGGAGAGAGGGGGAGGTGGATAGAAGATGGATAGAGGAGAGGATAGGTGGAGAGGAAACAGACAGGTCGAAGAGGCAGGGATGGAGCCAGTAAAGGTGAGTGTAGGTGGGGAGTTAGGGAGGGGATAGGTCAGTCCAGGGAGGACGGACAGGTCAAGGGGGCGGGATGAGGTTAGTAGGTAGGAGATAGGGGTGCAGCTTGAAGTGGGAGGAGGGGATAGGTGGGAGGAAGAACAGGTTAGGGAGGCGGGGACGAGCTGGACTGGTTTTCGGATGCGGTAGGGGGAGGGGAGATTTTGAAGCTTGTGAAATCCACATTGATACCATTGGGCTGCAGGGTTCCCAAGCGGAATATGAGTTGCTGTTCCTGCAACCTTCGGGTGGCATCGTTGTGGCACTGCAGGAGGCCCAGGATGGACATGTCGTCTGAGGAATGGGAGGGGGAGTTGAAATGGTTCGCGACTGGGAGGTGCAGTTGTCTATTGCGAACCGAGCGTAGGTGTTCTGCAAAGCGGTCCCCAAGCCTCTGCTTGGTTTCCCCGATGTAGAGGAGGCCACAACAGGTACAGCGGATGCAGTATACCACATTGGCAGATGTGCAGGTGAACATCTGCTTGATGTGGAAAGTCTTCTTCGGGCCTGGGATGGGGGTGAGGGAGGAGTTATGGGGGCAGGTGCAGCACTTCCTGCGGTTGCAGGGAAAAGTGCCGGGTGTGGTGGGGCTGGAGGGGAGTGTGGAGCGGACAAGGGAGTCCCGGAGAGAGTGGTCCCTCCGGAAGGCAGATAAGGGTAGGGAGGGAAAGATGCCTTTGGTGGTGGGGTCGGATTGCAGATGGCGGAAGCGTCGGAGGATGATGCGTTGGATCCGGAGGTTGGTGGGGTGGTATGTGAGGACGAGGGGGATTCTTTTTTGGTTCTTATTGCAGGGACGGGGTGTGAGGGATGAGTTGCGGGAAATGTGGGAGACACGGTTGAGGGCATTCTCGACCACTGAGGGGGTAAGTTGCGGTCCTTGAAAAATGAGGACAACTGAGATGTACGGGAGTGGAATGCCTCATCCTGGGAGCAGATGCGGCGGAGGCGAAGGAATTGGGAATAGGGGATGGCATTTTTGCAGGAAGGTGGGTGGAAGGAAAACAAAAACTGTAAAGGAGACAAACAAATAATACATTGTCTTCAAAATGTAATAAAAAGGCTCCAATTATAGCTTTAAGCCATTAGCTAATCCTGTCAATTACCAAGAAAAAAAGTAATATTGCAGCAACAGAAAAGGCAACCCATTTCATGGGCATGAAACAATGTGTCCTGCTAAGATATTACTCACAGCGCTTGGCTCCTGGTCAGGATACAGGTAGATGCTCACTTCAGGTTCAACTTCACATTCACACACTAAGAAGGATCCTTCATAACTAGAGTGTCTGCCAGGCATCTTGCAAGCTCAAATCCAATGCTACGCCACACAATCCAACAGCAAACTAATCCCTAGAATCTATGTGACCAGTTTATAAAGCTCTATTGTTTCCTTTCTATTTTAGTCTAGTTCCATGTACATAGATTTGCATATTCACTCCAAATATGGAACCGTTCTTCAGTCAAGTAAGTTTCACGCTGGGAACATGGGGCAAAAGTTGTACTGCGCAATGGCCCATCGAATGAAATATTTTCTAAGTTGATGATTACCCTTTTCTTATGAGGCAGGATCTCAAATTTGAAGTAAAGCTCATCGTAATTGGAAGCTAGAAATTAGGTGGAACATCTAAAAATGCATGTGGTTGTTTGCAGATTGTAATCTGTCAGCCAGCCTACTTACAAGCTAGGAAAATAGATACAAAGATCCTAGGAACCATAAACAACAACACCAATGACTAGTGGTAAGCCCAGTGTAGTCAGCTATTAAGGTATCTATTTTGGAACAACAAAATTCAATACCTTTAATATTTTAATATCCAATGGAGGGCCACATACTGCACACCACAACTTCCCAACAGCCATCTTTTCTCTGGGTACTATTGGGACACACATGTCTCTATTGATCCATGTACTAATTTTCCCTTCATTGATTTACTATACAATCCAACAGATATCTGAACTACCTGTTGCCTGCCACTTCAATGCACCACCCTGCTCCCTGGCCAACATCTCTGTCTCTGGCTTGCTGCGGTGCTCCAGTGAAGCCCAACGCAAGCTGGAGGAACAACACCTCATTTTCCGCTTGGGGACCCTACACCCCTCCGGACTCAATATTGAGTTCAATAATTTTAGGGCCTAAACTCTCCCAGGTCCCAGCCCCCCACCCCACACACCAGGCCTTGTTACCACATAGCCTGCCACTACACACCCCCTGTTGTTAGTCACTAATAGACCCCATTAGCAACTACTCACCCTCCCAGCCTGATCGTTAACAACACTTTTGTCTGTCCAACTGTCTTTCTCTCTCTTCGGGCTCTATCCTATCGTTTACTCCCTACCCCACCCATCTCCCTATTTTCTGCATATAAACTGACGTTTTCCCAGCCACCATCAGTTCTAAGGAAGGGTCACCGGACCCGAAACGTTAACTCTGTTTTCTCCTTCACAGATGCTGCCAGATCCACTGAGCTTTTCCAGCAACTTTGTTTTTGTTGCTGATTTACAGCATTCGCAGTTCTTTACATAGAACACAGAACATAGAACATTACAGCGCAGTACAGGCCCTTCGGCCCTCGATGTTGCGCCGACCTGTGAAACCTATCTGAAGCCCATCTAACCTAAACTATTCCATTATCATCCATCCATATGTTTATTATTTGTTTTTTATTCCAACACATATCAGATCAGTTTATAAGACTTGTACTGGGGCTCATCACCTGACTGAAACACACTTGCCTGCTAAGCTTCCCGCTGATCACTTTACCTCCATTTTTCCCTGGGCTTCAAATTTGTGCATTACGAAGCAACATAATACTTTACTTTCCAGAATCAGGGAGGGTGTGGGAAATTGTTACAATATGGGCTCATCTGACTCCTTATGGCTCTTTAGGTGTAAAGGAAACACCACTGATAAGATCTCTGCCTTTCCACTGGAACTTATTTGCACCTACTAGACAGAGAGAGAGAGACAGGGAGAGAGAGAGAGAAAGGAAAACGGAAATATTTGATCAGTTTATTTTGCTAATGTGCAGAAGACATTAATAATTTGCTCATCACTTGTTAAAATAATCAGGAACGTTGGCTTTACATAGGAGATTTAGTAATTGGATACAGCACAGTTATTTATTAGCAGACAGTTGTGGTTATGGAGTAACTGAGCAGAGCAAGGGGGAATAGTACAGGTAATTTTCTGGTTAAAATTGAGTGTACAGTTCTATGGGTTTGATCAGTCAGATTATTTACCATATCAGCCAGACTAGCAACCCTCCTTGTATGGGGGAAACATGCTAGATGTCCCAATTCAAGGCTGATGCCAATTCATTATCAGTTCCATTGAATTTGCAGTGCATAGACAGGCCATTCTGATCTGTGCCACTGTTCAGGTTCTACATGCACTTCCTTCTGCCCCTTCTCCATCAGAACTCGTCTGTACGTCTCTGTCTTTCCCCTCATAACAACCAACATCAACTTAAGACTTCAATTATTTCTTGTGGTAGTAAATTTCACACCTAAACATTGTGGGCCACAGAGTCCCAAATCCAGTCAAATCTATAAAGCACTATCTCCCTCTAACAGCAAAAGATCTATTTCATAAAAAAGATGTCTAAATAAATTCTGCTAAGTGTCATAAAGGTATCTATAATAATGTTCAACTATCAAAGAATGAATCCCAATTTCTTCATCCATCTCTGCTAACAAAAAGTACAATTCTAGATCCGACTTGCCTGAAGACCATACAGAAAACAGCCCTGAAATGTACTGAGATAGCAAGAACTGCAAATGCTGGAGTCAGAGATAACACAGTGTGGAGCTGGAGGAACACAGCAGGCCAGGCAGGAAAGCTGACGTTTCGCGTCGGGACCCTTCCTCAGAAATTCTGATGCTGCCTGGCCTGCTGTGTTCCTCCAGCTCTACACGTTGCTATCCCTGAAATGTATTGCTTGTGTCCAGCCCTTGGTTTTCCATTTCCTGTTCAGTGATATTTAAGTGACCCAACAGAAGCCTTAGTGCATGTTTGGACTTCAGCAGAGTTTGCAGGGTTTTACTTCTGGGGCGGATACTTAATTAAAATCAAGATCCTGTACTACAACAGCAATTATACTTCAAAGGTCAATGAAAGCAAAATACTGCAGATGCTGGAAATCTGAAATAAAAGCAGGAGGTGCTGGAGAAACTCAGCAGGTCTGAGAGAATCTATGGAAAGAGAGTTAATGTTTCTGACTTGGCTCTTCTTCAGAGTACATCAAAATGGTTCCTATGGCTGTCAATAACTTTGGAACACACATTGCTAAACACACTATAGAAATATAAGTAACTTTTCTTTCATTCTTTCATCTTTTGGACCTTCTTTTAGCAGAAATGGGCAAAGAAATAGGGTTTCATTTTTTTGATAGTTGAACATTATTATATGTATTTTTTCAACACTTGACAGAATTTATTTAGACATCAACAAATATGCTTTTATGAAATACATCTTTCACTGTTAACAGGGAGATGGTGCTTTACAGACTTGACTGAATCGGAGACTCTGTGGTCCAATGCAATAGCGAATGTGTGACA
Organism: Rhincodon typus; assembly: GCF_021869965.1. Taxonomy (NCBI): domain Eukaryota; kingdom Metazoa; phylum Chordata; class Chondrichthyes; order Orectolobiformes; family Rhincodontidae; genus Rhincodon; species Rhincodon typus. Next base: position 105,552,395 of record NC_063335.1, on the reverse strand, counting down.
TATTCTGCCTAACTGATGAAACAACCTCACCTGAAGTGAGATTAAGATGCGAAACTTATTACCACAGAGGTCTGAGTCAAAGTTAGGTTAATATGAGGGGACGAGGCAGAGATTGTACAGAGGGGAAGAAGCAGAGGTTGTGCAGAGGGGAAGAGGCAGAGGTTGTGCAGAGGGGAAGAGGCAGAGGCTGTGCAGAGGGGAAGAGACAGAGGTTGTGCAGAGGGGAAGAGACAGAGGTTGTACAGAAGGCTCTGATGAAGGAGGGGAAGAAGGAAGCCAAAGACCTCTGGTTCCATTTGTGGTAGTTGGTCCGATTGCCACAGCTGGCATTTCGTGGTATCTGGCACCACGACTCATAGGTGGCACAGGGTAAGGATGTATGTTGAGGTACTTGTCAGCAGAATGGTTTATTGAATGATTGCAATAATTGGAGTTTACATAAACTGGTCAGGCATAATTCCCAAGGACTCTTTAGAGTTGTACAGAATAGATCTGCTCCCAATGAAGGCTAATGTAGAAATCAACAGCGTCCACCCAGAGACTGTATGGTGGCATTAGTTTGGATGGAGCTAGAATCTACTTCAACATAAACTCTTTCCAAACTGGTACCATATACAAGACTCTCAGACAGTCCAGTCAGTGGGGGCTTTGGGGATGGCCATATAATCAGCTTTTTATGGGAGC
>NC_063335.1:105530732-105546711 GCF_021869965.1 Rhincodon typus | reverse complement strand
GAAGAAGGGTCTAGGCCCGAAACGTCAGCCTTCCTGCTCCTGTGATGCTGCTTGGCCTGCTGTGTTCATCCAGCTCTACACCTTGTTATCTCCATTTATGTATTCCCAGCATTTCCTGTTTGTGTTTCTGATTTCTATCACTTATTGGCTTTTGTTTTAAAGAAAGCTCCCTTGCTTGCTTTTGGAGCTTTTAGTTCAAATCCTATATTTCCGTTTTAAAACTGCTAAGTCAAAATGACGTGAAGATTCAAGTAAGCAAGACAACTGGCTTGTCATCCTTTCAGATCATTGTTTCACAAAGCTGCAGTAATTGTATCAGACATTGTTAATCCCTTTCTGTGGGTGCTTCCCATGCTGCTCACACTGGTCTTTATAGCACCAGAAACAAAGGACTAAATTGTGGTATTGTGGAAGCATTGGTCTCTAGAATAAATAATCCAATGAACCATTAACTCCATACATTACAATCATTATTATTAAAAAAACATCTATTTTTGGCAATAGAATAATGAAAATCAGGTGCATTTTTATTAAGAATCATAGAATGGTTACAGTGCTATAGGAAGCCATACTGTCCATTGTGTTTTACCAGCTCCATTCGACAGCATCTCAGCCAGTCTCACGCTCTTCCAAACGGCATTGTCGGTGCACCTACATCTCACAGGCTGCATCAGTTCAAGACAGCAACTCACTAACCAAGCACCTAGGCGTGAACAATAAATGCTAACCTAGCCAGGGATACAGTGTGCATGTACCTCCAGGTGACTCTCTTCCTTTCCACACACCTCTGTAAATGGTTTCTCTGCTCAGGAGCTCGTCCAATTTCCCCTTTGAAAGCCACGATTGTACAGAGGAAAATAAGAATGAAGAGTAGAAGTCGACCATTCAGCCCCTCAAGCCTGCTCCGCCATTTAGTACCATCATGGCTGATCTCATCTCAGCTGAACTCCACTTTCCTGCCTGCCCCCTATAACCTTTCAAACTGTTATTAATTAATTAATCTGTTTATCTCTTCCTTAAAATTTACTCAATTTACATCCACCGCACTTTGGGGGAGTGAATTCCAAAGATTCACAAGCCTTTGAAAGAAGTAATTTCTCCTCATCTCTGTTTTAATTCTGCTACCCCTTATCCTAACCTCTATAACCTGTGGGTCTAGATTGCCCCATATGAGGAAACGTTCTCTCTACGTCTACTTTGTCAATCCCCTTTAGCATCTTCCATACCTGAATGAGATGTCATCTCTTGAAACTGCCTCCATCACATTCTTAGGCAGTGTATTCCAGATCCTAACCACTTGCTGTGTAAAAAGAGTTTCCTCGCGTCACTGTTGATTCGTTAGCCAACCATGTTAAAAATTGGCTGCCTCTGGTTCTCAGGTTTTCTGCCAATGGGAACAGTTTCTCTCCATCCACCTAGACCCCTCCTGACTGTGAACTGCTCTATCAAAGCTCCTTTCACCCTTCTCTTCTCTGAGGAGAACATCACAGCTTTGCCAATTTATCCATTTAACCGGTGTTCCTAATTCCTGGAATCATTCCCATAAATCTTTTCTGCAAACTCAATAAAGCTTAATAGCCCTCCAATAACTGGTTGTAGAGAATTGTAGACAACATTCTAGTTGATACTGAATTGGAAAGGTAGAAATCCATCACATCTTGTATTTTCTGCCAACATTTATAAACCCCCACGCTTCCACAGGTATTATTAACCACTTCATCAACTAGAGTCTGACTAGACATATAAACATTATGGCTACAAAAGCAGGTCAGGACTTGGAGGTCTGCATTGAGAAATTCACTTCCTGAGTCCCCAGAGCCTATCTACCATCTATATGGCACAAGTCAGGAGTGTGATTGAATGCTCTCCATTCACCTGGATGGGTGCAGCTCCAACAACACTCAAGAAGCTTGAGAACATCCAGGACAAAGCAGGTTGATTGGGACAATATCCACCACCTTCAATATTCACTCCTTCCATCACTGATGCTCAGTAGCAGCAGTGTGTATTATCTACAGGATACACTGCAATGACTCACCAAGGCTCCTCCAACAACCCCTTTTAAACCTGCAACCTCTACCACTAAGGAGGATGATGGCTGTAAATCCCATGTGGACACCACCAGCTGTAAGTATCCAAGTCACATGCCATCCCGGCTTGGAACTCTTTCACCGTTCCTTCGCTAGGCCAAAATCCTGGAACGCCCTTCCAGTTCTCTATATGTAGCAGTTCAAGATGGCAATTTATCAACCCCTTTCTCCAGGATAATGAAAGGTGGTAAACAGGTGCTGGCCCAACCAGCAACAGCCACATCCCAAGAACAAATTAAAATAAATACTGTCTTGCCATCTTCAACAATCCATGCACATATACCATCAGGTGTCTCTGTTCCTACATTCCCTGTAGAGTGGCATCTTTCTTTTATATTTCCTCTCCCCATTTTTCCAAGCAAAATGTGATTTCTACTCTCGGAGGGTCTTTGCTCTTCATTGCTCTTTTTTGCGTCATGGTGAGAGGCTGAACACGCTGGGGCTATTTTCCCTGCAGCGTCGGAGGCTAAGGGTTGACCTTATAGAGGTTTATAAAATCATGAGGGGCACAGATGGGGTGAATAGCCAAGTTCTGAGGAAGGGTCATCGGACGCGAAACGTTAACTCTGTTTTCTCTGCTGCCGGACCTGCTGAGCTTTTCCAGCAGTTTTGTTTTTGTTCGTGAATAGCCAAGGTCCTTTTCCCGGGGTCGGGGTGTCCAAAACCAGAGGGCACAGGTTTAAGGTGACGGGACAAGATTTAAAAGGGACCTCAAGGGCATCTTTTTCACGCAGAGGGTGGTGCGTGTATGGAACAAGCTGCTAGAGGAAGTGGTAAAGGTGGGTACAATTACAACGTTTAAAAGGCATTTGGATGGGTATATGAATAGGAAGGGTTTAGAGAGATAAGGGCTAAATACCAGGAAATGGGACTAGATTGATTTAGGAGATCCAGTCAGTATGGACGAGCTATTTCTGTGCTGTACATCTCTGTGTCTGTCATCAGCTGGCCAGAGTAATTGAACTAATAAATCAACTGATAAAATTAATTTGCATAAATACAACTTAACTTTGACTTTTTGTTTTTATGAAACTTTGCTGTCTACCAACCCCTGACCTCTGACTGTGAGATCATCTGTACAGCAGACTTTGTACATAATCTTGCAAGAATCAGGTGGTGACAGAGTTTGTGGTGGATTGATTTACAATAGCAGCTTTTTCCTCACCCGTGGATGGAATGTCCTGTCTCAGGAAGCTAAAAGCACCTACGCTGTGAGCTAGCAAGAGTTATCCCCAGCAGACTCGGTGAAATCAGGGACGAAGCAGCTGGTGATGTGAAGGAAAGCTGGTACGTCACATTGCATGTTATTTTAATCCTTGTGGTATCCCTGCTCAAAAGTTTCTCTGCTGTGAGACCTGTTCCAGACTGGATGGGGTGCCGCTAAGTACAAAGTGCTGTTTTGTCAATCATCAGGAACTTTTCAGAGAGCTGCAGCCAGCTTAGTTTTGTATTTCACTCAGGCTCTGCTGCAGTGAATTATACAATGGTATGAGCATCAACAGCCCTCAAATATCTTGGATGAACACAATTCCAAATATTGAGCTTTATGAGAAAATTCTGTCCTTTCCCCCAAAATCCACACACACACTTTCTGCAGGAAGCGTAGAAATTATAGAATCCTTACAGTAGGCAAGCAGGCCATTCGGCCCATCGAGTCCACAATGACCCTCTGAACAGCATTTCACTCAGACCTACCCCCTACCCTATCCCTGTAGTCCTGCATTTCCCACCAACGTACACATCCCTGGACAACAGGGGAAATTTAGCATGGCCAATCCAACTAATTTGCACATCTTTGGACTGTGGGAGGAAACTGGAGCACCTGAAGGAAACCCACACAGACACAGGGAGAACGTGCAAACTTCCACATAGACAGTCACCCGAGGGTGGAATTGAACCCAGGTCCCTAGCGCTGTGAGGTTGCAGTGCTAACCACTGAGCTATCATGCTGCTCCTAAAGAAATCACTTTGGGGGCGGGGTGGGAGAACACTGTCTCCTTTTTTCAAATATTGAGTCTAATTGTGCCTTAAGCTATTGCCCTGCGCTGGAATTAGTTAATGCTGTGGGTGGGTAAATGAAGCTTGAAGCATCATGATGTGCATGATCCATTACCACATCAAGCACTGCATTTATCCATTTACACAACTGACAACCACTTATACAATGGGAAGACTAAAGCTTTCAGTCTATAGCAATTCACTTCTTCAACCAAAGTCTTTTGGTCACTCACTCTACATAACTCCGCATTCATTTATTACGGATCATGTCTCTGAAGTATTCTGGGATGTTGTTTCTTTGTTAGATCCAATTAAAGAGCCAGTTTTCATTCTTTGTTAACTCAAAGAAATGGAAGAGTCTGCTCAGATCTTTTATGTTTCATTTCCTTATGTGCATCTCTGCAGTGTACAATTGTGCTTGAATTGAAAACAGTGTATGAAGGACCTCCATTCTTCAGTTCACAGACCTGGTTAAAGCATGCAACAGAAATGGTATGATTTGGACCACAATTGGCAAAATCTTTAGAAAACTGAACTGGACCATGTTTTCAGGCCAGAAATAAACTATTCACATTACCAAGTTCACTGTTCTATTCAAAGGCCAAGTTCTGAGTCACTCCATATCATACACTTCTAATATGAAAGAATCTCTCAAAATGAATGTTTTTATGGCTTGAAAGAAAGATCACTGGAAGTTGTTTCCAATTAGGTTTTAGCGCCTTAACCGTGAATTAGAATTTGTTTAATTTCAGCGTGGTAGTTTCGGTTACCTTCTAGCCTGGAAGCTGTTGTCAGCATAAAGTTTAAACTCTGGTAGAAATTGTGCAATAGCAGCCAATGATAACCAGGAATACAGCACTCAGCTCCTGGTGCTTCACTGCTGAATGAAACCTATGAAGTGCAAGATGCTCAACTCTTCTGTTAGGATTATTAAACCAATCGAATGGACCTTTCGAAGAGGAATAGGCCCATCTCACAAAAATGGATGCAATTTTCATTACAATGACCTACTTTTATGCAATCAAGGGAAATAGGGCTAGACATTATGGTCTTGCCAGCAGGTTTGAAACCAGATTGCATGTAAAATAGAGTGGGCAGCCTACCAGCTGTTTATAATGCAATGTTACGCAGCCCCCAGTTCAGGGCTAGCAGCCCTCTGAATTGGCACTGCCCAGCCCCTAAATGGTCAGCTCCTCGAAGAGAACTTCCTGCTCTTGAGGGACAAAAATTCCACCTCCAGTCTATTCGTGGCCAACTAGCAGTTAAATGGCTGCTATGTTCTTTAAGGGGCAGGTTCCCCCAACATTTAAGTGTCGAAAAAAAAAGGCTCACTAACAGAAGGAAATCTGCCATCCTTATCTGGTATGGCCAACTCCAGATCCACGACAATATGGTTGATGCTTAACTGATCTCTGAAATGGACAAGTTACGCCAATCCGTTTAAGGAAAGTTAGGAGTGGGCAACTGGTGTTGGCCTTGTCATCCCATCAGAGAACAAAAAAAAACACAGGGCAATGAATTCCTGGCCCTTAGCTATTGTTCTTTTTGGTAAAGGGGGGAGGACATAGGGTCAGTCTCCTTCGTACAGCAGCAAAATGTCAAGCCATTTTCTGGCTAAGGCAGAGGAAAGGTGTCACTGGTGCTCTGCAGGGTTAACTGCAAAAAAGAGAAAGGAGGACCCCTCACAGAATTTGAGCCCCATCTACCCATCTCTCGAACTTCTATTCCAGCAACATCTGGTGAGTACCAACCCACTTGTACCAAGATTGTCACATTTGCTGGCAAACATGTGACGAAGTGGTGAGCAAGGCAGTCACTGATCCTCCATGTTACTTCTGTAATATTGCAATGGACCAATGGCCACCGCCATGCCAAATGGAAGGCAGGTGCCTTCCATGACGAGAATAGATTAAACTAGGGAGTGTTATCTCACTCTCCCACCCATACAATTCGCAATCGTTGGGCCTCTAGATCACAGTTGCTTGATGTCTGGCAGAGTACAATCAAAGGCTTAGAAATGAAAGGCATGCAAGCTCCTTGACATCAAAAAGAGCATTTGTAAGAGTATGATCAACACTGAAAGGGATTCACAGGGAATACAGTTTTCATTCATTCCCCAGAGGGTATGGTATCTTGGAGATGTAGAACATGTATATTTCCTTCGACACTAAACCAACCTTAAACATCGTCACTGCAGCTCACTGATTCTGTTTGTTATGTTCTCCTTACCAAAGTAGCTCTCTTGCTCCCTCCCTCTGTTGGCATCCTCTCTCCTATTTCACTTATCATCCCCCATCTCCTTCAGTGATTTATTCATTTTCCTCGATCACTGTTCCAGAACAAATGTATCCTCAATAATGTCCAAACTTCACGCCCACTCAGAAGTACTTATGGTAATTAGAAAAAAAATCTCTAAGTCTCATGCACTATAAACCTAACCAGCCCTATGTGGCAGCAACAGATAAGTTAAGTAATAAGTTGCCTTGCTTATTCGGGGAGTAGAATAGGATTGCACAAGGTTGTGCAAAAAGCCCCATCTGACAGAGTGTAGATTAAACTTCATTAAAGATAACAGGATTACGTTTCGAGAAGTATTTCATTGGCTATAAAGTGCTTTGAGATGTATGGAATCATGAAAAACAGCATATAAACGTAAGTCTTTCTTTCCTTCAGTCACCTCCATATGGAAAATATAATTGATCAAGAGTAGAAGTGATAAGGATCTGGGTTTTGGAAATATTTATCATCAGAAATTGTTAAGGAAATGAATGGTCATTTTCCTTCGAAACAGACAGCGACATCAAGCTGAAGTTGAAGATCTCTGTAAACAATATAAATTCAAGCAGTGGAGGCTGGCGTCGAAGTTTTCAGATAGTGTCAATTGACAGGATACCATTTGTGGATGTGAAGGTTTGCACCATAACATAAGGCGACAAACAGACTTACAGCATGGAGCAAATAATGCCTCTGATGTTCAAGGCTGTAAAGCACAAGGTGGTTCCTCTTGGTGGGATGAAAGGAAAAGAGAAACTGATTCCTTGAGAGGCAAGGTGCTAAATGGGGCAAAGCTGCAAAGAGAACAGGGATAGAAAGAACTTCAGGCCAATTTCCAAGTCAAAAAACTTTTAACTGCCTGCAAGGTTTAGTAGAATATTATTATCCAGGTTCAATTGCTACACATCAGCAAACTGTAAATATGGCCACAATAATATCATGCTTATTTGCATCGAGAGTATGAACACTGTAGAATAACATTTGCAAAATTAGTTTATTCAGTCTTAATGCATTGTTGCTTCTGTTCCTTCTGTAAACAGTATTAAGCTCCTGAGGCCACGGTCACCATTTCGACGTGAAAACATTGCCAGAACAACCCAGACAGATCATTTCCGGAAACCTAATGAAGGCTGCCATCCAGAATTATTCTGCTTCCCATGATCCTGCTCAAAACATATCCCTTCATTACATTTCAATGTTGAGGAATTTGACAAACTATTTACAACAGACACCCACCCTTGTGACTTTCTTGAACTCAGTGTGTCAGCGTCACAGCAGAATCAGGAATCAATTCCCAACAGGATCAGTTACATTGTCAACATTTCCTGCACCTTTTTCGGAAGTATTCCATTGGCTGTAAAGCGCTACGACACATGCCGAGGTCATGAAAGGTGCTAATTAAATACACCTTCTTTCTTTTCCTCCCCCACGCCCCAAACAATTCAATTTTCACTAGACTTACCCAAACCCTCCCCCTCCACAAATTTGTTAAAAGAAACAAAACAGGAGAAAGAAAAACTTGCACAGTTGGAGGTCAGCAGTCACTTTCACACTCCTATCAGTTCACTCTCATCCTGAACCCTATTATTCCCAAGATGCATTTATATCCCAAGTGGATGGCATGGTGGCTTAGTGGCTTAGTGGTTACCACTGCTTCCTCACAGCACCAGGGACCCAGGTTCAATTCCACCCTCGGGTGACCGTCTGTATGGAGTTTGCACGTTCTCCCCGTGATTGCGTGGGTTTCCTCCGGGTGCTCCAGTTTATTCCCACAGTCCAAAGATGTGTGGGTTGGGTGGATTGGCCATGGTAAAGTACCCATAATGTTTAGGGATGTGCAGGCTAGGTGAATTACCCATGCAGTGTTACAGAGGCTGGGTGGGATGCTCTTTGGAGGGTCAGTGTGGACTTGACTGGCTGAATGGCCTGCTTCCACACTGTAGGGTTTCTATGATTCTACTGTTGGGTTAATCTATTCTGCATAACTGGCTCATTATCACAAGCAGAGCGACCCAGTTACCAGCTTAAAAATAAGGACACAAAATATCCAACCTCCAGTCCGTGAAACACGTCAGTTCTGGGGTTTCTTCTTCAGGAATCTTGGCCACAATGTTGTGTGACCTCACTCCATAGAGGAGAAGCTCAACATGACCACGTCCTCATTGCATATTCATAAAACCTCAGAGATTAGTTGTGAGAATCTTTCAGAGTAGGAGAAAGCACTGAAGCAGGCCTTTATGCCCATCGTGTTCGTTCTTGCCCCTCCCACAAAGACTTTTACCTCGAGGATTCAGCAACTTTGTACCTCTCGCGTTCGCAAAGACCAGGAAGTTGAATTACTGTCCAAATTAAAGTAGAGATTCTCGTGAGAAAATGACCATCTGTTTCCCTGGGATAAAACAAAGAGCTGCAGGTGCAGAAGGTCTGAAACAAAAGCAGAAATTCAGACCAGCATTTACTGCCCATCCCTAAGGCTAAGAAGTAAAAATAAAAGCTGAAACAGGAATCCAAAGTAACTGGATCCTGTGACGTCCTGGTCTTAATGAAGAGGGGGTAGGGGGGAACAATCATCCCACTCCAGGGAAGCGGATGAAACAAGAACAGATAATGCTGGAGAAACTCAGCACGTCTGGTAGCATCTGTGTAGAGAGAAGCAGAGTTAACCCTTCGAGTCCAGTGACTCTTCATCATATTGTTCTTCTTATTAGCTAGCCTTTAGGGATGGGCAATATAGTCTAGCCAGCGACACTCACATCCTATGAACAAATAACAAAACAAAGCCTATGACATGACCATAACACACCTCCTCTTGGGAGTCAAACTGAAACCAGTCCTTCTAATATTACGGATCAGTCAATGTATCCCGTACCTTCTGAGATCTGTTCACATACATCCCCAAGTCTCTTTCTTCTTGTGCCTCCTTTATACCCATCCCATTTACAGTGCCTTGTCATTCTTTCTACCCAAATGCATCACAGTATACTTCTCTGCAATAAAATTTAATTTGTCATGTTTCTCCTTTTTGCTCCAGACTGCGTCATCAGAAGTTTATTACTTTTCTCTGTGTTTACTAAATTCCTATGTGTTGTGTCATTCAGATCCTAAGAAGTTACATCCCATGCACTGAAGTCCTGGCCACAAACTTATTTCACATCCCAGTTTGGTGCTGTTTCATCACATCTTCCTCTAAGGGCCTTCTGTTTTCGAGGCACAGTTCCACATGCAACAGTAGATTCCAATCTTCAACGAGCTTCTCATTCAGCCTCTTAGTCACCGCAGGAGCATGAGAATATTTTCAATGCCTGGCCAGTCTCGGTCAGACCAAAACTCACTTGCTGGTTGTAAGATTGATTCCTCACCTCCGGCAGTCACTATGAACCTTACTGTTATGTCATTTACTCACCATGTGCAACCAATCTCCAGAAAATTAAGCCTCATAAGCTCGACAAACAATGCCATGGTGTCAGCCAGACTTCAGTTGGTAGCACCCTCAATTTAGAAACAGATGGTTGAGGGATCGAGTCCCCACTTTAGAGATGGCGGATTTATCATCCTGCGTTGGGATCCTGGTGGCAGGTTCCAATGGTGTCCTGATACCTTATCATACCAGGATCTGACATTAGATGGAAATTTGAACTAGACTGGCCCACTAATGGCCCAAGAGCTTGCTATGCCCAATTTGCTTGGCCACAGATCTCCCAGACTGATAAGGTTTATGGACAACACTTTAATAAAATGTATGCTATTGGTTGCAAGTTGCTTTGGGAGTTTGCGAAACAAAACTGATGTTATAAATGCAAGTTCTGCTGTTCTCTGTACTTACCGGAGAGTCAGTGAGACCAAACACATCTCGAACATCCCGGACAGGCTGCTTGTTCTTCCTCCGGGTGGTCTGGGTGTAGGTGTCCAGTCGGCGCTGAACGGCTTCAGCCTGAGCTCGGGTCAGTGTGGACAACAGCGCCATCCCATCCTCTCCTGCAGAGCCTGAGACCAAGGTGGAGAGGCCTACCTCCTGTAACCACTCGGCTTCCATCTCCCCCTCTGCAAAGTAACATACGGTCACGTTTATTAAAGTTTAAAAACCCAACAATCTAAAGCAGGAAGCTTTAAAAAGAAAAAACATGAGAGAACATTGCAGGCATTCAGCCAGTGTCTGTAGTGTACAGATTTACAGCACATGTACAAGCCTTGCAGGCTAGGCCGCTTGTGCTCCTCATTGTCCTCTTCCCATTCCTCTTCATTTTAAGCGACCTGATTACCGAAGTTAAACAAAGAACTGCAGATGCTGGAGATTTGAAACAAAAACAGAAATTGTTGGAGAAACTCAGCAGGTCTGGCAGCATCAGTGGAGAGAAAGCTTCTGATGAAGAATCGCCAAACTCACAATGTTAACTCTGCTTTCTCCCCACAGGCACCGCCAGATCTGTGAGATTATCAAAGTACATGGGAGAGGGAAACGATGGCTATCCTTCAGGGAGGATGGGATCCTTCAGTAATTGACTAAACCTCTCTCTATGGAATGATATTGTTTGAGAATATTTTCCAGTCCTTACTCAATTTTTTTTTATATTAGAAGATAAGAACTAGGAGCAGCAGTAGGAAATTCAGCTCCTTGAGCCTGCTCCACCAATTCAGATGATCATGGATGATCTTATCTCAACGCCACTTTCCTGCCCTTCTCCATAACCCTTCAACCTGAATAATCCATCTATCACCTCCTTAAATTTATTCAGTGTCCTGGCCTCTACCACACCCTGGGGTAGTGAATTCCACAGGTTCATGACCCTTTGACAGAAGTAATACCCCCTCACCTCTGTTTTAAATCTGCCAGCATTAAACTACGAACTCTCATTCTAGACTGTCCCACAAGGGGAAACACCGAATCTACTTTGTCAATCCCCTTTTATATGCCTGAATGATATTTCCTCTTAAACTTCTAAACTCTTACGAACGAAGGCCTAAATTGCTCATTTTCTTTTCATAAGATGTAGAAACATAGCAAATAGGAGCAGAAGTAGGCCATTTGGCCCTTCGAGTCTGCTCCACCATTCATCATGATCATGGCTGATCAGCCAGCTCAACAGCCTGTTCCCATTTTTCCCTTATATCCTTTAGCCCCTTTAGCCCCAAGTGTTACATCCAACTCCTTCTTGAAACTATTCAATAGTTTGGCCTCTACTGCTTTCTGTGGTAACAAATTCCGCAGGTTCACCACTCTCCGGGTGAAGAAATTTCTCCTCATCTCAATCCTAAATGGCCGACCCCTGGTTCTTGAATTGCCTGTCATCAGGAAAAGATAAGCCTTTCATATCTGGAATTAATCGAGTGGACGTTCTGTGAACTGCCTCCAATGCAGTTACTTCCTTTTTCAAGTAAGGGGACCAAAACTGTGCGCAGCACTCCAGGTCTGGTGTTAAACCTCATCATACAGTTAAGCAAAGATGGCAACTATTTTGACTTGTCAGCGATTGGTCAGCTGTGTGTATTGATGGTTCTGGAAGTGGAGAGGCTCACAGTGATTGAGGTCCCAATCTCACTGAAATGTGGCAACCAAGCACCAAACAGGCTTTTACTAAAGAAAAACAAAGTGCTGGAGAAGCTCAGCAGGCCTCTATAGAGAAAACAGTCCAGGCCATTCTCACAAAGTGGCATTAATGTTAACTTTGTTTTTCTCTCCACAGATGCCAGAGTTCCTCCAGCACTTTCTGTTTTTGTCTCAGGTTTTCAGCATCCGCGGTTCCTTGTTTTTATTTTAGGCTTTTATTGAAGTTCATTCATGGGATGTGGGGGTCAGTAATGAAGCTCAGTGTTTATTGCTCATTCTCAACTACGCTGCAGATGGTGGGAGCGAGCCGTTTTCTTGAATCTAACCGAATGACTGCTAGGCCGTTTCTGAGGACAGTTAAGAGTCAACTACATTTGCGTGGACCTGGAGTCACATATCGGCCAAAGTTTCCTTGCCTGAAAGGACATCCGTGAATCATTAATGACAATCTGGTGGTTTTATGGTCATGATTATTGGGTTAGCTTATTCTCCTAGATTTATTAAGTGAATTTTATTTCCCTCACCGGATTAAAGGGAAGTGGACTCATCTCTTAAGGCTTCTGGATTACTCATCCACTCTTTCAACAACAACTGTATTGACAATAGCAAGTGGGGGTGGGTTGTGAAGTGAGCAGATGTTAATGTTTTATACAGCCGGCATGTGTCCCTGCTAGGGACTTATTTAGATACAATTGCTGCCATCAATTCTACCTGTAATACTTGCCAACCAGGCTAGTTTCCAGCAGAACTGACATCCAACTTGTGGCTCAGTGGTTGGCACTGCTGCCTCCCAGGGATCAGTTTCGATTCCAGCCTCAGGCGACAGTCTGTGTGAGTTTGCACATTCTCCCTGTGTCTGGGTTTCTGCTGGGTGCTCCGGTTTCCTCCCACAATCCAAAGATGTGTGGGTTAGGTGGATTGGCCATGCTCAGTTGCCTTCTATTGTGCAGGCCTGGTAAGTTAACCATGGTAACCCCCTTGTGGGGTTACAGGGATATTCTCTTCGAAAGGTTAGTGCAGACTCGATGGGCCAAATGGCCTCTATCTGCATTGTAGGGATTCTATGATTGTAGTCTTCAGCAGAACATGCATGCACTTTGTTTAGTCATATTCATAGAATCATAGAAACCCTGCAATGTGGGAACAGGCCATTTGGCCCAACAAGTCCACACTGCCCCTCCGAAGAGCATCCCATCCAGACCCATTCCCCCACCCCTGCAATTCCCTTATCTAACCCACCTAACCTAAACATCCCTGGGCACTATGGGCAACTTAGCATGGCCAATCCACCCTAACCTGCACATCTTTGGACTGTGGGAGGAAACCGGAGCACCCGGAGGAAACCCACACAGACACGGGGAGAACGTGCAAACTCCACACAGACAGTCACCCAAGGCTGGAATTGAACCTGGGTCTCTGGCGCTGTGAGGCAGCAGTGCTAACCACTCAGCCACCATATTTGGACCATAAGATGTAGGAAAAGAAGTAGACCATTCAGCCCATCAACTCTGCTTGTCATTCAACAAGATCACTGCTAATCTGATAATCCTCAACTTCACTGTCCTGCCTTTTCCCAAAAACCTTTGATTCCTTTACTGATTAAAAATCTGTCCCTGTCAGCCTGGAATATACTTAATCACACAGCCCTCTGCGGTAAAGAATTTCACTAATTCATTACCCTCTGCGAGAAGAAATTCCTCCGCATCTCTGTCTTAAAAGGGCAACCCTTTCATACCCTCTTGTCCTAGACTGTACCACAAGGGGAAACAGCCTTTCTGCATCTACCCTGCCTAGCACCCTAAGTATTTTGTATATTTCAATAAGGTCGCCTCTCCTTCTTCTAAACTCCAGACATTACAGCTCCAACCTACTCAACCTTCTAAAACAATCCTTGGTATCAACCTGGTGAATCTTCTCTGGGCTGCCTCCAATGCCAATATATTTTTCCTCAGATTAGGGACTCAAAACTGTTCACAGTATTCCAGCTGCGGCCTAACTACTGCTTTTTATAGTTTTAGCAAAAACCTTCTTATTTTTATAACTAGTCCTAAGCTAACGTAACCTAATAACTATATCACACTTGGGTTAGCCCAGTATCTCTTAGGAGATACTGATGTCTCTTAGTAAGTGCAGATAAGACTAAGAGACAGCTAGAACTAACTAGCTCCTCCCTGAGAGACAGTCTCTCAGTGTGTGGAGCTATACCAAGGCCTCAGATTTAACACTTTCAGGCTAACTATCTTGAACAACAGTTTTGACTTTCCTTTTAATGGCACTTGCACAAGAGTGGAATCTGTTCATTCTGCATATCTTTACAAAGTTGGTGCAACCAGGTCTCGTTGTCTTTTACAAAGATGTTCAATCACAATAGGGTCAAACAAAGCTAGACATCCCACAAATTTCAAGATGTTCCCATTACCAGCAGTGTGGGGGTATTCGTGTGTTTCCTGGAAGGCAGCATTCGCAAACCAAAAACTCACTCAACCAGTCATCATCAGATTTGCTGCTAATACTTTTTATCTGGTTTCTCAATCACAGTTCAAGTTCTTTCCACTTTTGAAAACTCTCCAAAATGTTCACTGCTCCTCTCCCGTGCTGCTAAAACTGCAAGCATATTTCTTTCAGAGTTTTGAACCTTTACCATAGAAAAAGGGATAACGTGCCACTAGTAAACAGCATGCAGCAGAAGCAAAATGCCAAGCTCTTTGTAGGCACTGACAATGCATTTCTTCTCCAATTGGCAAGCATTCCGTAAAGATTTGTTGAAAATTTTCTTCGATTACAATCTTGCAGGAAATTGAATTGCTGAACTTGTTCTGGCCCATGTTCCTGTCACACATGATTACTATGTGTTGGCCAACTAGCAGGCTCACCATAAGCCAAACTGACCACGCATGTGACAGGTCCTGATCCTTTCGATTCTTCATCTTGGTGGGTCTCTTCATTTGGTTCACCTTCTCCATTCACATGTTCTTCAAAATCAACTTCAATTTATCGAGACTGGAGGCGAGACTGTCATCCCAATGTCACTGTCCAGTTAATTATTTTCTTCTCCTTCCAGAGGCTGTGGTCAATATGCTTCAGAAAGGTTGCGTCAGAACTTGCTGCTCTGCTCTTTCGCCTTTTCAGCTTTCAGTTTACAGCATTGTGCAGCAATCTATTCGTTTCTATCTGTGTCTGCCATGAGCTGTATCTGTGTGACCTTAGGTTTCCCTGGGTTTGGTCTGACTAGTTAAGTGAGCTTCAGCTTCCTGTAAATGTCTGCCCTTTGGGAATATGTTTATCTACGCAATAGTTACTGCAGCCCTTTTCACGATTGTTAACCTAACCTTCACTTTTTTTTCCTTTTTAAAAATATAGATAAGAAGAAAGCTCACACCCTGGGAATAAAAGTGTGCCTTGCACTCACATCACATACTGCATGTGCACAGTCTGCCCTGTCTCCTAAGCTGTCAAGTAACCCTTCCACTTCCCTTTTATTGTCCACCTTTCATTGATTCAGAGGTCTCCAATTTAAAGATCATGCCTATTGACTCAGAGCTGCATGGAGGGCACAGGAACAAGAAGTCCTCCCACTGCTATCACAAAGAGGGGGAAGGGGTGAGAGCAGCTAACTGAATCGCACCGATGCCTACTTGTGCCCAGTTAATCTGATTACAATGGCTTTATAAAAGCAATCGTTCACATGGCAGCAGAGGGGGCAGAGAACAGCTCATTGGGGAGGGGGAACCGCACATATGCTGAGTGTGGGCAGCAGCTGAAAAAATGGGCTGAATGGCAGCCCTGAGCAGCTCAGTTAAAGTCACATCAATACAAGTGGAGTGACAAAGAATGAGCTGTTACTGAGCTGAAGGAATAGGCTCCAAGATTTTCACAGGACAGCGGTGTGTGTGCGTGTGTGAGAGAGAGAGAGAGAGACAGCACGTCTGTGTGTGAGCTTGCGTGTGTATGTGTGTGAATGACAGCATGTCTGTGTGTGAGCCTGTGTGTGTATGTGTGAGGGACAGCATGTCTGTGTGTGAGCTTGTATGCATGTGTGTGTGAGAGACAGCATGTCTGTGTGTGAGCCTGT
>NC_063335.1:105512658-105530722 GCF_021869965.1 Rhincodon typus | reverse complement strand
TGTATGCATGTGTGTGTGAGAGACAGCATGTCTGTGTGTGAGCCTGTACGCATGTGTGTGAGAGACAGCATGTCTGTGTGTGTGAGTGCATGTGCCTGTGTGAGACGGCATGTGTGTGACAGCATGTGTGTGTAAGAGCATGTGGGTGTGGGTGTGTGAGAGTATGTCTATGTGTGAGCATGTTGACAGCATGTGTGTGTATGTGAACATATGTATGTGTGTGTGTGCGCGCGCGCATGGGTGTGGTGTGTGCACGAGTGTGTGCGCACAAGTGTGGTCTGTGTGTGTGTGATGTGTGCATGTGTACGCGTGTCAGTGTGCCTGAGTGCAGGCGCACACGTGTGTGTGAAAGAACATATTCTAGCCAATGGGGCTAAGGTCAGGACAGGGATCTGATCGGCACTGAGCACATGCGCTCTCCATGCAGAGGGTGTGACAGTACTATGCCTTTAAAAGGTGTACTTTGTCCTCGTTTTCTTTAATGAAGAGAGGTTGAGACAGAGGTGCCAAGCAATCTGCTTCAAGCAAATAAAGTGAACAGCTTGTGAGGACTTGAGTTTTATTTTTAAGTTCGAACAATAAAAGCAGCATGAATGTGTGCTGTCAAGCTCCCACAGAACCAGGATTTTTAATTTAGCTTTCAGTAGCTGTGGGGTTTCTAAAAGCTGCTACATCTCTCTCTCGCTTTGTGACAGCTAAAGGCTTGGGTTGTCTTCCCTGCTGCTAGAATTGCATGTGAGACAATCTGATTCACTGAATCTGCCTTTGCCAAGAGTGTTTCATGGTATGTTTCTATACTGGAACAGTTGCTGTTTAGCATTTAAATAACCTATCATTTGTTAAGTTTTCCAATAGAGTTAAGTTATTTCAATCCAATTTTTTTGTGGTATTTTAAGCATAGTGTATGAATAAAGTGTGTTTTGCTTCGAGACAGGTATTTTGACCAATCAAATTGCATCCAGAATGTCTCTAAAATAAGAAAAAGTTAGGGTCTAGCTATCTCCTTGATATGTTTTGAGGGCTTTGGCCTGATCCATAACTGAGGGAAACTTTAATTTAGAGTATGCAGGAGCGGGGTGGGGCAGAGAGAAGTTGAAACTGCTTGCTACTGTTCTCTGATGGAGAACTCTTGGATGAAAAGAGGGTGGTCAGCACAGAGAGAGGGAAGGAAGACAGGAAGAAGCCAAGCCCCCTTGCATCTACTGAAGTTGCTCACCATTTATTACAGCTGCTGAGTTGCTCATAATAAAATCCCAAGTCCCTTTGCTCAGACTTTGATATTTTGCCATGATACCAATGCTACCATACCATAGCTACTGGTAGTGGCCTAGTAGACTCTATTGGATAAGGATGTCTAAGTGCTAATTGTGTATTAAGTACCACTATGATGATACCAACAGAGACCTAGAGGCAGAACAGCTTAAGATCTCATAGGAGTAAGACCGACCATCATAGCAGCTGAACAGAGTCTATCCTATTCACATAACATGCAACTACTAGTCGTGGAGCAGTTAGCTCAATTGGCTGGATGGCTGGTTTACAATGCAAAGTGACGCCAACAGCATGGGTTCAATTCCTGTGTTGACTGAGGTTATCATGAAGGACTCTCCTTCTCAACCTCTTACACCACCTGAGGTATGTTGGCCCTCAGGTTAAACCACCACCAGTCATATCTCTCTCTCTAATGAGGGTGCAGTTGTACAATGGTGACTTTACTTACCTATTAGCCATCACTCAATAATCTTATTGAGGGTAAGAATCCCTTCCAGGTGGTTTTCCTTTATTACACTGGACCTGTAGACCACCAACCTGGAATGATCATGGTGGTCAGCCAATCTACTAAGTAACTCACACAACAAAATGAGCAGCGGTGAGAATTCATCTTATAACAAACACACTGGGCCTGGATTCACCACACCCACGGAATATGTGCTGATGTGAGTGAGTGTCTGTATGTACATGAGGTTAAGCAGTGGGGGAAGTATTGCACCTTGCTCGTCCTTGAATTCTTACCACGTTTTAGGGACACTGTGAGACTCCTATGGATGCCGCTGTACCCTGATATGAATCAAGCTCTTCAGCTGGATGGGGATTTGGAAAACCAGTAAAGAGTAAGTAAGTAAACTCTTATTTTAAAAAAAAGGGAACTAAAAATCAACTAGTATCTGTGAAAACACTTCTTCACAATCAGTTTATAGGCCTCTTCTGTCCACTAATATTTCTACGGTTTTCACGAATGTACCCACTGACCTTGTTTAATTAATGCCAACAACTTGTAATCTCTACAGTCTTGAGATAATACATCTAAACTGGCACAACCAAACCAGCCCATTCAGTTGAAACAGATATTTCACGGATTTCTGTATTGGGCAACAACTTCTTGCAAAATATTAACTTGGACTCACAGCCAACGATGATGGTCAATCCTTTATGGAAATAGCATTGGCTAATGTTTAAACTTCAGCCTGCTTTTATGTAGATTATCATTAAACTATTCAAATGGGCAGAATTCTCCTCTTCTCCTGAAGAGGCTGCAGTGTGGATAGCTGTACAATCACTGATGCCCTTTACATACAAACCTGAATAACAATGATCAGCAGCAGTGATCATCGAAGACTTACCTGGCATCCATACTCATCCATCAGAGATCAGGGTGGATGGCAACCAAACTGTGCAGCTGGACAAAATACTCATGCTCGTGGGGCCAACCGTGCAGCCCTTGCCACTACACAGAGTGCACAGTACAGAAACAAGCCTCTCCCTCTGGCAACACGAGTATCATTTCCCTTCTCCCTCATTGTGTCACTGTGCTGCGTGCAGCAGCAATAAGTTCCTGAGGCAGCAGACCTGTACAACTTTTACAGTGATACATGAGCTCATTGATACACCACTTTAATTCACAATTACATACTATAACTTCCAGGGTGGCTTCCATTCTTAGTAATTCCCCCCATTATGGGATAGTACGCTGGCTCAGTGGTTAGCACTGCTGCCTCACAGCGCCAGGGACCCAGGTTCAATTCCAGCCTCAGGTGACTATCTGTGTAGAGTTTGCATGTTCTCCCCATGTCTGCACAGGTTTCTTCCGGGTACTCCGGTTTCCTCCCACAGTCCAAAGATGTGCAGGCTAAGTGGGTTGGCCATGTTAAATTGCCCCTGTAGTATCCTGGGATACGTTGGCTTGGCAGATTAGCCATGGTAAATGCAGGGTCCCGTGGATAGGATGGGGTGGTGGGTCTGGGTGGGATGTTCTTCAGAGAGCTGAATGGCACTGTAGGGATTCTGTGATACCATGGTTACAGCTGAAGAATTGTGGGAGAAATGTCTGCAAGTGAGATTAAAGTACAGAACTTGACAGCAATAAATATAGCTTCATAATAATTGTAGTTGCATGTTACAACGTAACAGCATTGCAAAAATGGGATAGTCATGAGTGCCTGATGCTCCTCAACTAAGTAACACTGCAACAGTAATATTCAGTAATAAAATAGACGATGTACAGTCAATGTACAGCTCACACCAAATCAAATGCTCAGCTTTTGCTGTGTTGAGGATGAAATTTAAGGACCTTGATATTTTACAATTGTAACACCTATATTGATATGTCAACCAGTTCCTGGTATATTCAAAGCTAGTGGCAGCTACATAAGGGTCATGTATATGGTGCGCTGGAGGCTTAGCTTTTTGAATTACCAGACCTTATTGCTCAGGGGTTAACTTGTACTGAGACTCACTATCACTCACCATCAGGTGTCTTGACTTCCACTAGGTTCTGCTCCTCGTGTCCATTCTGACTGCTCTCCTTAATGCTCCTCACTTCTCTCCAATAGTCCTCCATCAAGGAGCTCTCCACAGAATCCTGAGATATGGACCGGCCAAATACCTGCGGACACTGCAGCTCTCGTGAAACAGATGAGCTCATCCTTCTGAAATGTAGCTTCCTGCAGAGAATAAACGGGGCTTTTAACTGAAAGCCTTGGCTTCATACACAACACGGCAGAGAATATCACACAGCTGCTGCCTCACCACAGGGTCAAAACACACACAGTGCCATCCATATCGAATTCCTGGTTCAGCAAGGTATGAGGCAGCCCGTTTAATTTTGCATGGAGAAATTTCTTACCTTTTTTTGTGCTTCCCCTTAGCTCTACAATTCCCTGCACTGTTCCGAGTTCTGGGTGATTGTAAAAGTGTTCCCTTGAGCAGATAACAATCAAGCCAAACTAAATCACTCTCTGCGTATAACCAACTCAACTCCTTGAGGCAGCCTGCCTGACTATCCTTTAATCAGCAGCGAGGTAGGTACACAGCTTGGATAGTACTTAAAAAAAGGACAGCATCAACAGCTAATTACATAAGCAGAAGAAACATTGGGACAAAACATGCACACATTGAAAGATATGTTGACTTGGTTTTCAGTACGTTTGTGCAACTGCCCACTGACAACAGGGTACAGACACTTGATGCAACACACAAGTTACAGGAGTTTCTTCAGATAATGAGGAGTCACATGGTTCAGATCTTGGCAATGGTCCTGGTTGGTTCATCAGCTTATAGAATCCTGTAAGCTTATCTCAGCATTGGGGAGGCACCCCCCCACTTTTGAAAGTCAGCTTGCTTTAACAAAGAGCACAGACAGCTTCATAAAAAAGTTCCTGCTCTGTTAACCCAATCTTCAAACCCACAAACAGGTCAGGAGACAAGAAACTAGGTTAAAAGGCAGGGGAGAGAAATTCTCTATCAGAAGAATGAGAAACTAACTTTAATTTGGAAACGAGAAAGAGAAATACTTGCCTCTGAAATCCATCAAAATGTAGTATCCCTTTAGACCTCCTCCTCCCAGGAGTAATATTTCATATACTGACTTAAATGTCTCACTGCAGCATTTATAGCTTTAGGTGACAACAGCTGAGGATGCCATTTATATACCCAAAGTGACGGTGGTATTAAAAAAAAAATCATTCAGTACCTTGTCTTTGGGGCGGCACGGTGGCTCAGTGGTTAGCACTGCTACCACACAGCGCCAGGGATCTGGGTTCGATTCCACCCTCAGGCGACTGTCTGTGTGGAGTTTGCACATTCTCCCCGTGTCTGCGTGGGTTTCCTCCCAGTGCTCCGGTTTCCTTCTACAGTCCAAAGATGTGCAGGGTAGGTGGATTGGCCATGCTAAATTGTCCTTAGTGTTTCAGGGATGTGTAGATTAGGTGGGATGATCTGAGGGTCAGTGTGGACTTGTTGGGCCGAAGGGCCTGTTTCCACACTTTAGGGATTCTATGAACTATGAACTTAATATAATGTGGTCTGTCAATTGCAGAAGTGTTCATTGGGTATTGCATCAATGAGGGAGTAGGACATAGACAGCACCGGGTTACATTACAGTTAAAATTGGATTGAAGTTAAAGTCATCATTTCCCTTCTCATTGTGTTGCATGATGTGAGAATTAATTCCTGGGACAGCAGAATTCTAAAACATTTATGTGATGCATGGTCTCATTGAGAATTGCATTCCACAAGGGTACATGGTGGAATGGGGGAACACTGACTTACAATTCACAATAATATTATTCACAATTCACATAATAATTCAAGATTTAAAGGCACTGCTTTATTCTCAACTGTAATAAAATACCAAATAAATGGAGACAAACTATTAGTTAGGCAGCTACAGCAAAACCCACTGAACCTCACATCAGCACTTCAGGTTACAACTCAAAGTGGTGAAGGATAGAGCTGGGACTTGGCCTTCGTACATTTAACAAGCGTTTATTTACAGAGATAACACAGTGTGGAGCTGGAGGGACACAGCAAGCCAGGCAGAACCAGAGGAGCAGGGAAGCTGACATTTCAGGTCGGGACCCTTCTTCAGAAAAATAATTTTTTTTTTCTCTGAACAAGGGTCCCGACCCGAAACGTCAGCTTTCCTGCTCCTTTGATGCTGCCTGCCTACTGTGCTCCTCCAGTTCTACACTGTGTTATCTCTGACTCCAGCATCGGCAGTTCTTACTATCTCAGAGTTTATTTGCAGAGACATGCATTACATATCAAGCGCCCTGCAACCCAAAAACTACACTCATCCTGCACCTTCCTTCATTAATGCATTAAGCCAAACAGCTGAAGACAGTGGAACTCTATCTGTTGTATACAATGGTCCCGCATTTGTCATATGCAATTTGGCACATAGTACCATATGGGTGTGAGGGAACACCCCGCTATTTGGTGTCACTCCCCTACTTTCTCAAATGCAGTGATTCAGGCTGAGGTCCAGTTCAGCAGAGAACTGCTGCATTTGCTGAAATATTAATTCATCATGAATTGACAGTTTAACTATTTGGATCAGGGGAGGCAACGGCCTCATAGTATTATCAGCTAATGTTCAGGGGACCCGGGTTCAAATCCTGCCATGGGAGACGGTGGAATTTGAATTCATTCAAGAATCTGGAAACCATTGACGATTGTTGGAAACACACATCTGGTTCACTAATATCCTTTCAGGAAGGCTTATGCGTGACTCAGAACCACAGCAACATGGTTGACTTTTAACTGCAATCAGGGATTGGCAATAAATGCTAGCCCACCCAGAGTTACCCACATCCCGTGAGGGTCTTCAGCGAGAAGCAAAGCAATAGCACTCACCACTGACCCTAAAGAAACAGCCACAAATACCTAGTGACCTCTGGCACAGACTTCTCCTTTCCTGACCATTTGAATCCACATTCAAGTAAAGGCTATCACCAGGCACCCAAAAATAATGGTGATATTAAAAAGGGCAAACAGTGAATCAGACTGAAATACTCTCAGGCAGCAAAATACACAGATTGTCTTCCCAACTTTCCACTGAAATTTGAACATGCACAGTGTCATTGATTATACATATAGGATTAAGGTGGACACTGAAATGCAAACAAACTTAAATTGTGATAACAAATTTGTATTTTTTAATAAGCGATGTGACATTCCACTGTTACGTAATTACGCTTCTCAGCAGCAGAAAGATTTTTATGAGTAAATCTGAACTCCGTACCCCTCATTTAACAAGGCATAACATTAAGGTTTTATTTACAGCAAGATCAGCATGACGAAAATTAGAAAATTTAGTAGTTCCATGATTTTTATCCAATTCTCAATTGGAGTATTAACAGTTCAACCAACAGGGAAGCACAAGATCAAAGGGTTTTGGTTTGGTTTTCATTTGGTCATGGGATCTGAGCAATGCAGTCAATTTAATGCTTATCTTAAATTGCCCAGGGGGCAATTAAAAGTCAACCACATTGCTACGGGCCTGGAGTCACATGTAGGCAGACGCGTCTGGAGTCACATGTTGGCAGACCAGCTAAGGACAGCAGATTTCTTTCCCTGAAGCAGTAAAACAGATGGGTTGTTAACAACAATCAACAATGGTTACATGGCCATCATTAGGCTAGCTGTTTACTTCAGACGCTACTGTTGTTTATTGAATTTCATATTTCACCATCTACCATGGTGAGATTTGAACTCTTGCCCTCAGAACATTAACCCAGGATTCTGAATTACTAGTCCACTATGCCATCACGTCTACATGCTCAGACTCTAGATGCTGCTGTCAGGTTCTGAGGAGGGATGGTGACCACTGAGTTTTGCTATCATTAGTACAGCAAACCTTGGGCCACATTAAGCCCCTAGTGTGCATGCATGTGTGTGCACACACTTTACAGCAACACATAGTGATCAGGAGTGTGGTCTCCAATGCAATGTAGCTGCACTTAGGGTGACACACTGACAGACAAAATCCCATCATTCCATGGTGTCCAACACTGGTGCTCCACTACACTCCCTCATGTCCTTCTCCAGACTGACCATTGAGCTACAACTTCCCTCAAACCTTACAATGGCCAAACACCACCAAGTCCTTATCCTCAGTGGTCACTGGCAAACATCATATGCTCTCACTCACACCGATCACTGAGCAAAACCAAAATCTTCAGTCCTTTCCCCAAGTGGCCCGGACTCTCAGGCTTGGCCGAGGCTCCAGGTCCACAGCTAGGTCCTGGCACCTGACCAAGGAGAAAGGCAGTCTTGGCCCAGTGTGGTGGTCTTCCTGTGCGGCAGTCTCCTGGCATGGAGGTTTCATCACAGTGTGGTGGTCTTTTCCAAGTGTGGTGGTCTCACCCCCGTGTGGAGGTCTTCTTTGTTTTCAATGTCCAGGTACTCCAGCAGCTCAGAAGGCAGTCTCATCCAGGAGTGGTGGTATCGGCAAGGCAGGATGGTTTGCTTCAGCAGAGGGGTCCGGCCTTGTATTCAGTGACCCGGCATGGCAGTCTCATCCTGGCTGCATTGTCAGGGTAGTTCGTCATTCCTTAATCGGCTCTCCCCGAGCCCAGGAGCCGTTAACTGATCTGTGATGAACTCTGTCTTTTTTTTTGTTATTGTGTTGACTTCTGTCACTGACGTAGGCACCATGGTGAGGCAACTTATAAAACATTTCACTGTCTCTTTCATGTAAAGGTACAAAAGTCTAAATAAAGTAAAAAGTAAAAGTAAAGGCCATTCTCTCAGAGGAATTGGAAATGGATAAGTGTACATAGGGCTTGGCTCTGGCAATGATCCAATATTGAGGCCAGAGGGAGTGGCATCCAAAATTTGCATTGAATATTAAATCATAAGCCAATAACTTCAGGGTTGATCAACTTACATGCAAATAAAATCCACCCTCTTCCCTCACCTCACTATCGCAGGATTTCCAGGTTGGAGACTGTTCCCACCAACATCACCCCCGACCATCACGCAAAACCATCCAAAAAAGCTATCAAGCTACTTTCAGGTATTCTATGCAGACATGAGGATCTGAACAGCTGCCTTTAAATGAGAGTAATCATAACTCAAATTTATCCATTATTAAAAACATTAAATGAAAGCTGAAAGGGAATATTCCAGGTGCTGCAGAAAGGTGAGAAAGTGGCAGATGGAGCTCAATCGTGACACTTGTTGGTAAAATAACTAAAAACATGATTTGAAGGAAGATTGGGTATTGTGAAAAAAGCAGATTTATCTGGGTTCTGACTATCAATACATTTTCAATCAGAAGCTTATGGGAGGGTCTCAAAATCTTCCTCCACGCTCTTTGCCTGAAACCCTGCATCAAAAAGTAAAATCAGCTGTGAGCCCACAAAACTTTGAATCTTCAGTACATGCAGTTCCCTTCAGGCACACAGCAATTAGTCTCAGGGTCGCTCCTCACCACTAAGTACTTGCTGTGAGGCTCAAAAGTGGTGACTTAAGCTGAAGGTAACATTGCTTGCAGCATTAATGCCTTACCTCTTTTACACCAGGATCAAAGAGTCTGCACAGCATTCTGGTTTATGCTCACAGATGAGGAATGGCCAGTTGGCTACTGAAGGGCAGTGTCCATGGCACTGTATCCCAGCAACAGTCAGTTGCATGATTTCATCTCTTTTTCCTAAAAACCTTGCATACTAGAAACTCCCTTTCCACAACAGCAGTGTATGCTGGATCAGTTGTTAATTTTAAATCTGAGATAGATTTTTTTTGTTAAGAAAAGGTGTTAAGGCAAATGGGCTATGGACTTAGGCCACAGATCAACCATGTTGTCAATGAATGGTGGAACAGGCTCAAGGGGCTGAATGGCCTACTCCTGTTCCTATGTTCCTATGTTCTTTGGACAGACAAGGCAGAGCATGTGACAGCGCAACTTGCAGTTACTCAACCAAAGTCCATCTTTGAGTCATTTGCTGGAGTTTCGAAGAATAAGGGATGATTTGATTAAAACATATAAAATCCTAAAAGGGTCTTGATAGGGTGAATGTGGAAAGGATGCTTCCTCTTATGGGAGAGTCTAGTAATAGGGCCCACTGCTTACAAATCAGGGGTCACCCATTTAGAGAGGAGGCAAAAAAAATTCTCTCGACATTTGGGAATCTTTGGAACTCTACTCTCATTACCTTTTCAAGAACAGTCCTCAAATATTTTTAAGGCAAAGATGGATAAGATTCTTGATAAGCAAGCGATTGAAAGGTTGTCAGGGGAGGCAGGAATGTGGATTTGCGATTACATTCAGATCAGCCATGATCTTATGAATGATTAAAGCTTCTTTAATTAGAGATTCTTATTAAGGAGCAGGTTCAAGGGCCAAATCCTGCTCTTGATTCATATGTATGTTCAAGCCAGTGACAGTTTAGAAGAGGCAACTGGGAGAAATGCAGTGCTACTTCAATGTCGAAAATATGTACAAATATCCCTCAAATTGTGGGAAAATTCCTGTTCCCTTTGATTGTGTATGAACTTTCCTGCCATTTTTGGCAGAAGATGAGAAGGGTAATGGTGAGAGTCAGAAAAATATTTAAATTTTGATGTTAAAGTATATCCATCAGCAGTTAGTTTCTTGGCACAGAAAAGGTATAATTCCCGTCCTCCAAGTCTTTTATTTGTTTTGACAGTCGCAATCATGCACATATAGATGGCAAAAGACCCTCCTTTCAATTCCCAACTGAGAATCTTAATGCTTTCATAGTATTCTTAGCCAGGCTAACAAACACAGCATGTATATTTGACTCCAATAAAACAAAATCAACTGCTTCTATTTATGTATAAAAACGACTGTCCAATCTTTTAGTTTACCCCCATTTTACATGATAGCTGAGTGGTGGGATTATCCCGGGGTGTACATGAGACCCACATCCCTATTTCAGGTACTGGACTTCATGCAAAATCAGAAACCAGCAACAGAAATTAACAAAGTGTCTGTTTCACAATGTGAAGTGGTAATGTAAGAATTTGAGTATGGCTTTGGCTCAGAAGGGCAGCTCATTCAGTCTCATGCCCTTAGAATGCTGACAGTAGGATTTAGTGGAAACTGCTGGTGAAGGAATGGGGCATCTATTTTAGGCACATGGGCAGCTGTAGGACGTATCATTCCCAGGCCCTTCTCCCCTCCCTCTGTCACACCTTCAAAGTATCCTATTCACCATCACATTGACAAGCCTGCCAACTGTCCAACAAACACAAACACATTCAGCCCACCATCTTCAATAGATCAATAGATTCAAAAGATCAATAGGTCTGATATGCTAGTCCAGCCTTTTGATCCCTAGTGATATAAAATTAGAACAATGACTTCAGTCAGACCATTGGTAAGGGGACTAAATTGGCTTCAGTTTGTCCAGGCGAGGGAGTTTCCACAAACATCACCTCTGGTTCTCTCTCTTGATCGCGATCCAATGATCTCGTCCAGCGAGGTCAAGACAGAATCACAGCAGATCACTGCTTGGTTAATCCTGATTGTCTTGGTTCCCACTGGGCAGCTAAGGGCCAGAGTGAGCTGCCAGAAAGGCACTTCTCATCTCTACTAGATGCTATTCCAAAGCAGCTACAAGGAAGGCACGTATTAAATAGAAGACAGAAATAAAATCCAGGTACATGACACCACGATTTGTTCTATGGGGTATCGGAGAATGGAAAGGTCAATGTTTCAAAACACCTCAAATATTAAATCGTGCCAATCTTGGCATCCAGATGCTCACAAGATCGATGACTTTTTTAAAAAAAAATCCATATTCAATGGGGGAGCCCGGTTAATGCTTCTGTCGAACTACAACCAAAATTAAAACTCAACATTTGTAAGCATGTGTTATTTGAGAGCTTTTTAAATTTAATTTTATGACACTGCCAAAATATAAACTAGAGTTGACAGCAGACAACAGCCTGATACCTGTACTCCGCAGAGTCTCCAGTCAGCTCATGTCAACTCACCTCATCAAGATTAGTGCACCATTTTCTTGTCTACCTCCTGTAATTACCTAGCTTCCACTAGTTTTGATACATCCAATGCCAGGATCACTTACAGTGATAGCATGTCACTCATTCTGCTCGATTTCCTTTGTCCCTCCTCCTCCACTTCCAGAAAGAAAAGATCAGGGCGCGATGGATCTGAGTGGACACAGAGAAGGGACCACTTGAAGTGGAAATCATCTGATCGATGGATGATGAAGCACTGGGTGAAGCAAGCAGTCTGGGAGCGATTTGTGTCACTGTTATTGGTGACTGCGAGGGCTGAGTGGTCATTCACCTCTGTTAGCCAACAATACTGTTTTCATGCAACACATCTGTAATGCTTCTTCACCAGCGGGAAGCGACAAACCGGGGGCAGAATGTGTCAAATCAGAAAGGTCGGGCTATTTGTTTTGTAGTACAAAACAGCCAAGAGAATGATCCTCCTTAATTCTTAAGAAAATTGCAAAAAGAAGGAAACCCCTCTCTCCTTCAATGACTGGAATATCTGCACTGAGCGACAGGGACCCCAGCTTAGCCAAAAGGGTGGCTCATGTGGCGGCCTGAACCACAATCACATTCTGATCCCACCAGCTGCTGTGGTGCAATTTGAACTCTGGTCCCTAGAGCTTTCAGCTGACACCACCAACCCCCCCACCCCCCCCCCCCCCCATCCCCCCCTGCATTATTCGTCCTGTGGCCTCACCATTACTGCGCCATCTTCCCAATTTCTTGACTGGGTCTTTAAAAAAAAAATCATTCAAACACCGGTTTAACTTACAAAATTTGTTAGTAATGTACTGCTTTTGAAATGATGAAAAGAAATGATGTTCGGTGACATTAAGATCGTGTCACTGAGAATTCTTTTTGTCCCTTTACTTTGCAGGCAGTTGGAACATTACAATGCATTTGTTGAAGGACAAGTTCTCCTTTCAGCACTGTTGGCCTTTCGAGAGATGGCGTTTTATTATGCCTGGAGCACTAATTTAAATCAGGATCAAACAAGCAAATGGGACCACATCGCTCATTTCAGCCACAGTCATTCTGGACATTTATTATCCCAGCACAGCCGTGGGATCAAAACCGAGCTAGAAAATTTGTCATTTGATTTCTGACTTAAAGCTAGCACAAATCTAGCTGTGACAAGGATGCACAGTCATACAGCGAAGTATTTGAAAACAGGAATTGATTTTTCACGCTGCGAGCCTCATGTTATTCAGCATCCTATCCGGCTTCTGTTAGTGGAATTCCCATCTCAACAAACCTTCTTTGAAAGTGAGTTACAGTATGAGAGCAGTGACCAAATTGTTTAATGACACAGGATTACAAATGCTTGAAATGTAAAGCCTCTAAGAGGTAAGCGAAGGGCAAAAGTCAATCAGAAATGTCTTGGGATCAGTCATATGTTCCTTCATTGCTGGAAAAAGCGATTTAATGTGTTCGACAGCACGCATAAGTTCAGAAACAGGGCATTCCTGATGGAATAATTTAATTGCACTCGTGGTATATATTAACTCCTGAAGCCCTTGTCAAGATGTGAAAGATGATAGCTGTAGGGTAATCCCTGCAGGACTCAGGTCATCACAGAGAAGAAGGAAGAATATTTAATTAAAAGGGAAAGGTTCAAATTGATGATACTTCTAATGATTTCAGGACATCCCAAAGTACTTTACAGCCACTGAAGTCCTTCTGAAGTGTAGTCACTATTGGAATGTGGGAAATTCAGCAACCAATTTGCACACAGCCAGCTCCTGCAAGTAACAAGTGACCAGATATTTGATTTTTTTTTGTAACATTGCAGGATAAACATTAGCCAGGTAAACAAGGATATTTCCCCTGCCCTTTTGCAAAATAGTGGCCATATGAACTTTTAAAATCAACCAAGAGGGTGTAAGGGATCTTGGTTTAACAGCTTGTGTAATAGTAAAGCAACTGACCCAAAAGAGAGCTACAGCCAAAGTGTTGGACTAGCACAAGATGGCAAGATATAGATTTGTCCTCAGCAACTGTGCACAGTGACTCCAATCTTAGTGCAATTGAGTGGCATTCTAGGGATATAAATTCATCCCAGATGGTTGCCTGGTCTATGCAGCACACAATATTCCATCTCAAACAATGGAATTAAATATCAGGGGCTGCTTACAACATGCAATCGATTGGAAAATATAGACATTCAAGGGAGGAGAATTCAAAATCTCTAATGAAAGACTGACAGAAACGTTGATGCTGCAGTAAACCCTATACAGTCTGAACCTGGCAACACACTCTCCACAACCAACACGATTTCAGAAGCGCTTGGAGTAGAAGTGAGCGTGCCTGAAAACTTTAGCCAACAAACTAACTGGAAAGCTCATGAGTGAATATTCTGGAGAAGTTAAGAGGAAATGAATGGTACTTTTTATCTGCTTTGTTACATTGGTTCCTGCTGAGTAAGCAAATTCATTCAGCTTGAAAATTCCTGGCACAGTCCTGACTTTGTCAAAATAGCCACCTAAGTCCCAATCCTACCTACCACACCAGATTACATCGCTGAATGATCACATTCTATACAAACCAATGTACAATGTCGATTCTCATTGAACACAGCCTGCTCACGTTCACTCTCCAAGCTGGAACATATTCAAGTTTGTTCTATCTGGGATCTTGCTGTGCACAGATTTGATTCAGTTTTTCACTAATAACAGAAGGGCTTACATTTCAAAAGTTATTAGAGATGATGTACGTTGCCACTTGGCCTTACATTTTACGTATGTATCTTTTAAAATGAACTGAACCCAATGGCTATGTTGTGAAGTAGCCAAGGGTATGCACACATGTGCTAATGTTTATGGACCCGGCAATAACGCAACATCCAGAGCTGAGATCACTAATAAAAAGGAAGTTAATTCTTGCATCCCTTGGTAAGCTTTACACAATTGAATAGAAACCTCACTTTGCAGTGAAGTCGTAGCTGACAGCGAACATGCACTCCAAAACACTTCCTACTTCCCTGTTGCAAATCTTTCATTACCATTAATACTTGCTTGGAAGTCCGTCCCATCTTATTAAGAAAACATTACAATTCCAATAACAATTTTTCCACTCACCCCTCCCCCTCAACTTGAATACCTAAGTGCTAATATTGGTTGCAGAGTTTTTGGCACCATTCTGAATGTAGATAAGACAGAAAACTGCTAAGAAGGTCACTTATATGAACTGCTTTAAGGAGACAGTCAGCTTGAATACAATAAGCAACACAACCACATTAATTAATGCTAACTTAATTCTTAAATTCCAACAATTCAAATGCAGAATTACTTTTAGATTTTGCTGGGAAAAACAAACACAACTGCAGAGAAAAACAGACAGAAGCACAAACCTTCCTTGCAACCCAGCAGGGGAGTTGCTGCGACCAGTGTCTTCTCGCTTCGATTGAGCGTTTGGGCTGCTTTTGCAATGCACGCTTCATGCACTGGCAGACCTGGGGCTTTGAATCAAGCAGATTCTGCCTCAGCTCCCATGGGCTCCACTAAACTGTTTCCTTAACATAAGAGAGCACTTCATCAGAATCACTAGCCCTTTAGGCTCCGTCTGTACCGCCTTTGTCCTTCATGCACAGCATAAGCAAATTAAATGAGATCTGCCATACCTCCAGGAAAAAAAAACTACAACGCAGGGGCCAGTTCATTACACTAAAGTGCTGCTAAAGTCGAGACCAGGCATCGATCCTGCTGCACACTTACTTACTTTAGTTATTTTTTTAACCACTGGTGCACCTTTTGATTTTATAAGTGGTTTTCATTCAGCTCTTAATGACTGGCAGCTCCAAGACTGCCTCGTTCCTGTCTTTAGGACATCCGAGAGGATCGTGAAATAAAATCAGGCGCAGCAAACCAATTCGGGGCAGGATTCAGAAGGAATTCCACGCTTCTCAGCTTCACTCGGTGAAGGTTTGAGTGTTTAACAATTTTTTTGTCAGAGCTTTATCTCCTTTAAATGATCCGTGCTCAGTGACATGGTGAAATACAGATAAAATGCAGGTACTGAAGGGCATTGTGTAGACGAAAAACAGTTTCATGTTTTGAGTGTAAATCCTTCATGAAAGGCCCACTCCAAAACATCACAGTTGTTTTTCAGACCAGTGACTGACCTTACTCTCTCTTCATATATGTAAGGTTTTATTACAGTTAATCTTTTATAATCTCACTTTTTGTATAGCGGACTGGATGACGAAATGGTCTGCTTATATTTCTCTTAAATTTCCACTTTATTTATACTCTTCCCCTTAATTAAAGTACACCTCGTCACAAACTTACATTCTTAATGCACTTTGACTTATTCAAACACTACATTGTGGAAATCTACAGTGACATTTTCAGTTCCTTTGGGCTTCAACTAACTTTAGCTAGGCCCATTCTTCGGATTGTCACGAAAGAAAAATATAGAATTGACCTTTTCACAGCTCGTTTAATCGTATTTTAGCTTTGCTATGTGTTTCAGAACCCAAATGAACGCTATCTTCATCTGGAATTTAGTCAGATGAAATATTCCCAAAGTAGTCATGTTGTAGTTTCCTATTAATAGTTGGACATTGTCTAATTTTGCAAAAAGTTCATAGCCTCAGGGTGTTCAAGCTAACTAAAATAAGAGGCTCATTTATGAACCATCTTGGACTGTGGAGAATAGGCTCAGCTTTGCATTGATGCCAATGGTTCATTACAATTTCTATACATTGACAGTTCAAAGTTTAGTGGTTGGAG
The DNA here is from genome assembly GCF_021869965.1 of Rhincodon typus. NCBI lineage: Eukaryota > Metazoa > Chordata > Chondrichthyes > Orectolobiformes > Rhincodontidae > Rhincodon > Rhincodon typus. The sequence goes on along the minus strand of NC_063335.1, from coordinate 105,514,223 downwards.
ATCACCCTGGTTTTGCACTCTCAGCTTCTGAAGAGTCTGGCTGTTAATTCCACAGTTCCTCATCATCCTCACTTGGAAGTAGGTTGCTGTTTCTTTGCTGCTGCTGGGACAAAATCCTGGAACTCATTCACGCACAGCATTGTATGTACCTACACAAAATGAACTGTAGCGGTTCAAGAAAGCAGCTCACCATCACCTTCTCAGTGCAATAAATGCTGGCCCAGCCCGAAAAGACCACATCCCTAAATGAGTTGAAAAAAAAGGTACTTGGTCTCTTTACCAATGCAGAGAGCTTTTATTTTCAATTACCATAGAGCAGTGCAGAGCTCACAGTAGTGACTTGGTTCTCCTATTCTGTGTTTGGCTACACAATTACTGCTCTACCAATGCACAGTAAAATACTCCACATAAACTTCCAGTCATTTAGTGATTAACAAATCTATAGGTTCTCAGGCTTTAAATTGTCCAACTGATCGGATACAAAATACCCCATATTTTGATAATGTTACTGGAATTGTAATCCAGAGGCTAAAGTTCTGGGGACACAGATTTAAGTCCAACCATAACAGACTGTGTGGGATTTGATTTCAATAAAATCTGGGGAATAAATGATTGTCGTTAAAAAAAAACACACTGCCCTTTAAGGATAGTAATCTGCCATTCTTATGGTCTGGCCCACATGTAACTCCAGACTCTTAACTTCCCTCTGAGATGGCTTAGAGAGCCAATCATTCCAAATGCCAGCCTTGTCAGCGATGGCCACACCATCACAAGAATTGGAAAGAAATGCACTTGGACACCCAGATCCCTCTGTATCTTGTAGCTCTGCAATCTCTCACCATATGGATAACATGCATTTGTTTTTCCATCCTTCCTGTGAAAGTGGACAATTTCACATCTTCATATATACTCTGTATGGCCAACTCACTTAACCTATCTATATTCCTTCTGGTTTCCTTATCCCCCATACTTTCAGTCCATTCATCCAATTCATTTATATAAATTATAACAAGTCAAGGACACAGTATGGATTGCTGTGGCACACACTTGATACATTTATGCTCACTGTTTCCTTTTAACTCGCAATCTTCCATCCATATCAATATGTTACCTTCTACACAATTAGCCTTTCTTTTTGGCTATTGTGTTTGATGTGACATCTTATCAAATGCCTTCTAAAAATCTAAATATAGTATATCCACTAGTTCCCCTTTATCCACAGAGGATGCTACTTCCTCAAAGAACTTCAACTTCAATAAGTTGACACTGCCTGATAGTATTGAATTTTTCTAGGCATTCCTCTATAAACATTTTTAATAACAGCCACTTACATTTTCCCTATGTCAAATGTTAAACCAACGAGCCTGTAATTGATTCAGAGATAGTAGGAACTGTTGATGCTGGAGAATCTGAGATAACAAGGTATAGAGCTGGATGAACACAGCAGGCCAAGCAGCATCAGAGGAGCAGGAAAGCTGACGTTTCGGGTCTGGACCCTTCTTCAGAAAGAAAAAAAGAGTCCAGACCCAAAATGTCAGCTTTCCTGCTCTTCTGATGCTGCCTGG
>NC_063335.1:105496222-105512258 GCF_021869965.1 Rhincodon typus | reverse complement strand
AAGGGTCCAGTCCCGAAACGTCAGCTTTCCTGCTCCTCTGATGCTGCTTGGCCTGCTGTGTTCATCCAGCTCTACACCTTGTTATCTTAGCCTGTAGTTGCACCACTTTTTCTCTCCCTTCCCTTTTTGAATAAAGGAGTTACATTCATTATCTTCCTTGTGCCTCCCAACTGCTCAAAGCCATTCCAAGATCTGTAAAGTGCCAAGTCAGCAGTGTGATGGAACACTCGGCAATCACCTGGATGGGTCATGGTCCAACACAACGAGCTCAGCACTATCCAGGCTAAAGCAGTAGCTTGAGCAGTAGCTGTTACTTTCAGTATTCATTCCATCCATCACCAGTACACCATGGCTACAATGTTTACAATCTACAAGATGCACTGCTACAACTTAGAAAAATGTTTTGGATGAGAATATAGAAGGCTTGCTTAGTAAGTTTGTGGATGACACCAAAATTTGTGGCGTAGTAAACAGTGAAGAAGTTTCTAAGATTGCAAAGGGATACTGATCAAATGGGTCAATGGACTGAAAAAATGGCAGATGAAGGTCAATCTGGATAAATGTGAGGTATTGCATTTTGGTACAACAAACAAGGGGGCCTTATACAACTAATGGTAGGACCTTGGGTAGTGTTTTAGAACAGAGGGACCTGGGGTGCAGGTATGTAATTCTTTGAAGTTTGCGTCACATATAGACAGAGTGGTTAAAAAGGCAGTTGGCACGCTTGCCTTCATTGCTCAGAGTTGGGAAGTCATGTTGAAGTTGTACGGGACATTGGTGAGATCTCTTCTGGAGTACTCTGTCCAGTTCTGGTCACCCAGTTATAGGAAGGATATTATTAAGCTGGAGAGGGTTCAGAAGAGATTTACCAGGATGTTGCCAGATGTGGAAGGTTTGACTCAAAGAGGTTGGATAGGCTGGGGCTTTTTTCACTGGACCGTAGGAGGTTGAAAGGTGACCTTATAGAAATTTATAAAATAATGAGAGATATATGTAGAGTTAATGGTAGTTGTCTTTTCCCTAGAATGGGGGAATTTCAAGACCGTAGGCACATTTTTAAGGTGAGAGGGGATGGATCAAAAAAGACATGAACGGCAAATGCTTTTACATAGAGGGTAGTTCACGTGTGGAATGAACTTCCTGAGGAAGTGATAGATGTAGGTACAGTTAGAATGTTTAAAAGACATTTGGGTAAGTGCAGGAATAGGCAAGATTTGGAGGGATATGGGCCAGGAGTAGGCAGATGGGACTAATTAGTTTGGGATTATGTTCACCAAGGACTGGTTAGACCAAAGGGTCTGTTTCCATGCTGTATGACTCAATGACTCAATAATTGATGAAGGCTTCCTCAACTCACCTTCCAAAAGCCATTAACTAGGGTAGCAAACACAAACTAAACACTTCCAAGTTCCCAACTATCTTGTCTTCAAAATATACTGCCCTGCCTTCATAGTCCTGAAGCCCCCTACTTAACAACACTGGGTGGACTAAGTACCTACAATGCACAGACAGCTAGCAGTTCAAGGCCACCACAATGATATATTGTCAATGATGATCAATGTTCAATGAATGTTGACCCTGTATGTGGTACTGGGATAGGGATGGTTGATGTTGTTTGCTGCCAATCCACCTTTACTAAACAGTGTCTGGGGCCTATCTAATCGTCAGTGGTACAGCATAGACCACTGGTGCATCCAAGCAAAAGAGGCACTTGTCTTCATTAGCAAGATGGTTTATTACATGATGGACTCATCACGATGGCTACAAGAGCAGGTCAAAGGGTAGAAATACTGCTGCGAGTAACACACCTCCTTGCCTCCCAAAGCCTGTCCACCATCTACAAGGCACAAGTCAGGAGTGTGATGGAATACTCCCCCCTTGCCTGGATGAGTGCAACTCCAACAACACTCAAGAAACTTGACGCCATCCAGGACAAAGCAGCCCGCTTCATTGGCACTACACCCACTCATGACCGGTGTTCAGTAGCAGCAGTGCGTAATCTACAAAATACACTGTAAAAATTCACAAAGATCCTCAGACAGCACCATCCAAACCCACGACCACTTCCATCTAGAAGGCAGCAGTCATGTGGGAACACCACCACTTACAAGTTTCCCTCAAGGCATTCTCTCCCTAATGGCATTGTGGGTCAACCTACAGCACGTAGGCTGCAAAAGGCAGCTCACCATCACCTTCTCATGGGCTGCTACGGGCAGGCAATAAATGTTGCCCCAGCTGGTGGTGCCCACATTCCAGGAGTGAATGTGCACTAAAAAAAATTGCGCCCGTCAAACAACTGTATTAAATTTATCAATTTTTTTGTAAGATAGGCTACAATTATTAATAGTTAATAAATCAATTAATTATTTACTTAAGAGTTAATAAGTTAGTAACTACATTTTATTGACTCAGAGTTGAGGGCTCAGCCATTGAATCCCTCGAGGCTGTTCTACTGTTTATTTACATTTCTTCGATGAGCAACTGCACTCCATTTCACTGCTTTGGTTTCCATGGAAGGATACTTGTGAAAACAAGGGCCCATCAACCACTACCTGGGACAACTGGCAAGGTATTCTTGTCACCTCATTTCAAGAAGGTCAACCATAGTTTGTACCACTCAACAGTCCAGTGGTGGGCCTTAGCCCTGGGATCAAGAATCCTGGAGTCAAATGCCCTGCCCACAGAGAACAGCATTGGCAATGGGACCCGCCAGGGACATCAACTGGAGGATGTCAGGTAAGAGCTCATGGAGGAAGTGGGCTCATCCTCGAGGGCAGGGGTTTGATTTTAGCCTTCGTTCCTCCAGTCTCTGCCTAAGGGAACCCTCCAACAACAGCCCCCCTTCCACCCAAACATACCAGGGTTTGCTTATGTACTTCCCGCATGGCGGGTCACTCGCTTCCCCACTGGGCTCATACCAGAGGTAGCAGGATGGGGTAGTCGGGTTGGCATTTTTGCCCCATTAGAGCCTCAAATCTCAATTGGGTGTGCTATCCGCAGGCTTTCTCATCCCAGACCTAACTGGAGAGGAGGCTGGAAGATGGCAGAGCTCCCCGCGCCTCCACATGATTAAATGTTCCACCCCCTCGGAGATGAGGGGCACAAGATCACACCCTGCATCACCCTATCATTCACCTCATGATAAAGCCCCCGCTTAACATTTCCAATTGACCCAGCTTTTTCAATGGAAGTGTATTCCCAATTTCAACTATCCCTTTGCTTTCCATCTTCACCCTGCCTGCCCTGGCTCTTAATTTCAAAAGTTATCATCCTTTGCTCTGGTCTTCCCCAGAGAAAAGCATTCTCTTCATTCCAATCCTTTAGTCCAGAAACATAAATTAAAAGCCTGCCAATGACATCATTGTTTTACAATTCACTAATGGATTTGATTATTCTAACTACGTTCAGCAGCTTGTCTGAACGAAGTTAGCAGCAATAAATTTAAACAAAAAAATTCAATTGGACATTGCTCTTTCACCAAAGTCAAACTGCATGTTAAAATAATCAGTGGTTCAAAATTTCAGCTATCCTCCTGTCTTTACATTTACTTTTAAATCCAGGGCTTACCTTGTATTCCTTCCCTCAACCCCCGCGTAATATTCCTTCTGTTTTTTCCCCTCTCTTATCCATTTCTTCGCTGACTGTGATATTTCGAACCTCTGCAGTTGGACTTAACCCACAGCCTGCTTTGAACATGCTGCTTTGACCAGTAATACCACGGACATTGAGATGCTTGGGTTTATTCAGACCCTCCCTACTCCTGTTCTCTTGCTCCCTATAGCCTGTGCCACAAACTCCAGCAATTTGTGTACCTGTACCTGACATGAACAGATGCATTTTTGTATTCACTACCAGGTGTCACTGGAATGGCGAGTATTTATCACCCGTCCCTAGTTACCCTTGGGAAGGTGGTGGTGAGCTGCCTTTTTGAACCATTGCAGTCCATGTGCTGTCAGAACTTATTTTTCTGGTTTTCAATGAGTAGAGTTACTGAGTTGCAAAAGTCGATCATAGGTTATTGAGCAGATCATTACTCAAGAATCAGTTACCATCGTCAGCATAAACTAAAATTGGATTCTCAAGTATGCTTTGATCCATGTGATTTACTATTGCACAATGAAAGTTAATCGACTCATTGAATTTAGGTGTTCAGGGGAGCCAAGAGCTGAGATTATCTTCTCAAGTACTAGTTGAAAAGCAGTAGTAAAATGGACTTTGGAAATAAAGTGATTAATATGTTGCAAATAAAAGTACAATGGCTATCAATCAGACTGGAACATTTATGTGGGATCAGTGCATTGAGTATAGGAGTTGAGACGTCATGTTGCAGCTGAACAGGACATTGGTTAGGCCACTTTTGGAATACTGTATTTAATTCTGGTCTCCCTGCTATAGGAAAGATGTTGTGAAACTTGAAAGGGTTCAAAAAGATTTACAAGGATGTTGCAAGGGTTGGAGGGTTTGAGCTATAGGGAGAGGCTGAATAGACTGGGGCTATTTTCCCTGGAGCGTTGGAGGCTGAGGGGTGACCTTATAGAGGTTTATAAAATCATGAGGGTCATGGATAGGGTGAATAGCCAAAGTCTTTTTTTCCCAGAGCAAAACTAGAGAGCATAGATGAGAGGAGAAACGTTCAAAAGGGACCAAGGGGAAATTTTTTCATGCAGAGGATGGTGCACATATGGAATGATCTGCCTGAGGAGGTCGTGGAGGCTGGTGCAATTACAACATTTAAAAGGCATGTGGATGGGTATATGAATAGGAAGAGTTTTAGAGGGATATGGGCCAAATGCTGGCAGATAGGACTAGATTAATTTAGTTGGCATAGACAAGTTGGACCAAAGGGTCTGTTTCCATGCTGTACATCTCTATGACTGTATGACTGCAAAGGCACCAGACTCAGAGGGGAGGAGAGGGACAGAAAGACACAACAGCTGAGATTTTTGTTTGCGACAACAACAAAACCATCTACATTTTGCTTTTGTTATAGCGATTTCCACAGTCTGTACATAAAATGTGCAAAGCATTGAAATCCGGAAATGTAGTCAGTGATTCTTTGCTCCTCAACAATGCAGAGAATTCTCTACAAAAGATTATCCTTTAGAAATTGCAAGACTGATGAGAGCTTGCCCTTTATATTGTAACATTGCTCTTACAAACACTCAAAGAGAGTAATATCTTGTTAAGTGAAACTACTGTTGAAGAATCCCTCTGGCCTGGAAACCTAATTTTACTTTTATGTAAGAACAATTTTTTTTTAAGTTGTGATAAAGTTCAACGTAAGTTTAAAAAGTTTGATATTTCAGATCCAAATATATAAATGTCCAAACCATTATATTTTGTAAAATTTATAGATAAAGGGAGCATTTTATTTCCTGCCTTGCTGTCAGTGAGAGTTGTTCAAATTAATTGGCTTCTTGCTGTTGCCACCACTGCTGGCTGATCAGAAATCTCTGTTTAGAGCCAGGTTCACATAATCACAGCCAATTCACAGGAAATCCACACAACAAAGATCTGTGGCCAATGTTCCTAGAGATCAGTGACGAGTGCCATCGATTATGACCCCCTACAAAATCTGGGGATTCTTATTCAGTTATATTACAGTTACACAGCTACATTTGAGGACCATCCCTTGGTGTGCAGTTCCAGGCATTGAAATAAAAAAAGGAAGAAAAAACAAACTGATTGATGAATACTTTAAAGGTATCCACTCAAGTGCTCATAAAGCTGTATAATTTCATTGTTAAAGTGGTTGTTGAGATCATATTATAAATTACTCATGACATGCCATTTTACTGCTTCTGGCAGCTGCTTTACAAATGCAGGCTTTTAATGCCTGCTGCCTCAGCCAATATAAAAACTATGTTCCAATAATCCTCTGCTATCTGTAAAACTGTAGGAAGAAACTGTGCTGACCTGCAACTGTTTCATTAACAAAAGCGTCACATCATGCCCCAAGATACCCATCAGTCAGTTCTAGTGCGTTTTACTTCCTCACTCAATCTAGGATGTGATATGGAAAAAGAGAACACTTAGACCGAGCTAATTAAACAGAGCAATCAAAGCCTCTGATGGGTGTAGTAAAGGTACTGCTGTCTAATAGTCCTGTATTTGTTGTAAGTGCAGACTTGCATTTATATAGTGCTTTTTGGGTCTGAGGATGTCTCAAAGTGTCTCATAGCTGATGAAGGTGCAGTCACTGTAGGAAATGCAAGTCAATTTGCACTTAACAAGGGGCTGCGAACAGCATGCTAAAACAACAGGTGAATAACATCGCCAAAAAGAAATGTAAGAGATATATATTGGCCAGAGAGAATTTCCCTCTCTTTTCCCCCAGAATAATCCAGTCCTTCAACAGAAAGGCCATTGGCTGAACATCTCGTCCGTGATGCACAACTGAAATGGCAGCTCACATCTTACACTGGAGACACTGGAGTCTCTGAAGTGGGAGTTAAACTCAATGCTACTGAGCCAGCCACAGATGACACAATGAAATCTACACCAACATTTTTTTGTTCAGTTCATCAAAATAATTTAATTTTCATGTGAACCTTTATCACATTCTGTGCAGATGCTTATATACTTTACAAACTGTGGGCACGTATTTAATTCACAAAACCGATATTTTCCCACCAGCACTCCAGTACTCCGCACCATTACATGATACGGCATGATCCTTTACACCAAAAATGTTCACGCTGTGCAGAGTAATTAAGGTGAAGCTGGCAATCAGAAACTGGTGTGTATTTTCAGAAGAAGGGGTGAATCAGAGTTAGGTATCCCAGAACACATCAATTCTCCAAGACCCTACTACAGAGTAGAATTGCTGTTGATCAGAGATAAAATATCATATAGAATACAACAATTATTATTTTTGCCTTAACAACTTACATATTGTCCCATTATTCCTGGCTTTGGGAGTGTGTGAACATAGAACATAGAACAGTACAGCACAGTACAGGCCCTTCGGTCCACAATGTTGTACCGACCTATTATCCTACTAAGATCAATCTATCCTGCATACCCTACATTTTACTATTCTCCATGTGCCTATCCAAGAGTCGCTTAAAAGTTTCTAAGGTATCTGACTCCACTACCACTGCCGGCAGCGCATTCCACACGCCCACCACTCTCTGTGTGAAGAACCTACTCTGACATCTCCCCTATACCTTCCTCCAATCACCTTAAAATTATGCCCCCTCGTAATAGTCATTTCTGCCCTGGGAGGAAGTCTCTGACTATCCATTCTATCTATCCCTCATCATCTTGTACACCTCTATCAAGTCACCTCTCATCCTTCTTCGCTCCAATGATAAAAGCCTTAGCTCCCACAACCTTTCCTCATAAGACCTGTCCTCCAGTCCAGGCAGCATCCTGGTAAATCTTCTCTGCACCTTCTCTAAAGCTTCCACATCTTTCCTGTAATGAGGTGACGAAAACTGAACACAACATTCCAAGTGTGGTCTAGCCAGAGTTTTATAGAGCTGCAGCATAACCTCACGGCTCTTAAATTCAATTCCCCTGCCAATGAAAGCCAACATACCATACGCCTTCTTTACAACCCTATCAACTTAGGTCGCAACTTTGAGGGATCTATGGGCGTGGACCCCAAGATCCCTCTGTTCCTCCACGCTGCCGAGAATTCTGCCATTAACCCTGTATTCTGCATTCAAATTCAACCTTCCAAAATGAATCACTTCACATTTTTCTGGGTTGAATTCCATCTGCCACTCCGTTGCCCAGCTCTGCATCCTGTCAATGTCCTATTGCAACCTACAACAGCCCTCCATGCTGTCCACAACTCCACCAAACTTCATGTGCTTGTCTAAACGAGTAACGTTTGCAATACAGAAAGCCAAGCAATGATCATCTCCAGTAAGACACAATCTAGCCATCTTCCCTTGATATTCAATCACTGAATCCCCCACTGTCAACATCCTGGGAGTTACCATTGACTAAAAATTGAACTGAAGTTGCCATATACATACAGCAGCTGCAAAAGCAGTTCAGAAGTTAGGGATACTCCCGTGAGTAACTCACTTCCCAACTACCCAAAGCCTGTCCACCATCTACAAGGCACAAATCAGGAGTATGATGGAATACTCCCATCTTGCCTGGATGAGTATCCAGGACAAAGTAGCCTGCTTGATTGGCACCACATCCACAAACATTCAGTCACTCCACCATCGATGCTCAGTAGCAGCAGTGTGTACCACCTACAAGATGCACTGCAGAAATTCACCAAGGTTCCTTAGCCAGCACCTTCCAAATCCACAACCACTTCCATCTAGAAGGACAGGGGTGGCAAATACATGGAACACCACCACTTGCTAATTCCCTTCCAAGCCACTCACCATCCTGACTTGGAAATATAAAGCTGTTCCTGCAGGTGTTGCTAAGTCAAAATCCTGGAATTTCCTCCCCAATGGCATTGTGGGTGTACCTGCAGCACAGGGGCTGCAGGGGCTCAAGGAGACAGCTCACCACCACCTTCTCAAGGGCAACTAGGGACGAGCAATAAATGCTGGCCCAGCCAGCAACACCCACGAGTGAATTTTAGCGTAGGATATGATTTCAGTAAAGGGGGTGAAACCAGTGACAGGAATGCCGTATGAAGGCTTGTCGAACATCTTATTGCTACTCACAGTGCCACAGAGCACCAGTTAAAGACACAGATTGCATAGCATCCTGGTAGATATCACTTTAATACTTACATTAATTTCAAGGGCAACTTTGAAAAGGTACACATCGTTTCACATTTGTTGCTGCTGCAACCCTGCAGTAACCTCTGAAAGACGTCGGGAGGCTTTCTGTGAATCTGCTGAATTGTCAACATCAACAGCACTGAGCCCAGAAACTCTGAGATAGCTACATAAAGCTAATGAATGCTTATTGAAGGCTTTAAAAAGGAACCACCAGGAGACAAGGGAGTTTGGTGATGGGCATCTTGCTAGTGATTCCTCCCTTGTTCTGGGCCAGGAATGGAAGGACAAACATTAGACCAAGCAGAGCATCAGTAATTGCCACAGTGAAAACAAAACTGAGGGATAGGTGGGTATCCCTTCCCTGCACTGCTGGACACAGGGCATCCCTGCTCCCACCAAACTCCACCAGCACCTCCAGCATGGCTGTACTCACTGTCTCCATCCTGCAGTGAGCCAGTGGAAGCGCATATGGAACACGCCTTTTACAGCACCACAAAAATTACATCGGTCAGCATGCGATTGTGTAACGTGCAAATTTCTGGCTCACATCTCTAGGCCAGTTTACAAGGTACAAATCAGCAATGGAGGTAAAAATTCCAGGCTCTCAAACAGGTTTGTCTTCCAGGCACTGCAATAATTTAGCACCCCCATTTTTAGCCCTGAATCAAATTAACCCCCATATAGTTTGTAACATCACAACAAGTGTACATAAATCACCTTAACCAAATTAACTCAACCACACTTATCAAAAATTCAGTATCTACTTTATGCCGGTCTACTGCTCCCTGAATTAAGTGGAAACTTCTCTTCGCCTCCACTGCCTAATATAAGAGATTATTCAAAACATCAGGCATTCAGTGTCTTCCTGACAGTCCTGAATTAACACTTCATTATTTTAAATGAATGCATCATAGACCCTCTTTGTCATTACTTGAACTCAATGTGAAAATCCACTTTTTTTCTCTTATATACTGTACCTCTAATGAAAAGTCTTCTTACAGCCTCCTCTGTTCACAGCCAAAAAGTTGTTCCTGCTCGTAGCTCTTCACCCATAGCTCAGTCTTAGGATCAATTCTAGAGAAGTTAATAGACTCTAGCAAATCTCGAGCCAACAACTTGACTCTGTGCCATCTGCAGAGAGGAGCCTCTGAAGTCCTCAAAGACTGCCAGAGGCAGCCCAACAGTGCGATGCTAGAAGCAAAATAAAATACATGTTCAGCACAGTGCGAAAACTCTCTCTCCCTCTACTCTTTGCCAGCAAGAGAAAAGGCAGTATATGTGTCAGCATTCAATGTGAAACCTTAGCTGATTCGAATAAACTGTAATTTCCCAACAATCTGGCGTTCATCAACATAGTAACAACAAGCTGGAGGGGAAACTTCGCTCTCATCAGCTAAGGGTGCTGGCAAAAAAAAAATCTGCTGGAGATTGTAGCCAACTCTGAGTCATTCGATTTGCTTTTAGTGGTGGCTTTTGTTGGCTAACTCCATTCAGCTTATAGATATAACTCTGTACAAAGGCATTTGGAAAACCCACAAAAGAACATGCATTGAAACAGCTAAGCATGCTCAGAACAGATCATGCTCCAACAAAAAAAAAATCCATGCAATTTTGCTGAAAAACACTAACTCCAATGTCTGCACTAAAGTAACCTTCCACATTTTAAAAGAAGCATGTAGGTAACATTGCCAGATGTTACAGCATTCCCATTACTCAAAATGTATTGCATTACTCACAAAGTACAGTAACACAGTAATTATATTATTGGACTTTAATAAGTCCAGTAAACCTGGATTAATGATCTGGAGACCCAAGTTTAAATCCCAGAGCAGCTGGGGAATTTAAATGGAAGTGAATGAAAACTGGAATATAAAAAAAATGATGTCCGTAATGGTGACCTTGAAACTGTTAGACTGTCATGAAAACACATCTGGTTCACTCTTGGTCTTTAGGCACAGAACTCTATTCCCCTTACCGAGTTTGGCTTCCTCTGATAGGTGCCTTGGAGAATTTCAGTTTGGAAAAGCTGTTCATGACGAAATGGTTGGAGCTCTGTCATTTCAGCAGCATCACAGGGGTTGGGGCAAGAGCTAGGTGTCTAGATGGAGACGAGTCCAGAATCTTAGAAGGGCAGGCTGGCAGACCCCACAAATGATTGTAGCATCGGGACCAGTGTAGGTGGAGTTAGTGTTAGGGTCAGGGTGGGGTTACAACGCCTCTAGTGGGCATGGCAGCCAAACAGGAGGCTTTTACCCCACCCCCATTAGAGGACAGCACGTTTCACCCAGGATGCTTTATTGCTGGTTTCCCCAACTGCAGGTGAAATTCCAGTTTGTGTGCAATGAAGCCGCTTAAGTGGCCCATCAATTGGTCACTCAAGGGCCTCAACTGCCCCATGGCCATGTAGGATGTGTTTCGACACCCCTGCTGTGTGGAAGTCACCCAAAGGGTAGGCAGGCAGGCAGGCAATTGGCACGCTGCCGTTATCATGGTACCTGTTTTGCCATCTCTGTCAGCAGCTTTAACATCACCAAATGTAGAAGTGAGTGTTACAACTTCGAGACTGCAAATTCAGGAGAAACAATACTTTAAGAAGAAAATGACCAAACTTTTGTTCTGAATTTCACAGCTTCTATCAGAAGTATCGTGTTCGGACTTCATGGCCAATAGTCCTTTAAGAGACATTCTCATGACAGCCATAGTCGCATGTGACCTGAGGGTATAACGATCTCAGACTCGATCCTACCTCAGATCATTTGAGGCATGACACTACCAGAAACTTGATCCTCTGTTACAACCTAATAGCTTAACATTAGTCCGACATTCTCATATCTGAGGAAGGTAACAATTGTATACAATAGTTGTAAGCAACTTTTGTTGGATTCTTCAATACCATAATGTCCGCACTTGTTTCGTATGCTATGCGAGATAACATAAGTATTGGCGCATCGGGTATAACACCCTGTTGAAGGTAAACTCAAGAGAAATATCAAGGGACCAGTAGAACTAAAACAAATGAAAGATAATGATGAGATAAATGGAACAAGACGTGATGCAGATGGGCACATTCCAACCTTGGATCAATATCTGCCAAATTACACAATGATTCAGCAGATGGTGTGGAAAGTACAAAAGCTGTTTCATTGTTTCCATAATTTGATTTAATATTTTGTACCCATGTGCGGAGCTGGAAATAATGTATTGAATGTAGGAAGCGTCATGATGAGGGAACACTGCCCACGACATATTTTGCTACAAAAAGAGAGAGGCAAGTACTTTTCTTCCAAAACAAAACATATTTGGTGAATGTTTGACAAGTAAAAGAAAGTGAACCGCATTGTTTCAGAGATACTGAGGTTGTTTCTGAAGAAGGGTCTAGGCCCGAAACGTCAGCCTTCCTGCTCCTCTGATGCTGCTTGGCCTGCTGTGTTCATCCAGCTCTACACCTTGTTATCTCTGAATCGCATTGTTGCCTGATTGATTTTGCTGAGATTTTATGTGTAGTTTTAGTGGCCTTTCCTGGAAAAAGTCCTCTGATTCCTACACAAGATTTTAGAATTCTGGAAACCCTTCCTTTCAAGTCTTCCAACCCACAAGCATTTTTCGAACCCAATCTCAGTGCCACATCCTCACAACTTGTTGGTTTAACTCTCCTTGTCTCACGTTCTTTACAACCTTAGTTTCCTGAATTGTAGGTCTTTGCTCTTCATTTAGGCAGTATACACATTGCGTGAAGGCACAAGTCAGGAGTGTGATGGAACACTCCCCACTTGCCTGGATGGGTGCAGCTCCAACAACACTCAAGCAGCTCAACACCATCCAAGACAAAGCAGCTTGACTTGATTGGTACCACGTACTCAAACCTTCATTCATTCCAACACCAGCATACAGTAGCAGCAGTGGATGCCAGCTACAAGATGCACTGCAAAAATTCACCAAGGCTCCTTGAAAATCACCTTGCAAACTGTCAAACTCTACCTCCCCAAAAGAAGGACAAAGGCAGCAGATACACGGGAACGCCATCATATGCAAGTTCCCCTCCAAGCCACTCACCATCCTGACTTGAAAATATATCACTATTCCTGCTGTATCATCAGATCAAAATCCTGAAACTACCTCCCTACCAGCTTTGTGAATATACCTACATCAAAAGGGACTGCAGCAGTTTAAGAAGGCCACTTGCCACCATGCCCTCAAAAGGTAACTAGGGAGGGCAAATAAATGCGGGCCCAGCCAGTGACTCCCATAACCAGCAAAAGAAGAAAAAAATAAAAGCTCGAGTTAACACAGTGTGGAGCTGGATGAACACAGCAGGCCAGGCAGCATCAGAGGAGCAGGAAAGCTGATGTTTCAGATCAGGACCCTCTTTCAGAATCATCGACTTTCCTGCTCCTCTGATGCTGCCTGGTCTGCTGTGTTCCTCCAGTTCCATACTGTGTTATCTCTGATTCCAGCATTGGCAGTTCTTACTATCTCAAAGCCCAAATTAATTTCAGTCCCGTATGCAATCATCACAACATCCAACTAGTGATCGCTGATCTACACTTTTAACAAAAAAAAATCACAGGTTTAACCGCTTGGGATGTCTCAAGGCAGAGAGTTGGCATGTGTAAGAAAAAGCAGCTTGCATTTAAGTTCTGCTTTCAATTGCATAGAATCCTCAAACCAGATAGAACAGAAGGAGCCTGTACATAAGGAAGCTCTCCGACAGTGTTCTTTCCCCGTAGCCCAACAAATATTTCTCATGAACACTCAGCACGTGAGCAGCTGATTGCAACATACCCTGCATTAAAGAGGCAATACAGCATGTTTAAAATTAATATTATTACACCCCTGTATGGGATCCCGTTCTAAATTTGAGCATTCGTAAATCAGGGAGTGCCCGAATCACCTTTCGCTGGTCATGTGCTGTTGGAGGTTCATGGAGAATTGTTGAAATGTCACAGAACACTTTATTGGGGCACTTTGTCATTAACACGCTCATTAACATTTATTGTAGGAATCTCCGCGAGCTTCACTTAATTGAGAATAAGTGCTGCTCTATACTGAATGGAAGTCACCAGGAGAAACAGAGAGAGAGACAGAGAGAACCTGCTTGTTGGCGGTTGGTCAGAAGGCTCCAGTTTGTTTGGGGAGAGGGGCAAGGCAAGGGAGAGCACCCTGCTGTTCCAGGGGGTAGTGAGAGTATAGGACATCTCTTGTGGACCTCCTCCAGCAGGACCTTCCATGATGTGTCTGCCCTCTCCCTCAATCCACAAGTCTGAAATCTGCCAGTTTGTGTGCCTGTCAGACCAATGCTCTGAGGTAAGACCTTTACTATCCAAATGGGCAGTGTGAACAAAGGTGGATTTCGCAACTCTGCAGACTTGTCTCAGTAGCTGTCCAGTATGCAACTATAGACAAGAAAGCGGGGGTGGCGGGGTGTGGGGGGGTGGGGGGAGGAGGAAGGGGGCGAGGGTGCGGTGGGGTAGGAGGGTGCTGGTGCTGCTGAGGGATGCATAAAACCAGGCTCACTGATCCTGACTTTGTCCCAGTTGTTTGGAAACAACTGATCTCAACCTATGAGGCCCTCACTCACCTCCCCATCTGGCTTCATTGCTTCATACGACCTTTGTAGCCTCTCATCCAGAATCCACAATAAGCAGCCATGTGCAGGTGAAAAATATTCGGTTTAACAATTGAATGTAACTCACTCAGTCCTATTGCACTCTGGGCAGTTAGAAATGGGCAATCAATGCTGACTTTGCATGCAACATCTGCAGTCCATGAATGAATGAAAGATAAAGGTAATGTCATTGGACTAGTAATCCAGAAACACAGGCTAAAGTTCTAGGAATATGGGTTTCAATCACACCAAGTAACCCAGTGGAATTTACATTACCTTATAAAACAGAGAATATAAAGTTAGCCTCAGTAATTGCGCTATGAAATATGCAGTCTTTGATTTGTTGCAAAACCCATCTGGCTCATTAATGCCCTCAAGGGAATGAAATCTGCCATCCTTACCTGAACTGCCCTGTGTGTGACTGCAGTCCCACGCAATGACATTGACTCTTAACTGCCCTGGGAAATGGCCTAGAAAACTATTCAGTTTACAGTCAAGTTAGGGACACTAGCCTTGCCATTGATGTTCAAATCCAGTGAAAGAATCACAGAACCCTACAGTGTGAAAGCAGACCATTCGGCCCATTGAGTCCAGACCGACCCTTCGAAGAGCAGCCCCCTACCTGCATTTCCCATGGCTAATCCACCTAACCTGCACATCTTTGGGCTGTAGGAAGAAACCAGAGCACCCAGAGGAAACCCATGCAGACACGGGGAGAACGTGCAAACTCCGCACAGACAGTCATCCCCAAGACCAGAATCAAACCCGGGTCCCTGGCGCTGAGAGGTAATTGTGCTAACTACTGAGTCACCACGCTGCCCAGAAAGGAAGAAAAAGGAGTCAATAGTAGCCCAGAGAGATCCAACTTTGTCACTGCACTAGGCAACAAGGATAGTCAAACTCTCGAGGCCAGGTTCTCAGGAAAGCCAGCAAAGGTAATTGTTTCAAAACAACGGAAATATTTGTCACTGGGATAACACAAATAGGAAGACCCAGCTGTGGCCAGATTCTATTCCTTTTAGTCACTATACTGCAGATGGTAGAATAGGAGTGTATGGCACTACACATGACCGAGTAACCAACAACAGAACAGCTTCCTGAGCTCAGCTCACCAGCCTACATTGACGTTATTTGTCTGTGCAATTTTCATGAACTTCTTACAAAAACAAAAGTTGAACCTGCTTAATTTTATATGATATCATTTGAAGGAAGCAGCTAGAAAAAGTTTTGTTATTCTGCTCGACCTTAACAAGCTATGTTTAATGTAGCACCTTTAACATAATGAAATGTCCCAAGATAATTTTTAGGAGTGTTATGAAACAAAGTATGACATCAAGTCATGAACGTTTGCCAAGATGACAAAAAGCTTGGTCGAAGAGGTGGGTTTGTCAGAAATGTCTCTAGCTTCTTACACCGATTCAGACGAATACAGGTCAGTACATTCTCGAAAGGATGTGTCAGTTCAGAAGGCAATATAACCTGCCTTCAGCATGATCACTGGAAAGCACTTCTTGAAATAGTGATGAATATTATTCAGAAAATGGATAAGATGCATTTCTACCCCAGTTATAACTTCATTTACAAAAATTGCAAATCATCTCCTCCTTATCTGCAAACTTTCAAAAACGTCTAACCACTTCCTAATCTCAACAGGTAAAAACATGAGAAACATTGCGACATCAGCAAGTCAGAGTGACAAGTGACAATAATCCTGAGATAACAAGGT
>NC_063335.1:105435866-105495822 GCF_021869965.1 Rhincodon typus | reverse complement strand
GCATTCATCCAGCTCCACACCTTGCCAACTCAGACTCCAGCATCGGCAGTTCCTACTATCTCTGACAATAATCCCGAGTTGTCTTTTATGTCATGTATATAAGGCAAAGTTACCACAGTCTTACCAGACCAAAGAGCTGCTCTCTCATTAGACAGAGTGATGACTGGTGATGGTTTAACCCGAGGGCCACCACACTTCAGGCAAGAGAGAGGTTGAAAATGAGAGTCCTTCATGGTAACCTCAGCCAGTGTGGGAATTAAGCCCATGCTATTGGAGACACCCTGCATCTCAAGTCATACAAGTGTCACTTTAAAAAGTACTTCTTCAACTTGTGGATGAAGGCATCATTAGTTTGAGGATGGTTTCACAGTTTTTTTTTACTTTTGAATTGAGTATTACAGGCTCCCATATCCTTGAAGTCGACGTGGACACTTCTTTAGGCTGTCTGCTACAATGATGGCACAAACTATAACCAAATTGTCTGCACTCACTTAATATCCCATAGCACAAATTCACACATCACAAGCAGTGATGTATCACCACAACAGCTTTTATCTCGGACCGTAACTTCCAGCATTCTGTAGGATTTGGAAAATGGACAGACAATTTGCACAAAGTACAAATTTAGGTGCCACCAGAACCTATCCTGCACATCCTCGTTTCCCAAGTCTTGTGATTCAACTTTACATTTATTTATTCATTTTGTGGGATGTAGATGTCGCTGGCTGGCCAACATTTATTTCCTGTCTCTTGTTGCCCTTGAGAAGGTGGTGGTGAACTTCCTTCTTGAACCGCGCAGTCCATCTGCTGTCGGGTGACCCACAATGCCATTAGAGAGGGAATTCCAGGATTATGACCCAGCTACAGTGAAGGAACGGTGATATATTTCCAAGTCAGGATGGTGAGTGGCTTGGAGGGGAACTTGGAGGTGGTGGACTTCCCATGTATCTGCTGCCCTTTTCCTTCTAAATGGAAGCGCTCATGTGTTTGGAAGGTGCTGTCTGAGGGTCTGTGATGAATTTCTGCAGTGCATCTTGTAGATAGTACACACTGCTACTACTGAGCGTCAGTGGTGGAGGGAGGGGATGCTTATGGATGTGGTGCCAATCAAATGGACTGCTTTGTCCTGGATGGTGTCAAGCTTCTTGAGTGTTGTTGGGGCTGCACTCATCCAGGCAAGTGGGGAGTATTCCATCACACTCCTGACTTGTGTCTTGTAGATGGTGGACAGGCTTTCGGGAGTCAGAAGGTGAGTTACTCACCGCAGTAGTCCCAGCTTCTGGCCTGCTCTTGTAGCCACCGCATTTATGTGGTCAGTCCAGGTGTATTTATGGTCAATAATAACTCCCAGGATGTTGATAGTGGGGGATTCAGTGATGGTAACACCATTGAACGTCAAAGGGCAGTTGTTAGATTGTCTCTTATTGGTAACAGTCATAGCCTGGCATTTGTGTGCCACGAATGTTACTTGCCACTTGCCAGCCCAAGTCTGGATATATTGTCCAGATCTTATTGTACGTGAACACAGACTGCTTCAGTATCTGAGGAGTTGCAAATGGTGCTGAACATTGTGCTATCATCGGCGAACATCCCCACTTCTGACCTTATGATGGAGGGAAGTTCATTGATGCAGCAGCTAAAGATGGTTGGGCCTGGGATACTACCCTCAGGAACTTCTGCAGAGATGTCCTGGAGCTGAGATGACTGACCTCCCACAACCACAGCCATCTTCCTATGTGTCAGGTATGATTCCAACCACCAAAGTGTTTGCACCCGATACCCATTGATTCCAGTTTTGCTAGGGCTCCTTGATGCCACACTCGGTCGAATGCAGCCTTGATGAAAAGGACTGTCACTCTCACCTCATCTCTGGAATTTAGCTCTTTTGTCCATGTTTGAACCAAGGCTGTAATGAAGTCAGGAGCTGAGTGGCCCTGGTGGAGCCCAAACTGGGCATCACTGAGCAGGTTATTTCTGAGCAGCTGCTGCTTCATAGCATTGTTGATGACACCTTCCATCACTTTACTGATGATCGAGAGGAGACTGATGGGGCAGTAATTGGCCGGGTTGGATTTGTCCTGCTTTTTATGTACAGGACATACTTGGGCAATTTTCCACACTGTCGGGTAGATACCAGTTTTGTAACTGTACTGGGAGAGCTTAGCTATGGTAGCAGCAAGTTCTAGAGCGCAAGTCTTCAGTACTATTGTCAGAATGTTGTCAGGGTCCGTAGCCTTTGCAATATTAAGTGCCTCCAACTGTTTCTTGATATCACGTGGAGTGAATCGAATTGGCTGAAGACTGGAATCTGTGATGCTGGTGATCATTGGAGGAGGTTAAGATGGATCATCCACTCAGCACTTCTGGCTGAAGATTGATGCGAATGCTTCAGCCTTATCTTTTGCACTGATGTGCTGGGCTCTTCCATCATTGAGGATGGGAATATTTGTGGAGCTTCCTCATCCAGTGAGTTGTTTAATTGTCCACCACCATTCATGACTGGATGTGGCAGGACTGCAGAGCTTAGATCTGATCTGTTGGTTATGGGATCGCTTAGCTCTGTCTATCACTTGCTGCTTTCGCTGTTTGGCGTGCAGGTAGTCCTGTTTGGTGGCTTCACCAGGTTGACACCTCGTCTTCAGGTTTGCCTGGTGCCGCTCCTGGCATGCCCTCCTGCACTCTTCATTGAGCTAGGGTTGATTCCCTGGCTTGATGGTAATGGTTGAGTGGGGGATATGTTAAAGATTGTGCTGGAGTACAATTCTGCTGCTATTGATGGTCCATTGTGCCTCCTGGATGCCCAGTCTTGAGTTGCTAGATCTATTGAAAGTCTGTCCCATTTAGCACAGTGCTAGTGCCACACAACATGATGGAGGTTATTCTCAATGTGAAGGCAGAACTTCGTCTCCACAAAGACAAAGTGCAGTGGTCACTCTTACCGATACTGTCATAGAGAGAGGCAACTGCAGCTGGCAGATTAGTAAGGATGAGGTCAAGTATGTTTTTCCCTCTTATTGGTTCCCTCACCACCTGCCGCAGACTCAATCTAACAGCTATGTCCTTTAGGACCCAAACAGCTCGATCAGTAGTACTGCTGCTGAACCACTCTTGGTGGTGGACATTGAAATCCCCCACCCAGAGTACATTTTGTGCCCTTGCCATCCTCAGTGCTTCCTCTAAGTGTTGTTCAACATGGAGGAGTACTGATTCATCAGCGAAGGGAGGATGTGGTAATCAGCAGGAGGTTTCTTTGCCCATATTTAACCTGAAGCCATGAGACATCATGGGATCCGGAGTCAATGTTGAGGGCTCCTAGAGCAACACCCTCCCGACTGTATCCCAATGTGCCGCCACCTCTGCTGGGTCTGTCCTGCCGGAGGAACAGGACGTATCCAGGGATGGTGATGGTGGTGTCTGGGACATTGTCTGTAAGGTATGATTCTGTGAGTATGACTATGTCAGGCTGTTGCTTGACTAGTCTGTGAGACAGCTCTCCCAATTTTGGCACTAGCCCCCAGACGTTAGTGAGAAGGATTTTGCAGAGTCAACAGGGCTGTTTCTGCCGTTGTCTTTTCCTGTGCCTAGGTCGATGCCAGGTGATCCACCTGATTTTGTTTCTTCGAGACTTTGTAGTGATTGGTACAACTGAGTTGCTTGCTAGGCCACTTCAGGGGGGACCTGAGGGTCAACCACACTGCTGTGGGTCTGGAGTCACATGTAGGCCAAACCAGGTGAGGATGACGTATTTCCTTCCCTCAAGGACATTAGTGAACCAGATGATTGAATCAAATGGCATATACGCTCAGTTATTGTCCAGACAGCAATGGCTGAACAGTCATGGAGAGCCAACTTTGAATGCGAATTATTTTAGCCAGTATAACAGCAATGAAATATCAGCTTTCTATTATGATAGAAATTACATCCGGGTGCTGAAGAAGACAGTGTTTGCCGACACCGGCAACTACACACGCATGCTCATTGGGAAACACACTGTTCCCAGCAGTGACATCATGCACAAAGGCATTACTGTCTCCAACTTTCTGTCCCAAACTCTCCCCAACCTCATCCCAATCTCTGTACCTATCTGTCCTGATCTCACTGCCCTCTTCCCATCCCTCCCACCAACCCTGTTCCATCCCAATCTCTGCGCACGCACGATTTAGAGCAACACATAGTGTGCATGTGTCAGCGTCAGCAAACATAGCCATTGCTAAATCTCAGAGCTAGATATCCTTGGCTGAAATAATTGAGGAACTGGCACCTGTACACCACAAGAAACATCAAACCTGAGCATAATTATTTCCCAATGATTATTTTCAACACATCAACAGATAATTTGCCTTGGGCTGACAAGTGGCAAGTAACATTTGCACCACACAAATGCCAGGCTCTGACCATCACTAATAAGAGACCATCTAACCCTTCACATTCAACAGTGTTACCATCACTAAATCCTGCACTATCAACATCCTGGGGATTATCATTGACCAGAAACTTAACTGGACTCACCACATAAACACAATGGTTATAAGAGCAGGCCAGAAGCTAGGAATACTGCGGCAAGTAACTCACCTTCTGACTCCCAAAAGCCTGTCCACCATCTACAAGGCACAAGTCAGGAGCGTGATGGAATACCCCCCACTTGCCTAAATGTGTGCAGCCCCAACAACGTTCGAGAAGCTTGACACCATTCAGGACAAAGCAGCCCGCTTGATTTACACTACATCCACACGCATTCACTCCTTCCACCACCGATGCTCAGTAGCAGCAGTGGGTACTATCTACAAGATGCACTGCAGAAATTCATCAAAGATCCTCAGACAGCACCTTCCAAACCCACAACCACTTCCATCTAGGAGGACAAAGGCAACAATTATATGGGAATACCACCACCTTCAATTTCGCCTTCAAGCCACTCATCATCCTGACGACTTGGAAATATATCGGCATTCCTTTGCTGTCGCTGGGTCAAAATCCTGGAATTCCCTCCCTAATGGCATTGTGAGTCAACCCACATGTGGACTGCAGTGGTTCAAGAAGGCAGCTCACCACCACCTTCTCAAGAGGCAACTAGGGATGGGCAATAAATGCTGACCTGCCAGTGACATCCACATCCCACAAATGAGTAAAAAAAAATTTGCAGAAAGTTAGCAAATTGCCACAGAGAAAAGATTAAGATCAGATTAATTCTATTTGGAGAGAACTCAATTGAAATTAGTTCCAGGAAGCAATTGCTTATAACCATACGTTCTTTCATTTGACCACAAATGGATTGGCTAAAATGAAGGTAAAAGCAAATGGAATATACCAGACAGATTGACTCATCGCTGAAGACCCTTTGCAGGCTCTCGCTCTCTCATGCAAATAAAATTGCGATGAACTCATTATTGAGTTTTTAAAAGCCACCTCTTTTAAAAGCCCTACAATCCTTAGACTTCTGTATTTCACAGTGTACATCCTTCAAGTTAAATTTTGCCATCACTGCCAAGGCTCTTGGTTCTGTAACTCCCTGCCTGAACCTTTTAGCCTCTCTCTGTTCCTCTTTAAGAATCCCTTGCATGTTTCACAAAATGTTTGATAACTTCTCCTAATATCGCAGACCAGTTTTTTATCTGAATCCCTCTATGAAGTGCATTGAGAAGTTTATTTGTTGGAGGTGCTATACAAATGTAAGTTACTGTTGTTGGCTGACAAAAAGCCATTTAGCAGTTTATGCAGGAGAAATGTTTAATTTCCCAAAATATTTTTGTGACTTGTCCAAATAAATTAATTGGAGTTTTTATTATCCAAATGTGAGTTGTGAGCTTCGCTGTTATTGCCTGTTCCATCGAGACACGGGTGGTCAGTTCCTTTCTTGATCTGAGAGAGGCTGCAGTTTGGAAGATGCTGTCTAAGTGGCCTTGGTGAATTTCTGCTGTGCATCTTGTAGATAGCACACACCGCTGCTACTGTGCAATGATGTTAAAGGGAATAAATGTTTAACATGGTGGATGGGATGCTATTGAAATTGGTTGCTTTGTTGAGCCTTTGCAATGTTGTTGGAGCTCCACCCATCAGGGCACAAGTCAGGAGTGTCGTTGAATACTCTTCACTTGCCTGGTAAATGATGGACAGGCACTGGGGAGATAGGAGGTAAAGTTATTTGCCATAGAATTCCTAGCCTCTGAAGTGCTCTTCAAGCCAGAGTTTTTAAATGGCCAGGTCAGTTCAGTTTCTGGTCAATAATAACCCCCAGTAGGTTGACTGTATCAAGATTAAAAATGTGAAGCCCTAAGCATGTGAGTTAACCTAAAGCAAACAGAAGTCAGCCTCTCTCTCCTTTGCTTTTTTTTCCCCCTAATTGTCATATTGGGTCTCGACACAGGATTTAAACAGCATTTGCACAATAGGTGAATTGTCACTAGTCTGTGCTTAAAATAAAGCTGTAATGTAAATAAACCTTAAAGTCAGATTTAACTAGTAATTGGATAGGAAGTGGAAGAACTAATTTATAATTAGTTAAATTGGTCAATTACAAAAGCGAGAGGCAACAGTCTGATCTAAAAAGATGCAACGGAAATAGACAGAAGCCTTTGAACAGGATTTTGTGGTGTATATTCTTCCAAGGGTTGTTGTCATCATCGACAAGGCCAGCATTTATGAATGCACAAATTAGGAATAGAAGTAAGCCATTCAGCCCCTTGACCCTGTTCCATCATTCAATAAGATCACAGCTGATATGTTTGCATTTCAGATTCCAGATCCCATCTACCCCCAATAACCTTTGATTCCCCTGGCAATTAAGAATTAGTAAGGCCACGGCCTCTCAACTGGATTAGGAAAAGAAACAAGCCTGGGTTCCCACTTCCACGTCATTATATGTCCCTTCTCACAGGTAACACTCAACAAGGCATTAGACAAATCATGATTTTGGGATTAGCTGCCAAATAATCTGTTGACATTAGAGAATAGATCTTTCCTCCCTTTTGCTGCTGGAAGTGACAGCAAACACTGAATAACCCACCCAAACATGGGTGGGAATGGTCAAAGGGGATGTTTTGAAGGAAATTCATTCAATATATTTCCCTTCAATAATAACTTAACAGCACTAGGTATTAAGCACACTGCTGCTTTCCAACATTCATTTCGTCCAAGTGAGAGGCTGAGGCCTATTTGAGTCGCCAACAAGCAGAGGACAATCACAAAATTACATAGTTTTTAAAAAAATTTTATTAGCATTTCTGAAGCAAGTCAGCTAAGCTTTAATGTTTCAGCAGAACAGTGTCTGCAAGATTTTCACCACCGTAGCCAGTTTCCCAGGCCAACTGCAAATCTCCCTACTAGGACCCAATCCTTCTGCACTATCAGCAGTGCCCACTGTGTGATTAATGTGACGGAAGATATGGGCATATTACCAGTCCCCCTGCCACATTTATTGACAGAATCATGGTCTTGGAGCAAACTCTAGGTATTGCTGCCTGGATATGCCTCTTGGGTAAAGTGCTAAATATATTAAGGGCAAAAGAGTAACTAGGGAGAGAATAGGGCCCTTAAAAATCAACAAGGCCATTTATGTTTGGAACCACGGGATATGGGTGAGACAGTAAACAAATATTTCGTGTCAGTATTTAACGTGGAGGAGGACATGGAAGCAAGGGAACTTGGGTAAATAAATAATGATGTCTTGAAAAGTGTCCATATTACATAAGAGGAGGTGTTGAGGGTCTTAAAATGGAGATAAATCCCTGGGACCTGATCAGGTGTATCCCAGAACTTTGTGGGAAAGTAGGGAAGAGATTGCTGGGCCCCTTGCTGAGATATTTGTATCATGAGCAGTCATGGGTGAGGTGCCAAAAGACTGGAAGGTGGCTAATGTGGTGCCATAGTTTAAGAAAGGTTGCAAGGAAAATCCAGGGAACTACAGACCGGTGAGTTGTTGGAGGGGATTCTGAGGGACAAGACTTACATGCATTTGGAAAGGTAAGGACTGATTAGGGATAGTCAACATGGCTTTGTGCATGGGAAATCATAGAATCACAGAATCCCTACTGTGTGGAAACAGGCCCTTCGGCCCAACACGTCCACACCGAACGTCAGAGCATCCCATCCAGCCCCATCCCCCTATTCACTACGGGGTGATTTAGCATGGCCAATCCACCTAGCCTGCACATCTGGGAGGAAACTAGAGCACCCTGAGGAAACACATGCAGACACGGGGAGAATGTCCAAACTCCACACAGACAGTCGCCCGAGGGTGAAATTGAACCCGGGTCCCTGGTGCTGTGTGGCAGCAGTGCTAACCACTGTGCCACTGTATATCGTGTCTCACTAAATTGATTGAGTTTTCTGAAGAGGCAACAAAGAAGATTGATGGAGGTAGAGTGGTTGATGTTGTCTACACGGACTGCAGCAAAGCATTCAACAAGCTTCCGCATGGTAGACTGGTTAGTCAGGTTACATCACATGGAATCCAGGGGAGCTAGCCATTTGGATACAAAATTGGTTTGAAGGTAGGAGACAGAGGGTGGTGCAAGAGGGTTGTTTTCTGGACTGAAGACCTGTGTCCAGCCATGTGTGCAAAGATTGGTGCAGGGTCCACTGCTTTTTGTCATTTATACAAAGGATTTGGACATGAATATATGAGGTAAGGTTAGTAAGTTTGCAGATGACACCAAAATTGATGGTGTAGTGAACAGTGACGAAGGCTATCTCAGAGTAAAATGGGACCTTGATCAGATGGGCCAATAGGCCAAGGAGTGGCAGATGATGTTTAAATTTACATAAATGTGAGGTGTTGCATTTTGGTAAGGCAAACCAGGGCAGGACTTATACAGTTAATGGTAGGGCCCTGGGGAGTGTTGCTGAACAAAGAGACCTAGGGGTGAAGGTGCAATTTTATTTCAAAGTGGAGTTACAGGAAGACAGGGTGGTGAAGAAGGCATTTGGCACACTTGCCTTTATTGGTCAGTGTATCGAATATAGGAGTTGGGATGTCGTATTGCAGCTTTACAGGACATTGGTGAGACCACTTTTAGAATACTGTATTCAATTCTTGTTTTCTTGCTATAGGAAAGATGTTGTTAAACGTGAAAGGATTCAGAAAAGATTTACAGGGATGTTAGTGGGATTGGAGGGTTTGACCCCTACAGTGAGGGCATCAGAGGCTGAGGTGTGACATCATAGACATTTATAAAAGCATGAGGGGCATCAATAGGGTGAATAGCCAAGGTCCTTTTCCCACGGTGGGGGAATCCAAAACTAACAGTTTAAGGTGACAGGGGAAAGATTTAAAAGGGACCTAAGGGGCAACCTTTTCACGCAGAGGGTGGTGCGTGTATGGAACAAGCTGCCAGAGGAAGTGGTGGAGGCTGGTACAATTACAACATTTAAAAGGCATCTGAATGGGTATATACATAGGAAGAGTTTAGAGGGATATGGGCCAAAGGCTGGCAAATGGGACTAGATTTATTTAGATATTTAGACAAGTTGGACCAAAGCGTGTGTTTCCATGCTGTATAACTCCATGATTTTATGACTCTACTAGAGGTTCTAAGACTCGGTGAAGAGGTGGAAAATTGACAAAGTGCATGAAGTTTAATTTCTTGTAAGGGGCTTTTGAGGATCCATTGATTCTGTTTGTACTTTCAAGTGTTGCAAGGTCAGGACGTTGCTGCAAATTGTAAGAATTTGAACTTTGGGAATATTATGGAGTTGTTAGTGAAATGGCAAGCCTTCTCCTAGACAGTCCCTCAGGATAAAGGATGACTTGATTTCATTCCAGTGCAACGGATGATATGTCCTATGCTTGATCTAAGACTTTGCCATGTGCAGGGCAGGTGGGGGCTGAAGAGATGGTAGATGAGTTTTGGTGGTTTGGGCATTTCTTCTGACACCTCAACTTCACCTCTGCCTGTTTCAGAAGTTTTATAGTTGCCCTATTTTCCCAGATCACTATTCCTGGTTCTGTGTAGTCTTTACCACCCCTTCTGCCATTGGGTAGAGGTTGCTTGAGATAGCTCACCGACACCAAAATTTTCTGGCTGCTGTTAACTAAGTTATTGTTGTACAGAATGACCCTTCAGTTTGGTACTGTAACGAGACACTACTGATTCACTTGTGTACACTTTAAACATGAATAAAAATCGGTCACTTTTTGTCCTTTTAGTTTTCGAAGTAGATAGAGCTCCCCGTTATCCTGATGAAAAGATTGTCAACCTCATACGTAAACAGTTTCTTTCTCCACAGAGGCTACTTGAGCCTCTGAGCACTCCCAGCATTTTCTGTTTTCTCCCCACTGTTTCCAACTTGCTCTTTGAAATCCTCCGAGCAGACCCCAATGATTTCAGTCAGAGTACAGCTAATCATAATTTTCTTTTGTTGTTACCTTGTTATAAATCCTCAGTCCCGCGCTCTCCAGTATTACCCAGTTGTATATGTTGTGTATAATTGTAAACAATGACTGACACATAGGACAGAAGAAATAAATATATTTTCTTGTCAGATATCTAGATAAAAGATCCCATATATGCACACGTTCACAGTGAACAGAATCATACATCATTGTAAACTGTTGTACGGCCAGGCCTAAAACACCAGTTGACATGATTTTTGATTGGTGATGAAAATAAATGCGATTTTAATCATCCTAAAGAAGGTTTGTTCTTGAACATGTGGCTTTTTTTTTTACAAAAACTTTTAGTTACTTTTACTGTGAATTTGTTCTCCAAAGGACACAACAACTGTAGCTTAGAACGGGATAATTTGGCCATTCTTCTCCTGTCTCCTCGCAGCACTGCTTGATGGCCAGCATTCTCTTTGATCAACAGATAGTGCTGAGACTGGAATGTGCAGAGCCTATCTTCTTTGTGCTTTTAGCATTTTTTTGAAATATAGGCTTTGTCTGTCCACTATAACCACTCTGCTTCTGGGTCATAACGCCTCTTATCCTGTACATACAAGGAATTCTTTCCTTTCTTGTACTGGGTAACCTTATATAGCTGATGCCTGCAACATTTCTTGCGGTAAGTCATCTGGGTCTTTGGCATGTTGACCACCTTGTCATCTCAGCCCCAAACACAGGTTTATTGACTTGTTCGACTGCACTCAGACTTTAGTGCTAATTTTTCTAACATGCTTAAGCACCTGGCAGCGAACTATTAGAATTCCAGTCAGTAATCACATGAAATTCACTTCAAAGCAGTGTTATGCATTGCAGTGAAAACCAAGCTCTGCACAGTGATTTTTAAATCATCTACTGCAACACATTAAGCTCTTTTCTACAAGCAGGCATGAACTCTGGTCATGCCAGAGAGTCCTTCCACTGAATCACAGTCATAGGGCCAGCAAAGCAGGCAGGATGCAGGAATGCAAAACTGCCTTTCCTGAAACAGCGCTATGAAATGCAATCTGTGTTTTTCTACTGAGCATTCAACCAGCTGAAAATCTCACCTCAGACGGGGATTGTTTTAGCTGGAGGTGTATATTTCAGCAATTGTCCCATCTGCAAAGTTGATGTTGCAGCTGACAATACTTTTCTCTCCACAGTTAAACATTTTAAAAGGCAGAAAAGATGTCTCAGGTAAGTGGGTGGAGGGCCATTTAATTTGCTGCAAGCATCAATCAATTGCTGTCTCCTGTTAATTAGGCATGCCTGTTTGAGTGGAGATCTTGTGGGGTGCAAGTTGCTGGATGTAGCAGCTGAAGTCATAGTGAGTGAAACCAGACAGAAAGCAACCGAACACCTCCCAAACTAACCAGGGCTGAGGAGGAATGATAAATTAGAGCGGATGATTTCAATATCTAATCAGCTATAGAAAGAAAGGAGAGAGAAAGAAAGATTGGTCAGAGAGAGAGAAAAGGAGTATATTGTGTCAATACAGAAATCTCACTCCCCTCATTGAAAGATTAGCCAGAAACATCAATGCCATTTTCTCAGAACAGCAGGTCATGGACTGTGGCTTTTAGACTTCCAGGTTCTCTGTGCTTGCCTGTAGTTAGTATTATTTATGCCACAACATGATACAGTGAGTGTTATTCATCTCACAAATCACAATTAACAGTCAATCATGAGCTATTAGCTTACATTAACATTGTGGTTGTTGCTGGTCTAAGACTTATAGAATCCCTACAGTATGGAAACAGGCCATTCAGCCCAACAAGTCCACACTGCCCCTCTGAAGAGCATCCCACCCAGACCCATTATCCTACCCTTGATTTCCCATGTCTGACCAACCTAACCTAAACATCCCTGGACACTATGGGCAATTTAGCATGGCCAATGCACCTAGCCTGTACATCTTTGGACTGTGGGAGGAAACCCACGCAAACACACGGAAAATGTGCAAACTCCACACAGACAGTCACCCGAGGCTGGAATTGAACCCGGGTCCCTGGCGTTGTAAGGCAGCAGTGCTAACCACCGTGCCGCCCTTAAACTAGCAACACCAAGTCAAATCTGACCAGGGCAGCTGGAGAAGTTATACTCAATTAAACAAATTTGAAGTTTAAAAAAATGGATATTGGTATTGGTGACCATATAAACTACTATGTATCTTTCTCAAAAGCCCATCCAGTTCACAAATATCTTTTAGAGAAGGAGACCCAGTAAAGCAATTGAGGCTACCTCATTTAAAATTTAAGGCAAAGATAGATTTTTGAACAGTAAAGGAGTTAAGGGTTCTGGTGAGTGGGCTGGTAAGTGAAGGTGAGTCCACGAAAAGATCAGCCATGATCTTATTGAATGGCAGAGTGGGCTCGAGGGACCAGATGGTCTACTCCTGCTTGTATTTCTTATGTTCTTATGACCGGAGGTCTTTAGCTGATTGGCCTACTTGTAGCTCCAAACCCACAGTAATATGATTCACTTAAGACCGGCCCTCTGAAATGGTCCACCAGCCACTCAGTTATTTTTGAGAATGTCTCACCAGCAAATTCTGAAGAGATGTTGAGAATGGGCCATAAATGATGGGCTTTCCAGTGACACCCATATCCTGCTCATCAATATGGGCCTGAAGAGCAGAGGGGCTGGTGCATGGAAGAAAGAAAAAGTAGAAGTAAATATTCAAAATTCAGATGGGATTATTTGATGGATGTTTAATATTGCCGTAACAAAGCTTCTCCTGGTATCAGAGAGCTTTAGCTCTGTAACATTATTGTTTATTTTTATTAATGCCTGACTGAAGTGCTTCATACAATAGCTAACTGGAAAAATCTTTCCTTAAACCTGTCAGAATTCTAAACATTAGAAAAAGGATAACTCAGAGGAAAAGGTAAAACACATTTGGCAGATCTTTGCGCAATGTGTAGGGCTTGAGGCCAGTGTTCAGCAGATGTCCCTCAGATTGTTTCCATCCTCAATGTTAACAGACTTCCTTTTGAGAAAGTCGAGTAAGGGTGTAAACATAGTGAAAAGTGCACCTTACTCCTTACAAGGCAAAATACAAAATCAATCACATACCATTTCTGTAAATGAATAACAGCTTCTCTAATCATTATTGCTCATTTTCAAAACTCTGAAGTGATTTATCTTTGAGCACCATTTAACGGAAGGCATCATCACTGAATCATCCAATGAACAAAGTGTCAAGACTGCCATATTCCTACCTGACCAGCCTTTCAGGTGACTAAGGATCACTAACTGAGATGTTGTGGAGCTGCAGACAAACAGTGCACAGTTAAGAGGTGGATGACAGTAGCAATGTATTCAAACCAATGCAACCTAGATATGACACCTTGCCAACTCATATGACAATCTGGGATCTTTGGTAACCTAAGCCCTCAACACTGAGCACTACTTACTACTTGTGGTATCAGGAGAAGTTCATTAGAGAGGTCTTAACTCAATGCGGCCCTTTGTTTATTATAGGTAACGTTCATATGCTTTTATACTGACAACATGTTGACAAGCCTGTTGTTTTAAAAAAAACTGTGTCCTTGGCTTAATTATAGTGTCACAGTACAAAAGCAAGGAAGTTATGCTAATTTTTTTTATAAGTCTCTGGTTAGGCCTCAGCTGGAGTATTGTATCCAATTTCAGACATCACAATTCAGGAAGGATGTCAAAGCCTTGGAGAGGGTGCAGAGGGGATTTGTTAGAACGGTCCTGGGGTGACAGACTTCCATTTTTGGAGAGACTATTGAAGCTGGAATTGTTCTCAAGGGAGACTTAAAAGAGATTGTCAAAGCTCTACATATCTTTTAGCAAGTAAATAAGGAGAAAATATGTTTCCATTGGCAGAAGGGTTGGTGTCCAGATGACAAATGGCAATTGATAGAAGTGCCAGATGAGAAGTTGGGTTTTATGGCCCCATGCCAGTATTTTTAAAAGCAGGGGGCTCAAAAATAAAACACATGGCCTTCCCACAGCCTCCACCCACTTCCACTCCCAGCTGGTCTTCTATTTTGGCAGGATAGGGGAGACATCAGGCAGCCCTCGCATCTTTGGTCCCAATGGGGTCCTTACATAGCCATTAAAGACCATTGAGGCCTCACTCCACCTTTGTCAGTATAATACTTATGACAGGGGAAGGCAGAGACAAGGATGATACCTGGCAGCTTTCACCGCTGGCAGCAGAGTGCAAAACATACAATCCCCTGAAAAAAACCCATTTACAAACATTTAAAACAATAAATAATATAACAAAGTGTGGAGCTGGAGGAACACAGGAGGTCAGAGAGCACCAGAGAAGCAGGAAAGCTGATGTTTCAGGTCAGGACCCTTCTTCAGAAATGGTTGCGGGGTGGTGGGGAAGGGAGCTCAGAAATAAATAGAGAGGAGGGGTGGGGCGGGGGAAAGTAGGTGGGATGGTGATAGGTGAGTACAGGTAGGGAGTGGTGGGGATTGGTCAGTGAGGTGAGAGGAGCGGTTAGGTGGGAGAGAAGATGGACAGGTTGTGTCAGGTCAAGGAGGTGGGGATGAGAGGGAGGGTTGGTCATGGGATGAGGCCGGTGGGGGGGTAGGAGATTTTGAAACTGGTAAAATCCACATTTAGGCCATTGGATTGTTGGCTCCCGAGGTGGAATATGAGGTACTGCTCCTCCAGTTTCCGGGTGGCGTCATTGTGACATTGGAGGAGGCCCAGGATGGACCTGTTGCCCAGGGAGTGGGAGGGGGAGGTGAAATGTTTCGTGACTAGAAGGTGTTGTTGTTGTTGCATACAGAGCGCAGAAATACAAAACGGGCTCCAAGCCTTCACTTGGTCTCACCGATGTAGAGGAGGCCACATCGGGAGCAGCAGAAACAGTAGACCAAGTTGGTGGATGTGTAGGTGAACCCACGTCTGATGTGGAAGGTTTGTTTGGTACCTTGAATGGAGGTGAGGGGGGAGGTGTAGGGGCACATGTAGCACTCCTGCGGTTGCAGGGAAAGGTGCTGGGGGTGGTAGGGCTAGTGGGGAGTGTGGAGCAGACGAGGGAGTCGCGGAGAGAGCGGTCCGTATGGAAGGCAGATAGGGGTGGGAAGGGAAATATATTTTTGGTTGTGGGGTCAGATTGTAGGTGGTAGAAGTGGCGGAGAACGATATGTTGGATAATATTAAAAAAATCTTATGTTGTGTATTAGAATCCTCATATCTAATTGTGCTGAAATCTCATGGATAGGCACTCCTTTGAGAGGTTAGCATAAAGCAGGGACAATTATCCACAATGAATGGCGTACTCTTGGTCACATCAATTCTTGGCCTATCCTCGCCATCCATCCCATCTCCCTTGATCCCAACCAAGATTTTTACCATTGCATAGAATCAACAAGCTGCACTTTTAAACCATTTCCTCAGGATTCCTGGTAGTTTGATCGTTTGTTACTTTTTTTTTGGTTACGGCATGGAGGACTGGAGAGTGGGAGAGGGAAAACCGATGACTAGGACGTTGAAGTGGTAGCAGACAAAGGAGATCAGCGAGACTGTGGGGTAATAGATGAAGGTTGGGTAGGGACAGGATATGGACAGGGAAGTCCTGAATGATTAGGTGCTCATGGAGAATGGCAATTAGGAGGGCAGAAAAGAAGAACAGTGAGAAAGACAAGTCTGGAGCTGAGGGATTTATAAAAGGAAGTGTTCATTAGTTATGGAGACAGGTTAAATGAAAACTTACAGACAGAGTTTATAATTGCTGGTTGTTACCATTCACTTGTCCACATCCCCCACAGGGGTAAGAGGGTTCTGACAGGGACAATCACAGGAGATGACTAAGTAAGAGGATGTCTCAGAATCTGTTGCCAAATTTAGTCTGGCAGGCACATTCCCAAGGCAGGAGGCCCAATAGAAGAGCTGAAAGCAATCAACAGACACTAGGAGAGGTGGCAGTCTCCAGGTGGAGAAATGCTCAGACCCTTCAAAAACTGAGGCACTCGTACAAAATATTAAAAATAAGGAATGCCCATAGCTCTTGGGACCATCATTATGATGGGGAAAGTCTTCTGCAGAAAAGGATGATGACCAAGGGTGCAGCCTTTCCATTAGACCAATGGGAGGAGTCACCAATCCCATCTAGCCTACTGCTGATAGGCTGACTTCGAGGTGCTACCAGCCTCCAGTCTTGAGGGAGGTGATGGCTTAGTGTTATTGTCACTGGTCTGGTAATCCAGAGACTGAGCCCATGTTCTGGGACCAGAGTTCAAATCTCACCCTGGCTGATGGTGAAACTTAAACTCAAAAGAAAAACAGTTACAACGGTGATATTGAAACCATTGTCAACTGTCAGGAAAAACCATCTGGTTTACTAATGTCCTTTAGGGAAGGAAACTGCTGTCCTTACCTGGTTTGGCCTACATGTGACTCCAGACTCACGGCACTGTAGTTTACTCTTCACTGCCCTCTGGGCAGTTCAGGATGACCAATAAATGCCTGCCTGGCCAGGCCACCCATATCCCATGAATGAATGATTTTTTGAAAAGTAGCTGATCTGAGATTGATCAGATAATATTGGCATCCGAAATGTTCACCTAACAGGAGCTTTAATTGGACTATTTGGCTATCCATCACTACTCAGGGAGAAAGCTGCTGCTGCATATCAACCTCTCCCCTTTACCTTGCCTCCCCTCAACTATCTCCACAATATTGGCAAGATTCTGCCCATTGTGTCAGAGGTCAACTATATTGTAGGAGTGAAACATCAACAGGAAATGAGCTTTGCAACTGAAGTTCAAGGGCAGAGGGATAATACACCCACACATGACGATAATGCAGGCCTCCTGAACTTCACTAAACAACAACCAACTCAAATCCATGTCACTTTCAGCATCGTACCCTGCTAGGCCCTCTCTCTTCATTCTGACTAAATTAGAAATTGATAATTAATTAAAGTACAACAACGCTGAGCATGCTGGAGAAACTCAGCTGGTCTGGCAGCATCTGTGGAGAGAGAAACAGAGTTAATGCCACAGGTCCAGCATGACTCTTCTTGTGTCGGGTATTAACTTCCAGGTAAAGTTAATTAACTTCCTTTTAAATAAACAAACAAATTTTCCAGTGATCCCCACAGGATCAGTATCTTTCCTGGACACCCGGAAGTACTTAGCTCCTTGTTTATGCTCACAAGTTTGTGGATGCTAAAGATGAAATAACTACAGCTATTCAAAATCACCCTGGACAGATGTAGTTAAGTTTTAGAACTTGCTTCAACACCAAAAATTGCAGATACAGACCAAGTCATTTTCAAACAAGCAAGTGAAATTCTTTAGCAGAGATTGAGATGCTACAAAATTTGATTCAAGGTTAGTGGGAGTTAAAAGCTGTTAAATTTCCAAATTAGATCCTCCCCTTTATCTTTCAACTACTCAACAAAAGCAAAAAACAGTAATAGGATTATTTGCTTGCATGGAAGGTAAATTTTGATCAGGACTGGTTGATCTAATGTCCCATTTCTGCATTATGACTTTGATATACTTTCAGGCTAAATGTTCAAAAACCAGCATATGATCAGAATGGAAACATGAATGTATTACGAGTATCTGTTTTTATTGCATGTGTCAGTTTACACATTAATCCACGCATCAAATCTGAAGCAAGAGTAAATATCAGAATAAAGGTCCCTGGTGACTCAGTATCAAGATGCACAACTCATTACGGTCCTTAGCCATACAGATCAGGAAGGGTCTAGATCTAATTCCCTGTTAACCATGTGAACAGTCCCTGCAGAATATTCAGGCATGGTTTCCTACTCCTCTTGCTTTCCCAGTGGTCATTGGGTAGGGTGCTGTGTCTACAGAGGTTGGAAAACAACCAATACCCATCCAAAAGTCACTGGATTGTGATCAACAATAAATCCAAGAACTACAATATCCTGTCCTAGCCCAAATTGAGACTCATCATACAACAACAAAAACAGAAATTGCTGGAAAAACTCAGTAGGTCTGGCAGCATCAGGGGAGAGAAATCAGAGTTAACGTTTCAGGTTGAGTGACCCTTCCTCAGATCCAATTATACAGCCCTCCCTGCAAACAAGGCTGAAATCAACACCGACACCTTCTGGCTCTGTATTCAGTCCATAGTTGAGCCATAAACTTCCAGGACAACTTGGGGAGCCATGGAAATAGACCTGACAGTCAAAGATCCACCGCACCTTAAGAAGAGTTTGAGGAAATCAGAAACATAGTTGAAGCAACGAAGGCCAAAGGGAGGAAGATTGCAATGGCCACAGGTGCCAGAACAACAAATGGACTTAAGGCTACTATTCAAGAACTTGCATTTGTATAGAGCTTTTCAAAGTCTTAACAGGAGTAGCTTTGGGATGTCATGAGAGCAATATAGTCTTGTGGTTGGTTGGCTTACCGAGCTGGTTCGTTGTTCCACAGACGTTTCATTACCCGATGAAGTGCTGTTGTGTTTCCCGCCTGTTATTTAAATCCTGGTTGTCCGTTGAGCTGGATGTTACCCAGCAGGGTAACGAAACGTCTGCGGAACAACGAACCAGCTCGGCGAGCCATCCAACCACAACATCCACAATCCGAGCTACAAATCTACTCTAAAACCTTAGAGCAAAATAGTCTTTGAAGCCTTTATCTTTTGTCCCTGCCGTGTACTATTCATCCTGCGTCAACAAATTAAGATCTTCTGCAGAGAAAAACTCATGATTCAACGTAAAGCTCCATCCATTCCAGAAAACAATGAGTGTATTAAAGTGATGACTGTAAAAATCATCAAAATCCAGACGAAAACAAGTCACTTGAACATCATTCCTGTGGTTTGGAATCTTACTCCCTTTCTCCATTATAGCAAAACTCTTCAATATCACTATCCTTTGTTTAGTTCATTCTATAAATGTTATATCGTTTTGCAAAATGCCTCTAATGAAATTTGCACAGGAACATTAGTAAATATGTATAAGTTGAAACGATAGCCAAAGTATTCAATGGTTTCCGTTTCATTCAGATGACTCATTCTGGTGTTTCACTCCATACAGCTGCCGACAATTCAATTGGTTAATCATCCATTGTAAATATAACCAGAAAACGCTACACAGCAATGATTCTTAGTCATGCAAAACTACAAAATGTGGACCCTGTAGAAACTAAAGCACATTTTTAAAAACACAGAATCCTTTACAAGCTTCTGACACTCCATGTAATAATTGCTGTTTCCCTCCTTTTATTGCACTCCTTTGTGCTAAAGGCATTAGGTGAGAAATTCAGATATGAAATGTTTTGATCACCAAATGGTGTACCAATTTTTCCAAAAATGGAAGTTGTGAAGTATATTCTGCACTGGGAATCTGCCTCTTTGATAAATAGCAAACAAAAAAAAGATCTGTGTGTATTACTCAGGCTTACAACAACCATTAGGAGCTGTGCATGGGAAATGAGGGCTGTTAATTTATGACCCCTTTGAAGGCAGAATAGCAGGGAGTGTGGAGGCAGTGGGGTGGGAATTGATGCAAAATTGGTCACCCGTCTATACAGCGCCACTCTAATACACCTTTACCTGTAGAAGGGGAGGCATCAGGAGGTTTGCTCACCCATGGGCCAAGTGAAGCCTTTTGGTGGCCAATTAATGATCATTTCAGACCCATAGCCTGCTGCCATGGGAATTTTACCCATGACAAGGGTGAACTGGTACCAAGTATCCAGCCCACCAGTAAAACCTGGGCAGTGGCCGGGCAAGTTAGGCGGGTGAGAGGAAGGAGAAGGGGGAAGGAATGGTCACCTTTTTGGGCCCTGTCCGTCAATCTGAAACTCATCATGTTTCCTCTTTAGCACCCCCCCCGCCCAATCCCAGCCCTTTTCACCCACTCCTGATGCTGCTGTTGAGACCATATACAGGGAACCTGAATGATCCAAAAGGCATCACAGGGTGGGCTGATCAACCCAAATGACTCCCCAGAGATCAAGAACAAACAATGTTTAGAACACCTACATATAAAAATCTCTAATGGATATGCAAATTCAAAAAAATGTACACCCGAGTATATTTCGAAGTCAACTTTTGAAGAGTAGCAGGGATGCACACTACAAAAGTCAAGAATAGTGGAAGTCCTTGAATAGATACATCTCAATATAGGCCACGTGACCAGAAGTCAGTTTTAAACCTGCATCTTAATTCCACATCAATTCACAATGGTAACCTACAATGGAAAAGTACTGGAACACTTACTCAAGGAAGTGAAATACTGATGTTAAAAAAAAAGGAAAAACAACATTTATTACTACACATGCTTTAAGCAGGTAAGATCATTAATTCCACCCACCAGCTCTCAAACGACATCGAAGCAGTGACCCCAGCATGGGCTGTTGAGATGAAGTAAAAGTAAAGCATGGCAAAACATGATTGTGAGTATCACTTTCTCATCAAATGTGCCAGATATGAAATCCCTGCTCGGAATAAATAGATTTTAATCTTACTCCAGCCAATGCTCACATGACAGAGTCTCCACAGTCTCACTGAAAAATGGTGAAAGCTAGCCCATGTGGTTTGGACAAGCCAACTGCCCACTTATCAAAACAGAGTTGCCCAAGATCATCTCTGCATATTGCGCATGCACACACACACAGTCAAAGGAAAAAAAAAGTCACTATTGAAATCCCCAGCAAGGAAGGGAAGGTTATTGAGGGAAACTGGTGTTGGCCCTGCTCCAAAGTCTCTATCACAACCTGACGAGGTTCAACAATAGATAAGATGTTTGCTTAGAGTAGTTGACAGCTTCATGAATTTCTGCAACTGCATTACATCAAGGGAACCCGAATTGCATTTTGACCAAAGTCTAATTTCCCTACCAGCTGGCATGGTCCCATAGTTGGTGGAAAAAGGCGAACGGACCTTCTGTGTATGTTTTCAAGACAATCCTTTGCAGGCAGGTCCAGCTCCTCTGCCAGGGCTCCCTGCCTCCACCCCAACGCCAGCAGGCCCTCGTCCTTCTGGTGAAAGCCTCCCAAAATCTTACACATGGGCCTCACTCAGCTGGTAGAATTCACACCTCCAAATCACAAATTTCAAGTGCCGCTTCAGGGCTCATTGAGCGCTGAACTCAAGGTTAAAATCTCTAGTTCGGAGGGAGGGTGTGCTGCACTGTCACAGGTGCCATCTTTCAGGTTAGACATCAAACTGGGGCTTGGCCGAATCAGAAAGATCTTGTGACATTATTCCGAAGAAGCGGAGGGGTGTCTCCCCAACTGTGCTACAATCATGTTTTGCCACAAGGCAGTAGTGCTTTACTTTTACTTCATCTCAACAGCCCATGCTGGGGTCACTGCTTCGATGTCATTTGAGAGCTGGTGGGTGGAATTAATGATCTTACCTGCTTAAAGCATGTGTAGTAATAAATGTTGTTTTTCTTTTTTTTAAAAATCAGTATTTCACTTCCTTGAGTAAGTGTTCCAATATTTATCCCTTGATCAACACTGATCATCTGGATATTATCACATTGTTGTTCATAGGGTTTGTCTATTACTTGCACATTTCTATATTACAGTGATAATACTTTGAAAATATTTCGTTGGCTGAAAAGCAATTTGCAACGTCCAATGACTGTGAAAAACACCATATAAATGGAAGTCCTTTTTCCTTTTTCCTTTTCTCAGGAAGCTAGCAGCTACTCTAGATCCTCTGAACAGAAAATAGGGCCAGAGTCATTTAAAGATGCCCAAGGCCTGAAATCTGAACAGGTCTTCAGCCCAACCCCACACCCCTGCTTGGGTTAAAATCTTAACTGGAGGGAAATGTTTATATGTTGAACATTACAGACAAAAGCCTCCGAGAAGTTAATGCTGCCCATGCAGGACTAGTGCGTACTTAACTACAATAGGTTCAGACTAAACAACTCTAAATGGATCAACACTCATTTGGAATAAAGTGAGGAGAAACGACCTTGACGGATGCTGAAATAATCAAGGGCTTATTCAGATCAAACTCTGATCATAAATATAAAATAACCAAAAGATCAGAGGGGCAAAACAAAGACGAGAAAAAAACATTACTGCAGAGACAAAACAGAACGCAAAGATTCTCAGTAACATTCAAATATGTAAATGGCTGAATATTCAGGATGGAAATTCTGAGGCAGGTAATTCACCTCCTGACTGCCCAAAGCCTCTCTACCATCCACAAGTCGGTCGTGTGATGGAATATTCCCCATTTGCCGAGATGACTGCAGCTCCAACAACACTCAAGAAGCTCAATACCATTTGGGCAAAGCAGCCCGCTTTACTGCCATCACATCCATAAACAATCAGTCCCTCCATCACGGATGATAAATAGCAACAGACCCTCCACAGGACGCATTGAAGCAACTCATCAAAGCTCATTAGACAACACCGCACTAACTCATGACCTCTATCACCTGGTATATGAGAAGCAGCAGATACATGGGGACACCGTCAGCCTCCAAGCCACCTCAGCATTCCTGACTTGGAAATATATCACCATGCCTTTATTGTTGCTGGGTCAAAATCTTGGAACTCCCTCCCTAACAGCAGCGTGAGGTATCCATACCACATGCTCTGTAACAGTTCGGGATAGCAGTTCCCTACTTTCTCGAGAGCAATTAGGGACAGGTGATAAATGCTGGTCCA
This sequence comes from Rhincodon typus, assembly GCF_021869965.1. Classification (NCBI taxonomy): domain Eukaryota; kingdom Metazoa; phylum Chordata; class Chondrichthyes; order Orectolobiformes; family Rhincodontidae; genus Rhincodon; species Rhincodon typus. The sequence goes on along the minus strand of NC_063335.1, from coordinate 105,472,844 downwards.
GCCAGCGATGCCCATATCCCGAGAGTGAATTTTTAAAAAGTGCATGGCTTTTACAGCTTGTACAGTCCCAGTTGGAGTCAAACCTTACTGAAGTAATTTTGGTGGGCCAGAATTATACTAACCTTTACCAGAAGCTGTCCGGTTAATGCCCAGTTTTGAGAATTGGAATCCAAGTGAAATCAAATAAGGGCCATAGCGATAACTCTTTTACAGCTTTGAAGTTGCTGTCACTGCGTGAAAGTTTCATCACAAACAGAGGCAATTCCACCTCCTCTAAATGCCAGTTAACAATGAGCCTTTGTATTTTCACAGTAGATCTTTAGACAAGAATACATGTTACATTCTTACCTCAACGAAAATCAATCATTTGTGAAAATCAAATAAGAAAAAAACTGAATCTGGGTTAATTGAAGTTTTAACAATTTCCTTAAAAAACACTTACTTGGTCCACAGAACTTTAACAGCATGCTGTATGCATCTGCTTTGCAAAACGCTCAGGGATACTAATCCTACACTTATATGTCTGTAGTGTCACAATGGAACAAGACTGCCTTGCTTCATGACATTTCTCTGAGCCAGCAAAACAAAGAGATATTAAGTTTCCTGTCTTGGGAATTAAATCGCACATGACACAGCTACTATTTAAAGAACTGATAGTTGGAGGACAAATTCTTTAGATCACTTTTGCAAATAGCATGCAGCTATTTATCTTTTCCGTTTTTGCAACAAATCAATTCGTCGAAATAGCTGTTTGGCCGAGCGCAGCTTCTTCACTTTAAATATCGGAGGACTGCGCTCTGTAGCAAACAAGATTAAAAATTATTACACTGTTCCATTTCAGTTGAAAAGCCATTTTTACGCCCAGTTCATGTTAGTCCTAGAATTCCTGTATGATTTGTACCTCACATAACATTTGAGATAGTCTATTTTCTTCAGACTGTACAAATAATGATGCCACTTTGTACTTGGCATCTTCTGGGATGTTCATCATTTGCAAATCGATAAACGTGCAGTGGAAACTGAAGCAATAACAAGAACTTCGCAAAAAGTGTTTTGGCATGTTTTTGCTTGAAGAAGAGATACAAGGTCACGCATCCTTTTTGCAAAGGGCATAACATTGCACACCAATGTGATTTACTTATTTCCATGCATTTTTTTCATTCTTAAAAGAGCTTTTATTTCTTTAAAATTTTCACCAATCCTTTAGGCTTTGTACGCACTGAATGCTGTAAAACGCTCAGGGCAAATCTCTCCCGATCTGATGCTCGGTCACCTGTGATCAAAGCTATTTTTACTAAGGAGATCCTTGACTCATTAAACCATTTTGCTGATTGAGCTGTACACCCCCTGCAGGACAACCACCACAACTGATACGGTCAATTACGAGCATCAGTGAGCAGCCTCTGGGTCACGCATTTTCCTTGATTTCCCGCTGACCTCCCAGCTGAAATGTTCCAGAAATCACCAATAGGACTGAAACAAAGACTTTCAACTATACCAAGGCTTCATTTCACAGAATCATAGAATCCCTACAATGTGGAAGCAGGCCATTCGGCCCAGTGAATCCACACCAATCCTCCGAAGAGCATCCCACCCAGACCCACAACCCCACCCCTACCCTATCCCTGTAACCCTGCATCTCCCATGGTTAAGCTACCTAGCCTGCACATCTTTGGACTATGGGAGGAAACCAGAGCACCCAGAGGAAACCCATGCAGACGTGGGGAGAATGTGTGGAGTTTGCACAGTCACCCAAGGCTAGAATCAAACCTGGTCCCTAGCGCTGTGAGGCAGCAGTGCTAACCACTGGGCCACTATGCCATACCGGAGTGGTTTATGACTTTCTAATTCACACCACTACACTTCCACCTGAAATGAGGCAGGAGTTAAAATGGAGTCTGGAAAGTCATGCTCCTGTCTGAAGCTAGTCTCAATGTGCTTTTAACAGCCAAAATCGCACATGGCTTTAACATGTCTACTAATGACAAGTCCAAACACATTGACCGCACAATTTATATCTGAACATCGTTAAAATAGTTTCACCAATGTACCATCAAGTGAAACTTGTCCCAACAGCCATCTGTCTATATAGTTTCAATAACACGTCAATCCTAAAAATATATACTGACATTAAATTTAAACTTCTGATTGGAAGCCACCTGTCCATGTAGAACAGCTGACTTCTGTCCCAAGGGGATAGTCACACCTTGTTGGAAAACGAAATGACTAGATTCTTTGGATTCATTTACAATGGATTCCAATGTAAAAATATATAATCACTGATTTATATCGCAGAAGGGGGGCTATGCAGCCTATGTCTTGAATCAGCTCTACAAGATTAATCCTATTAGTTTCATTACCCTTGCCATTTTTACTCTTATGTGTCAAATATTTAGTTGACTCTAGACATATCTAAATCAGGTACAGAAGCAGAGGGAGCTGGACATGGATGCACACTAATTGAAGGTGTCAGAGCAGGTTGAGGAAGTGGTTAGTAAGTTATACAGAAGACTGGGCTCTGCAAATAAAAGCAGGGAACCTACAATTAACTTTAAAAAAAAATGTTTTTTTTGTCTCCACTGGAGAATTGTGTCCAATTCTGAGCACTAAACTTTATAAGTGATCAGGGTGTAGAATATATTTACAAGATTGGTTCCAGTGAAGAGGGATTTCCTTTACTTGGATTGTTTGAAGCAGCTCTGGCTACTTTCCCTAGAGATGGGAAGTTTAAAGACCTCCACACATAGGAGCAGAGGTAGGCCATTTGGCCCATCGAGTCTGCTCCAATTTCAGGGAGATCGCAGCTAATCGAATAATTCTCAACTCCACTTCCTGCCTTTCCCTTATTATCCTTGATTCCCTTACTGAGTAAATATCTGTTTATCTTATATTTATTGATAATGTTCCTGTGAAGAGCCTAGATCCAACACCTGGGGAGGTGATAGCTTAGTGGTATTATCGCTGGACTATTCATTCACAGACTCTGATAAGATTCTGGGGACTAAGATTCAAATCCTGCCACCAGCAGATGGTGGAATTTGAATTCAATAAATATCTGGAATTAAGATTCTAACAATGACTATGAATCCATTGTTGATTGTCAGGGGAAAAGCCCACCTGATTCACTAATGTCCTTTACAGAAGGAAACTGCCATCCTTACCTGTTCTGGCCTACATGTGACTCCAGACCCACAGCAACATGGTTGACTCTTAACTGCCCTTTGGGCAATAAGTGATGCCCTCATTCTGTGAGTGAGTAAAGGACTATACTTTTATGACACTAAAAATGTGCAATCTAAATGCAAGACTTGCTCAGTTTTCCTGGTCAAGGGATCAGATTTTCTATATCCAGGTTGAGAGTGGCTCTGCTCCAGAAGCCTGTGTCTTGGGAATCTACAAGGTGATTAGACAGTCTGCATTTTGCCTTCCTTCAACTGGTTTCCTTTAGTTGCTTGTCCACTCTGCAACTAAAACCACATCTGGCAAGGGATATCCATGAGGAAGCCAACTGCAGATGTTCTGGAAGCTAGGCACTGAGCCTACTTAGCAGAGGGGGAGAAAAAGCAAACATGAACCAAGAAAACGCTGGAAACAGTAACAGAAAATGCCGGAGAAACTCACCAGGTCTGGCACCATCTGTGGAAAGAGAAAGTTAACGTTTCAGGTCCAGTGACACTTCTTCAGAACTGGGAGAAAGAAAGGCTAATAGTGGGGACCATAAGTCAGAACGAAAAAACAAAATGACCTGAGCTGCTAGTTGCCTGCCACTTCGGCACATCGTGTTCCCTGGCCAATATCTCGGTCTTGGTCCTACTGCTATGCTCTAGGGAATCTCAGCACAAGCTGGAAGAACACCACCTCATTTTCCGCTTCGGGACTCTAGCCTTCAGAACTCAGCATCAAGTTCAATAGTTTTAGAACTTGAACAACATCTTCTATGTCCTTACCCACTTCCACACCCCGGGAAGCCATGGGATGTGAAGCCATGGGCCACTTTTAGCACAGCCAGCCCTTTTTCACCTACTAATGGTCCCCATTATCAGCGTTTCATTCTCCCTGGCATATTATCATCTATCCCTTTGTCTGCCTAACTGTCATTCTCTCTACCTCTCTCTGGGCTCCATCCACACTTATCCGCTCACTCCTTTCCCCAGTCCCCTGTTTTCAGTATATATACACCACCTTTTCCTAGCTACTATCTGTCCTTAGTTTCTCCAGCTATTTCTGTTTTCACTTCAAATCCTCAGCATCTGCAGTTCTTGGCTTTAAAAAGCTGTAACAACTATTTCAAAATACAGCGATGTCTTCTGATAGGACTGTGCAGTTCTCCATGAAAGAGAAGCCCGACAGCCATGTTATTGAGATATTCCAAAGGAGAAATAAAAGTCATCACCAAATATTCAGAAAAGAAATAATTTTCTGCACATACATTTGGAATTGCTACAGATTCGTTTGGAACTAATTTTTTTTTTGTCATTTAATCTCAGTACATGGACCAAACTGCTTTTATTTTCTGTCACAAGTTGCGAAGCAAGTTATGGTGTGGGGCTGTCTTCCTGAAAGCCATCTGAGAACACATGGCAAAACAAACATGTAGTGGGAGACTGGAATTACTTGTAAAGTGGGCAGCTAGGGAAGGCAGGCTGTCACTCATGAAGGACATTAGTGGCCCATTTATACTTTTACAGCAATGCAGCAGCTATCTTTTCCTTGTAAATTGTTGGTATTGACCTATACCTATCCAGTTATTTTAGCGTTTCTCACCAGGTTCATCCAAAGTTGAGAGTGAATCAGCATCGTCCTTTACTGCCAATATCAGTGGATCATCATCAACAGGAAAGAAAAACTGGATTAGGAAGAAACAACTTGCTCCCACCCTCTTCAAGCTAAGCAATACAAGTTAACATTATCCTGAATTCAACTCCACAATTTAACGATAGAATCATCAAACCACAAACATCAACATGCTTTCTCTCATCACAGATGCTAACAGACCTGCTCAGTATCTCCAGCACACTGTTCATAATCTCACTTATTTACCACATTGACCTTTGAGCCCAAGTTCAGAAATGCTGGCTTTCAACACCCACCCCCCCACCACAACCACCACCACCAATAGAAACACAGTAGATACAGGTATGAGAGATCATAGTTTGCTGACATCTCTTCATTTTGGTACCAAAAAGCATGTAAGAATGCAAGACATTATTTACAGGTCACTTTGTTATTGAGAAAAATGAAGCAGTAACATATAACCTACTCTCTCTCCAGGTTTAGTTTTCATTACACTACCGGCTCGGATCTTATTGCATTACGATGGAGGCCAATTCTTAAATCCTTAAATCTTGTTAGGTGGTTTAAGTTGTCAGGCACTGCTCAACAGTGAGAGCAGTGTATGTTGTCACCAACAGGGCGTTAACAATACAGAACCACAATGAGGAAGCAAAGTCCAGTTCCCCGACAATCAGGATTTCGAGCAATAACTCCAATAATTTAAAAGAATATCAAAATCAAAAACAACTCACATGGTTACCCCAGTTCTTAGGAAATCTGGGTTACTTTTCTCATTGAAGAATTAATCGTCAAGTGAATAGCTTTTTTTCAGAAAGTTGCTCCTGGAACCCATGTAAAGAAAAGATATGGGACGTTGACATGCGTAATTTTAAGACTAACCAGGAAGTTGTTCAACACAAGAAGTCCCTTTCTTACTGCTAATAATAGTTTTGAGGATATACCGTCAGATTGTTTTCTTTAAATAAGGGAAGCTGGGCCTAGTTCCTTTTCACACAAATATTTAAACTTTAAATCACACAGCATTGACGAATTCCCACTTCCCAAACTGAAGAGCTCCAGGGAGACAATGAGAAGCCAGAAACCCATCAGTGCAAGGACTCACATGCTCTGGTTTCACGTTAATGCAACTCATCACACTGAGGAAGTCTCAGAAAGAGATGCAGAAGCTGCAGAGCACTTGATGCCCTTCAGATTCTGAAAAGCAACTTAGAAATTGCAAGACAATGATTGGGACGTTTATTGATGCTGAGATATTGTGAAATGAAAAGTGGAAGTTGCCACAATCCCAGGCGCTACTCTCTTATTAAAGTGAGGGAGACACACAATAAGTGCGGAGTTTCACGAGAGTCTCCGCACTTCAGGTGAGGGGCACATTTGAGATGGTGGGATTTTCATGGTGACCTCAGCCGATGCAGGAATTGAACCCACACTTTCACTTCGTTTGCAAACTATCCATCTAGCCAACTCAGCTGTCCAAACCCCTGCCCAAGATCTCAAACTCCAAAGAAAAGATTGAAAAAAAACACCAATGAAAACAACCTAATGGAGACATTTGATATTCCACAAACATAAAATAAGTCCTTCAGGGCAAGACAGGGTGTCTAGAGTAATTAGTTTCTCACTAACTATGGTGAGTCTGTGGAATTCTCTCCCACAGATAGTGGTTAGGCCAAAACATTGCATGCCTTCAAGAGGGAGTTGGATAAAGTTCTTAGGGCTAAAGGTATGGGGAGCAAGCAAGAACAAATTGGATGATAACCATGATCTTACTGAATGGTGGAGCAGGTTCAAAGGGCTGAGTGGTCTACTCTGCTCCGATTTTCTGTTTCTATTAAAATTAAAGTCCAGTTACCTCTTTCAAGAAAGTGGAACTTTTTAAGTGTTTTTACAGTGGGACTAACTTGTGGAGGATCACGGAATCATTCACTGCGGCTCCTTGATTTTCACGTTTATGTGCACATTCGCAAATTTCAAAAGTTGCTGTCAATTTCATAGAAGTAGCAACAACAGGAACAGACAGTTTCAGCACCACTACAACTGCTTAACCCAGTCAGAGTAAGTTTAGGAAATGAATATTGTGAAAGCAAAAGATTACTGCAATACTTTGCATGCGTTTCTGTGCAAGGAAAGCCCCATAAATCATTCAATTCTTGGGGACTCCATTGATGATGGGAAGTCTCAGTTGCCCAAGTGCTATAATCACAGAATGTATTTACTGTACTGCATGCAGGTGACATCAAATGTCTTTCATTTTATCCCCCCCAAAAAAACCGAAAGAACTGCAGATGCTGGAAAATCTCAGCAGGTCTGGCATCATGTGTGGAGAGAAATCAGAATTAATGTCTTGGGTCCAGTGACCCTTCTTCAGAACCGATGGTAGCTAGGATAAGAATGGTTTTAAACAGAAAGTGGGGTGGGGGGAGTAAATGGTAAGTGGAGATAGAGCCTGAAGAGAGAGAAAAGCAGTCCCCTTTGCTTCCTTGACAGCCTTCCTTAGGGACTGTTGTCTCTGGGACACCCTGGTCCACTCCTTCTTTACTCCCAAAATGTCCCCATAGCTCCACGGCACCTTCTCTGGCAACTGCAGTAAATGTGACACCTGCCCATTTACTTCCTACCTCCTCAGTATCCCAAACACACCTTCCAGGTGAAGCAGCACTTTACCTGCACTTCACTTATTCTAGTCTACTACATTCACTGCTCACAGTGTGGTCTCCTCTACATCGGGCAAACGAAGCATAGACTGGGTGACTGCTTTGCAGAACATGTACATTCTGTCCATAAAAAAGACCCTGAGCTTCCTGTTGTCTGCCACTTCAACACTCCACCCTGTTCCCTGGCCAACATCCCTGGCCTGCTGCAGTGCTTCAGCGAAGCTCAGCACAAACTGGAAGAAGAGCAACTTCATTGTCTGCTTGGGAACCCTGCAGGCTTCTGGACTTAATGTTGAGTTCAACAATTTTAGAGTTTGAGCACCTTTCCCCATGCTTTCCCCCACCTGAGACACCAGGCCTTGGCACATGGGCTGCTACCACACACTACCAGCTACAAATAGTCCCCGTTAGCAACTACTCATTTCCCCAGACTGACCGTTACCCACTCCTTTGTCTGTCCAACTGTTTTTCTCTCTCTTTGGGCTCTATCTCCACCTATCGTTTACTCCTTACCACCCAAGCCCTACCCCATCTTCTGTCTAAAAACTACCCTTTTCCTAGCTACCATCAGTTCTGAAAAAGGGTCCCAGGACCCGGAACATTAACTCGGATTTCTCTCCGCACATGCTACCAGACCTGCTGAGCTTGTCCAACAGTTTCTGTTTTTGTTTTATTTTATCCCCTCCAAGTCAGGTGGGACACAGAGTCTGAGAAACACTCCAACCCCAACCTGCACAAGTTGCTGCTGTGGAGAGACAGGAATTTAACATATTTAAGAGTGGGCATCCACAGTGCGATCAGGGCAGCCTTCCCACTATGTTAACATTTACTGATGGTGTACAAGCTTCGTAGGGTTTGAGAGACTCAGCAATGAAAATGGAGGTAGAAGATATTGGTCGCGAGAGTCAGGATAGCTCCTCTTTTCCTGGGCACACTCTCTTCCTGCCTCCACATGGATATACATTCCCTTCCCCTCCTCAAACACCACCCAATCTAGTCCCAAAACTTTTCCCCTTCCTCCCCTCTTCTCAGTCTCCATTATGGGTGCAGTTTTGCTCCAAACCCAGGGTGGACATTCACACGAGTCAGGAGGCAGCCATGACCATGGGGGGCAAGGGTTAAGAATTCTGTCACACACAAGAATCATTCAACCTTTACATTCAGCACCCCTCCCCAGTTCCACCATGCAGGTCTGCACAAGCTTCTCACAGTTCTGATGAAAATAGAACCTACTTAAAATACAAGATCCGATTTTGTCTTTCACAAAGGGACTTGTCGCTGTTGCACATTTGTCATGTTTGGTAAAAGGCTTCTTAAAATGCAGTTGGCCACGTCATCTATATTAAGCTCAGATAAAAGGAGTCATAATGGACTCTGCTGCTTCTAGATACAAACCTTTAGTATTTTGTGCATCACAAAAAGGAACTATCCATTCATGAACTAAACAGGAGATACAAACAGATTTACATACATTTGGTTTGCGTGTCAAAATCACATTAAAATGTATGGTGCTACTGAGGGAACCATGTGGGGAATTCATTCAAATTTCCAATAGATAAAGTTTCTCCGTAGAGTCAGAATTTCCCAACGTGTGATGCCTTGGCATCCCCAATGAGAAACTAAAATCATCATTAAAATGTTAGTTTTTATTTCACATAGTCTTCAAAACAGCTGAAGTTAAAACGAAAGCCCTGCTTCCTTCCAAAAACCACAAAGAGAAATTGAAAATGAATCTCATGTCATGAAGGCCATGTGGGAGTTACATCATCTGAATGAAGTGAAAGGAGTCACATTGCCTTATAAAGCAAACCAAATAAATCTGTACAATAGGTAACAGATCAGAGTCTTTGGTCTAACTGCAAACTTAATTGTACACCATCAAATTCTCAGCAGGTTCGAGAGACTTACCACCCATTTCTATTTTGCTGAACAGTACTGTACTGAGATTTTCATGTTGGTTCCCCATTAGCACTGCATTGAGGAAACCCATTTAAAATGATCTCAAAGAAGATATCAGATCTTGCATTTATATGATACTTCTCACATACTCAGGACATTTCATAGTGCTTTCTTTTCATTCATAGGATGCAGGCATTGCTGGCTGGGCTAGGATTCATTGCCAATCTTGAATTGCCCAAAGGGGATTTAAGAGTCAACCACATTGCTGTGGGCCTCGAGATCAGACTAGGTAAGGTCAGCAGATTTCATTCCTTAACAAAGAACATTTACACCAATCACCAGTGGTTACATCATTAGAGTCATAGAGTCACACAGCATGGAAACAGACCTTTTGGTCCAATCAGTCCATCCCGAACATAATCCCAAACCAAACTAGTCCTACCTGCCTGCTCCTGACTCATATCCTTCCAAACCTCTCCAATTCATTTACTTATCCAAATGTCTTCCTAATATTTTAATTGTGCCCACATCCACTGCTTCCTCAGGACTTCAAAGCTAATAAAATACTTGTGAAGTACAGTCCTGTAGGTAAACAGAGTCATCTGGCTAGGGAAGATGTGGCCATATATCATAGTTTTCAGCCCTCCCTGATAAGAGAAAGGATTGTCTGCCTAGGAACATCATGTCATTGGTCATGAGTTCTGTGGGTCATTGTGTGGCTGATGAGCCTGATCCTAGAGCCACATCTCCGACCTCATATTTGGCAGGTGTTTCTGGGAGGTGGCAGTCGTCCTTGGCCTCGAGACGATTAGTATTTCTTTTTCCAGCTCGTTTTCCGTACTTACTCTTGTTTTTAGATGTTCTCACAGAATTGTGTCCTTTCACACAGGAAGTTCCTCCAAGTCAGTTTCTTCTGAGTGAAGGAACTCCCACACCTTGACCTCTATATTGCATTTCTTGAAGGAAACCTTCATGGAGTCTTTGAAGAATTTCCTTTGTCTTCCTATCAATGAAGTGCCTTCTTGAAGCTGGGTGAAAACGATTGGTTTTGGTAGTCAGGACTCAGGCATCCTGAGCACATGGCCGGCCCAGGGGCGTTGGTTTTGGATGATCATGGCCTTAATGTAGGTGCTATTGGCTCCTTCAATGACGCTGATGCCTATCTGCCCAGCTGATGTGGAGAATACATCTCAAACAGCATTTTTAAAAAATTCATTCACGGTATGAGGGCATCACTGACCAGGCCATCATTTATTACCCATCCCTAATTGCCCAAAGGGCAGTAAAGAATCAACCACAATGCTGTGGATCTGAAGTCACATGTAGGCCAGATGAGGTAAGGACAACAGTTTCACTCCCTCAGGGACATTAGTGAACCAGATGGGTTTCTCCTGACAATTGATTAATGATCATCATTAGACTCTTAACTCCAGACTTTATTGAATTCAAATTCCACCATCTGCTGCGGCAGGATTAAAAACCCAGGTTCCCAGAACATTACTGGGTCTTTGGACTAACAGTCCAGCAACAATATCAATTAGCCATCCCCTCCCCTACTAGTACTTTGCTAAGGCCTTAACATCTGGCCTATGCACAGTCCACGTTTTGGAGCCAACTAGAAGAACCGGAAGGATTACTATCTCATACACAAGGTTGTTTGTATCAGAAACAGATATCACAGTCAAAGAATTTCATCCGGAGGTGTGTGAAGGGGTGCTCACAGATTGGTCCTTGCGTCAATGTCAGCCTTAGGATGAGAGGTGGCTCCTTAATGGAGGGATAGACCGGAACATTTTTTCTCACTTTATTCATTCAGGGGATGAGGGTGTCGTTGGCTAGGCCAGCATTTATTGTCCTTCCCTAATTGCCCAGAGGGCAGATATAAGTCAACCACATTGCTGTGGGTCTGAAGTCACATGTAGACCAGACCAGGTAAGGATGGCAGTTCATTCCCTAAACGACATTAGTGAACCAGATGTCTTTTTCCCAATAATCGGCAATGGATTCATGGTCATCATTAGACTTCTAATTCCAAATTTTTATTAAATTCAAATTCCACCATCTGCTGTGGTAGGATTTGAACCCAGGTCCCCAGAACATTACCAGGGTCTCTAGATTAACAGTCCAGCGATAATACCACCAGGCTATTGCCTCCTCTTAACTTGCTCTCAGATAGGTTGGTGGCTGAGACCAATTCTTTGGTATGCTTCTGTGAGGAACATAAGGAACAGCACAAGCTGTGACCATAGCCATCCAAGTCAGACCACGCCCACATACTGAATAAAAAGCAAAATACTGCACATGCTGGAAATCTGAAATAAACACAGAAAATGCTACAGAAACTCAATAGAGCTGGTAGCATCTGTGCTACCAGAGAAATAACATTAATGTTTTGAGTCTAGTATGACTCCTTCAGAAGGATTACCTACAACAAAGTCAAAAAAAGGTACATGCCTGAGAAAAATGTTCCAATCAAGGAACTGATTTCTATCGCAATTGATGCCTGGCACAAATGTAGACTTTGCTGCATTTTTCAGAAATGGCGTTGAATTTTCCTTTATGTCAATTATCACTGTATATTCCACTAGTGAGTAAAGTTATGGGCTTTTCTCATGAAATGTAAGTGATCAAAATTGTAAACTCAATCCGAGCAAGAGCCCTTCTGCACCTATTGTATGAACCCTTGTTCAAACTCAGTGCTGCCTGTGGGCAGCTAATTTGTCACACTGATGTGATGTCGTTAAGATGAGTGATGGTCCTGTAAAGATTTATTGATCTGATGCTTGAAATCATCACTTTCCTTACATTAAGTAATGAAGTGTGCAGCAAGCTGTCATGGAATGCACGGTTATTCAACTTTAAGTCAAATCTCAAATAGTAGTGCCCAAGGGTTTGGTGGATGCCCAGTAAGCCTTGATGCATCGTGTAGATGGATCACACTGCCGTTACTGTGCATCAAACAATCCGGCTGCTTTGTCCAGGATAGTGTCAAGTTTCATGAGTGTTACTGGAGCTGCAATTGGGGAGTATTCCATTACACTCCTGACTTGTGCCTTTTGGATGGTGGACAAGCTTTGGGGAGTCAGAAGGTGAGTTACTCACTGCAGTATTCCTAGCATGTAACCTGCTCTTGTAGCCACGGTCTTTATGTGAATAGTCCAGTGTGGTTCTGGTCAATGGTAACCCCACATTGTTGATAGTGGGGACCAATAGTTGATAGTTCTGAGGAAGGGTCACCAGACCCAAAACGTTAACTTTGATCTTTTTCTTCACAGATGCTGCCAGACCTGCTCAACATTTCCAGCAACTTCTATGTTTGTTGTTGTTGTTCATAGTGGGGAGTTAGTGATGGTAATAGCATTTAATGTCAAAGGGGAATGGTTAGATTCTCTCCGGTCATTGTCTGGCACTTGGGCAGAACAAATTTAACTTGTCACTTCTCAGCCCAACCCTGGATAATTGTCCAGATCTTGTTGCATCTGGACATGGATAACATTAGTATCTGAGGAATCAAATATTGCTGAACATTATACAATCAATGAATAGCTCCACTTCCAACCTTAACATTGGAGAGAAGGTCATTAATAAAGCTCCTGAAGGTGGTTATGCCTAAGAAATAACTTAAAAGCTGTGACATATCCTGGAACATCCTTCAACAACCATAACCATCTTCCTCTGTGCTGGGTATAACTCAAACCAGTGCAACGTCTGCTCCCATTCTGCCCCCTGGAATGCAGTTCTTTTATCCATGTTTGAACCAAGGCTGTAATGAGATCAGGAGCGGAGTGGCCCTGGCAGAACCCAAACTGGGCGTCACTGAGCAGGTAGTTGTTGAGCAGGTGCTGCTTGATAGCGCTGTTAATGACACCTTCCATCACTTTACTGATGATCGAGAGTAGATAATGGGGTGGTCATTGGCTGAGTTGGATTTGTCCTGCTCTGTGTACAGGACATACCTAGGCAAATCTTCTCACTGTAGGGTAAATGCCAGTGTTGTAACTACACCAAAACTGCTTGGTTAGGGGTGCAGGAGATTCTGGAGCACAAGTTTTCAGTACTTTTGCTGGGGCCTATAGTCTTTGCCTTATTAAATGCCTTCAGCTATATTGACTGAATCAAATTGGCTGAAGACCAGCATCTATGATGCTGGGGAATCTCTGGAGGAGGCCTAGACGGATCATTTACTCAGCACTTCTGGCTGAAGATTGTTGCTAATGCTTAAGACTTATATTTAAGGATGGGGATATTTGTGGAGCCTCCTCTTCCAATGACTTAGAGCAAAGAACAACACAGCACAGGAACAAGCCCTTCGGTCCTCCAAACCTGTACCGCCACATTTTGACCTTCCATACTAAAACTATCTTCATTTACAGGATCCATACCCCTCTATTCCCTTCCTATTCATGTATTTGTCTAGGTGTTTCTTGAACGCTGCTATTGTGTCTGCTTCCACCACCTCCTCTGGCAGCGTGTTCCAGGCACTCACCATCCTGTGTGTGAAAAACGTGCCTCATTCATCGCTTTTAAACATTCCCCCCTTGCACTTTGAACCATGCTGTTTATCGCTAATAAGTCCATTTGCTTCTAAATGTGTATAGATCTTGTCCCCAAGAATAATTTCCCTACCACCATCATGAGACTCACACGCCTGTAATTTCCAGGATTATCCCTGCTACCCTTCTTACACAGTGGGACAACATTGGCTATTCTCCAGTCCTCTGGTACCTCACCTGTGGCTTGTTTAATTGTCCATCACTATTCATGCATTGATGTGGCAGGACTGCAGAACTTAGATCTGATCCAATGGCTGTGAAATTTCTTAGCTCTGTCTATCATTTGCTGTTTGGCACAAAACTCCGACTGTATACCCAGCTGTGTAACATGGTGCCACCATCTCTGCTAGGCTTGTTCTGCTGGTGGGACGGGACATATCTAGGGCTGGTGACGGTGGTGTCTGGGACATTGTCTGTAAGGCATGATTCCGTGAGTATGACACCATTAGACTGTTGCTTAACAGGTCTGTGAGACAGTTTTCCTAACTTAGGCACTAGCCCCCAAATGTAGATGAGAAGGACTTTGCAGGGTTGACCAGACTCTTTGCCATCGTCATTTCCGGTGCCTAGGTCAATGCCAGGGTGTACGTCTGGATTCAGACCTTTTTCTTGTGATTCTGTAACAGCTTGATGCAACTCAGTAACTTGCTCTACCATTTCAAAAGACGACTAAGAGAGTCAATCACATTGCAGTAGGTCAGGAGTCACATTGTTCAGATCAGATAGGGATGGAAAATTTCCTTCCCTGCTTGCACCAATCAACAATGGAATTAAATACATAACGGTGTCCAAAATATTTAAAACAAATTCAAACCCCCATCCCCAGATCACTGCCCAGTTCTCTGGATTGCCAGTCCAAGTACAATACCACTGTGCCATTGCCCCCTGATTGAGATCTTTGGTAGGTGAGTGATGGGATATGGTAATTTGAACAGCATCGAAGATTGGGAATGCAGTTGCTGCCATACAGCATTTGAAGATGCACTCACTGACCCTAACCACTTGAGAGAGATCCTTGATCTTCTTGCAACACTGTATCCAGCTTTGAGGCTTCTCTTCAGCCATTGGCTTCCAAGACTATTTCTCCCTCCACCTTTTTACTCTGAGTCTAAAGTCACAGCCCACATTTCCCCACCCCAGGTATACAGGACATTTCCCCTCTTTTCTACATCTAACACCAAGGCCTCAAGTGCAGTGTTGAAAAGCCCTGGAACCCAATCTCTCCCACATTGTGCCATTTCACTGTTTGCCAGGTGAGTCAGGCTCACTTCCTCCCCATCTCCCTGTTCTTGCTTCAGCCACAATGTACTTCCCATTTAAGAGGTGTGGATGTGTGGTGCTGGAACGTAATGAATGTTAGGCCCTGATGATGCACAGCTAGTGCTGGTTGAACAGGAAGCTTTCTAAATGAGCAGGCAGCACCAACTCGGCTTGGTGCCAGTGTTTCAATCAATGGAGAAGGGTTAATCACTCCGTGAACCTCACAGTGGCCGTGCAATTTAGTTGTCTCCAAATCTGTCAGACAACAACGTATTGAAATTCCATTTAAACTCCTCCTTGATTGATTAAATCTGGGCATATGTTACTTGTAACACATTAAAGCTCTCTACTGTAATCCTCTAACTTCCACTTGAGGATGTTTGACAAATGCTCTAAGATGTATATTCCCATTCTAAAAACAAATGAATAGACTTCAAAGAAAGTCTAAGAGAGAAGTATTTTGAGAGATTAACAACTGCAGCCAGATTTAAAGCAAATCATTGGATTGAAAGGATAAAGGATAACTCCATCACTGACTGCTAATGGTAAGACTGTAAGTGAGCAATACAAACTAGGAGTTTCCATTGCAGATCTTCGATGGTTTCACTGCTCTCTATCAATTTGGCTATACTGGAATTAACTTGAGCCCAGGGATCCTGACCAGAGAAAGGACTTCTGGTCTGGAATTATACTCCCGAAAGCTACCCTGGGAATGGTAGCAGTAATTTCTCTGACAGGCTGTGAGTGAAGAGGCAAATGGTACAGAACATGGGCTATGGACATTAATTTTGTTTAAATGGTAGCACTTTACTCTCCGACATGTCTGACCTCAACTTATTACTTCAGAATTTAGCTCCTGATCTGATCCCCTCTATGTAATCTGCACTCAGTCAATCCCAAAGGTTACCCAACTCCAAGCTCTCCCTTGCGTGGAATCCAACTTGTCGTTGCCCCTGGCTTCAACCTTTTCCCTGCTCATAAATTCCAACTTGTCCAGAACTCTATCGCCTCATCCTATCCCATATAAAATGCCTCCCCCTCTTAACCTCGCTTGTTTCTCGCCTTCTCTACAGCTGTAATATTGTACTCTTTGCTCTGTTCTACTACCCTAATGCACTTTGTATGGTATGACTGGTCTGGATTGCATGCTAAACACACCTTTTCACTGTACCTAGGTACATGTGACAAGAATAAATCAAATCAAAATCAAAACCAAATCAAATCTAAACCAATACTGAGTTGGGGTGGATCCCTGTCTCGCTGTATAGATTATAAAATCTCTTCAAAACAAATGTTCCCGTTTTTCCTTCTGACGTCAGCAACTTCTCCAGCCCAATTTCTTGTAACCTCAACCTATTGGATAGTCCCATCCCATCAAGGCCATTAATGGGAGTCTCCTGAATTTAATCTCTTCCTACTCTTCACCATCAAAAGACTCCTTGAAATTTAAAAGGAATTTTTTAATCAGCCTCTCTAACAATTCCAACTCTGAAACCTAAAAACAGCTCTGAAGGATGTGTTGCTACATTTGAAAAGGTACAAGAATTCTAACTTGTTTTTGTTATTTGCTCTCTTTGTTCGGGATGAGATTGAAGACTCCACCAAACTATGAAAAATAGAAAGGAAGTCCCTCGGTGCTCTTGCCATCTAGCCATTCTGCCTCCTCAAACATAACCAAAAAATTTACATTAAACTGATCCCTTTATTTTGGCGTGTGTATATAGTGTCCATCACTAATTTCCCTGAAGACAAGACTCAACCATATAATATGAAACTCAGTCGAATGTATCTTGTGACTGGGTGACAGTGACAGGTTTCATTTCCTGAAGGGTTTTTTTTGTTATAAATACCCAACTCGTGTTACTGAACAGCGGTTCACAAGTTTGTTTCTTGGTGCCAACCAACAATCAACAAATGTCTTTGAATTTAATTTCACAACTTGCAATGGGTGGAATTTGAATTCACCACCTCAGCATCATTGGTACAATAGCTTAACTCAAGGCAACTGCACCCATTACTGTGTGCTGAAAATAATCGTGCTTTGCTTTAAAAAAAAATTAGGCTATATAACAATTAATGTGGAAAATAGCCCAAAACACTTTACAGAAACATGAGGAAAAATGTCATTGGGCTTAAGAATATTCACAATCAGTGGCCATGGGAATGGCGGAAATAGTATAAGCAGGGACGTCGAGATATAAAGGGAATTCCAAGGGGTGGAATCTAGACAGATGAAGGAATACCATTAATTGTGTGAAGAGGAGAAAGGAGGTACATAGAGGAACTAGGGGTCAGAGTACCAGATGTAATGGCAACAAGTGCAAATATTGAGGTAGAGGTTTTCAGAGATTAACACCGAACTTGAAGTGCTGGGGCATAAGGGACTAACCTACGGCAGCAAAATGTGAGGGACAAGACTGACTCAGTACAAAACGGGATACACACAGCAGAATTTTGGATCAGCTGAAGATTATGCAGAGTGGATCAATAGAGACTGGCCAAAAGTTCACATATCACTGAATGAAAGGCTTTGCAAGATGTATATACACACATACACAAAAGAAAAGGTGGCTATTCCAACAGCATTCATTTATAGAAATGCATCTCCTTTGATTCATGCAAAGTTACTTCGATAAAGCATGAGACCAGCGATTTATTCCCCTCACGCCACTGACAGAGGCACAATGACAAACAAATCTCACTCAAACCTCTGTCAATGATAAACTACAAGAAAACACATTTAAATTCAGAAGAATCAATATTCCTAAATGAGAAGTGAATCAATATCTTTTGAGAAACAGCAGTGATGGTTTTGCAAATGTTAACAAATCTGTTTAGTTCATGAGGGATGGGATTGAATAAAATGGCAATGGAAGACATTATTACAGGAAAATTGGTTATTTGTCCAATTACAGTCTATGCTGATGTTTAGCCTCCATGCAAACTGTCCTAACCCCATGTGTCCATTCTATTCTCATATCTTTGTGACTCCATTTTCTTCAACTGGAGCAGAGAATTTGGGTTGGGCACAGAGTCAGGTGGGGGTCAGAATGTCAATCATCATGGATTGGGGAAGAATAGCGTCAACAGGCTGAAGTTTTTATAAGATTTGAATGCTGATCAAAGGAACTGCAAAATGCAATGCTTCCTGTGCTGCAGCATATTAGAATCACTGCCTAATCATACTTCAATAAATTCACTGTCTACAAATTTATATTGCACAGGACACAATAGATTAGAACGTCTCATCGAATTCATGCAAATAGATCAGCTTAATACTGATGAAACAGAAAACAGGGCTTTCCACTCACCCTTACTCATCTGCTTTTTGAAAATACTTTCATTATGTAGCACTGGAGTAAGGAAATGAAGGATGGTGACAGCCCAAAGTATCAAGTCTAAAGCAGCTCCCTGTGTGGATGGCTTCATCTTGCATCTTAAGGGTTTGACCCTGTTTACACACTTAAGCTTTCTCAGGGCTGTGAACATGCCATTATGGATCACAGTGCCAATAAGATCTTTGCAGTGAAGCATGAACAGCGTGTGTTAAGGTTAGAGTTATTCAGGGGCACATGGCGGTGAAAGAATCCTGGTAGTGGGTGGCACAACTTGACAATCTGAGTGACTATTAATGGTTGCTGGGGCAACCAAGGTGGCACCTGCTGCTTGTGTCTATGTTTACACAGGAATGATCTCAAGAAGATTGAAAAGTTTCTTCATTTTCTGTCCTGTCATGTTGCTGTCTTAGTTAACATACCATGAGACTCTTTAATGATTAAAACAGGGTGCTTCTGCAGTGATATCTAAATTCTTAGTATGGATATCGAGTCAAAGCAGTGCTACTTTGCAACATAATTAAAATATATGGAAGACAGCAAGAAATAACATCAACAAATGTTTATAGAAAGAAACAAGCTATTGACAAAAGGAGAAGAAATAGGCCATTTAGCCCACCAACTGTGCTCCACCATTCAATGAGATTATGGCTGATCCGAAAGCCCTCTACTCCTTTTTCTGCCTTTTCCCCATTGTCCTTGATTCCTTTGCTAACTAAAAATCTGTCTATCTCAGCCTTGAACATACTTCACAAACCAGCCTCGACAACCTCTGCTGTAAAGAATTCCTGAAGTTTACTACCCTCTGAGAAAATAAATTCCTCATCTCTGCTCTAACTGATGATCTCTTATTGAGATTATGCCGTCAGGTCCCAGGCTCTCCGACAAGGAGAAATAACCATATCACATCTACCCTGTGAAACCTCCTAAGAATCTTATATATTTCAATAAGGTCTTCTCTCAATCTTCTCAACTCCAATGAGTACAGATCCAACCCACTCAACCTCTCCTCCAAACCTGGGATCAACCTCGTGAATCTTCTCCAGACTGCTTCCAATGCCAAAACACCTTTCCTTAGATTGAGGGGACCAAAGCTGTTCATGGTATTCACAGTGGATCCAAAAGTGTGTAGTTTAAGTGATTCAAGTACTGATCTCAAGCACAATCTTTCAATTTTTTTTTAGTTATTAAAAATTGTGATCACATAAAAGTCCATGTAAAATAAACACATCCCACAATCCAGATCCGAAATTCCAGGGCACTCAACCATTTCCTTTCGCTGCCATTGTTCAAAATATCTGGTGATCCCAGCACTGTATTATTTTTAATTACCTCGGAGATTTCATGTATTGCAAAACTAAGTATACTGCCAAATTTTGGTCAGGGACACAGGGATGATTGATTAGAGTAATCGCTCTGATGTTAAGTGTTTGTTATTGGTTTTATTTACAGATGATGAATAACTGATTAAGCACTGGTATGTGGTCTTTTGAAATCCTGGCCCAAAGCAAAATATTTCTGCCAGATTAACTACAGATTTATTGGGACTCAATCCTACAATTATCTGTACTTCTGATCATTTAAAGTAATTGTATTTGCACTTAAAACATTCAATTATCCAAGGATTTGGATTAAGGAGCATTGAACTTTTAAATCATTGCATGAAGATCAATCCTCTTAAACTCTCACAGATATCCTTATTGCCAAATCAAGATCATTCAGACACATCAACAAGTCATTATCACATTGCTCTTCCTGGGAGTTTCCTGTGCACAAATTAGCTTTTGCATTTCCTACTTTACAATGGCAGCTACACTTCAAATGTACTCCATTGTCTGAGAAATGTTTGAGAGATTTTGAAAAGAATTATATACACGAAAATATTTACTTTTCCATATCACATGCCACTGTGTTCGAGAATCCAAATATTCTTAATTTTAAATGAGAAGTTCTTCAGAAATCGAACTAACCACAGCAGTACAGTGGCTACTACAGTAATGCAGAGGCTGGGAATCCTGCAGCAAGTAACTCACTTCCTGACTTGGCCAAGCCTACCCATCATTTACTTTAGATGGATGGAGTTTAAAAACAGGGAGGTTATCCCACAGCTGTACAGAATGCTGGTGGGACCATGCCTGGAGTACTGCGTACTTGAGAAAGGATGTACTGGCACTGGAGGGGATACAGAGAAGGTTCACTAGGTTGATTCTGGAGTTCAGAGGGTTGGCTTATGAGGAGAGGTTGAGTAGGCAGGGCCTATACTCATTGGAATTTAGAAGAATGAGGGGGGAATCTTATAGAAAACATATAAAATTATGAAAGGAATGGACAAGATAGAAGCAGGGAGGCTGTTTCCACTGGCGGATGAAACTAGAACTAGGGGCATAGCCTCAAAATAAGGGGGAGCAGATTTAGGACTGAATTGAGGAGGAACTTCTTCACCCAAAGGGTTGTGAATCTGTGGAATTCCCTGCCCAGTGAAGCAGTTGCGGTTACCTCATTAAATGTTTTTAAGGCAAAGATAGACAGATTTTTGAACAGTGAAGGAATTAAAGGTTATGGTGAGTGGGCGGGTAAGTGGACCTGAGTCCACGAAAAGATCAGCCATGATTTTATTGAATGGTGGAGCCAAATGGTCCACTCCTGCTCCTATTTTTTATGTTCTTATCTACAAGACCCAAGTGAGGAGTGTGATGGAATACTCCCCAGTTGCCTAGATGAGTGCAGCTCCAACAACACAAGAATCCTCTCACCATCCAGATCACAGCAGCCCGCTTGATATGCATCACATCCACATCGATTGACTGGCCCCACACCAGCACTCAGTGTGTACCCTCTACAAGATGCACCGTGAAAATTCACCAAGGAACCTTAGGGGCCACCTTTCAAACCCAATTCAATACTATCTAGAAGGACAAGAGCAGCAGATACAGGAGAACACCACCACCTGCAAGTTCCCCTTCAAGACCTCACCATCCTGAATTGGAAATACACCACCGCTCTTCAGTGTCGTTGGGTCAAAATCTTGGAACTCCCTCTGTATCAGCATGTGAGGGTGTTCCTACTCCAAATGAATTGCATTGGTTCAAAAAGGCAGCTCACCACCACCTTCATAAGGGTAACTAAGGACGGGCAATAAATGTTGGCCCACCCAGGGACACCCACATCCCATGAACGAGTGATAGAAAAATTCACAGTCTGTAACTCCTTCTCAGCCTTGAAACATTTTCTCCCCTCGCCTCAAGTTTCTTGTCAACTTGCATGAATGTCTATCATCTTTCAGCGCTTCACCCAAATGGGCACATATTAGTGCCATTTCCAGATGATATAAAAACAGTTTTTACTGGCCTGACTGCATGTCTCAGTGAGATTAATTGATATTGTCCTTACTTATTGTTTATCAGATCTGCTTTCTTTAATGAAAGTCACTGGATGGAGATCAGCAATGGGAGACTTGGCTCTTTATATTCCCCGTTTTCCTAGGGGGTACTGAGGTCAACGGCAGCGCCTGTCACCATCAAGTTGAGATCAGCTGACAACGCAGAGGATGCCAATCAAATCTGGGTCTCTGCTTGGCTCAGTTTCACGTGTTCAGTACACTGCCTGCGAGTCCATTGTCAGAGCAGCACGTTCAGTCCTGGCCCAAAAGTGGAAAAAAACAATTTCAAAGATGCATTCGGCATTTTGTTATTTAAAACACTCGCCATTTACTTACAGGTACACTAATGGACAAGCCAGCTTTTCATGCAAAGGGAATCTGTTGGTACACTTAAAAGCACAGTGGCCACAGACAGACATGTGCACTCCATCAGAAATTCTGTCACTTTGAAATGAAAGAAAGCAGATCCTTAGGGAAATGCCAGAGGATTATAGCGGTTAGACTGGAAATGAGCTCTTAGCACAGGTTGCTCGAGGTCCTCTGGGAAATAAGGACCAACCATTATAGTCCCATTTGACTGATTGAAGTTGTCTTCATTCTACAGGAACATTGCTAATTTGTTTTTTAAATGTTAGATAACAGTTCCTTCCTTATTTACTGACCCAGTACGGTCCACATTTTTCAAGGCTGTACTATAGCCTGTAAAAGTCTGGATATTTGAAACCTTCGCTATAGATGATTAACACAAGTCAACTTGTGCAGTTAAGCTGTAGCTGGCTGACTTACCATACAGCTGAGAACTGGCTCAATCGTGGCTTATACTTATTTAGAGCTTCTTACATAAGTACTTGGCTGAAAGATCCAAAAGAAAAGACAGGTAAGGATGAGCGAGCAGGGAGATATGTGCTTGGCACAAAGTTGTGACAACGATGCAGGAGATTCAAGTGCAGCTTCTGAAAAGAAGCTTTCAGATACTGAAGTAAGATGGGTTAATGACCCTAACTAATTATTATATTCTTCTATTTCTATCGTTTGTGTGATAATCTGAATCCCATTTGAAATATGTCCCAAATAAAACAATACATGCAGCAGAAACACAATTCAAGCATCCTCCATTAACAGACAGATCCTGTAAGACGGATCCTCCCCTCTGTATTTTTCCTACCAAAATAGCTAAGGAGATTCTGAGTCACAACAACAAATCCTGTAAAACATTGGATAAATAATTGAGTCTATTGCAACGGTAGTAAATGCAGTATAAAATGTATCTTACAACACCCATAGATGATGTACTTTTTTCAACTGACTTCAGTTTTTATTCTGAAGACAGAACTCAAAAAGCAGGCAGACACCTTAAAACAACTGTCAGCCCAAAAAAAAAACCCTGGCATCTTTCTAAACAATATGCAATTTGAAAACTGCCATAAATCTGTCAAGCTATTACTTCACAGGGAGAGAATAAATGGATTTTTTTATTCTAAGAAGTTTATTAGCAGCTTGATAAATTCCAAATCACTGGCCTCAAACAGCAAAGAATCCCTACAGTGTCAAAGCAAGCCATTCAGCCCATCAAATCCACACTGACCTTTGGAAGACCATCCCACCCCCTACCCTATCCCTGCATTTTCTACAGCTAACCCACCTAGCCTGCACATCTGTGGACTGTGGGAGGAAACCCACACAGACGCTGGGGGAATGTGCAAACTCCGCACAGACAGTCACCCAAGGGTGGGATTGAACAGGTCCCTGGCGCTGTGAGGCAGCAGTTCTAACCGCTGAGCCACCATGTCACCCAAAGGGAGTTGCAGTGGAATATCAAAATGTTCTCAATTCACCTACAGCTACACCCAATATTCCAGGAGATATGCCCTGCATTGAAAGTTTTGAATTTATGCAGCGCAGCATGTGAGATTGCTGGACACTGAGGTGATCCACAGTGAACATATCCGGCTGCAAATGTTTGCAGGTTGAGCAGCTTTGGGTCCTCAGTTGAAGATGTGAAGAATTGAAGTTGGAGTCAGAGTTGGAGACATTGCATCATGTCAGGGAAGGGTGGGGGTGGGGGGGAAGTTACCTGGGCACTTTGTTCTAGGAGACAGTCACAGCCCTTAAATGAGGTAATTGAAACTTGGTCTGTGAGCAAGGACAGGAGGGTATGATTGAAGGTGAGGTAGGTATGGGGACCCAAGGGGAAGATCTCAAGAAGCCTCAGTTCCTACAACTGTATATCAGTAACAATGTTCTTGCAAGTTGCATGCGGGGTCAGTAGGAAGGATGACTGAACTGATCACAGCTCAATGGTACAACAAGCCATTCAAGTGGGGATTAGGAAGTAAGAAGGTAGTACCAGTAGGGAAGTATATAATTTGTGGAATAAGTACAGTTCTCTATAGCAGTGACCGTGATTCCCAAAGGCTGTGTTGTCTGGCAGGTGACGGGGTTAAGGACATCTCCTTGGGGCTGAAGGATGACTCGGAGAGGGAGGGAAGGGACCCAGTCATTGCTATCAACGTTGATACCAAAGACATTGATACATCTGGAAAGGAGATTTCGCTGAAATAAAGATTTTGAACAATTAGGGGCTAAATTACAAAGCAAAACTTCAAGATGAACCAGGGTCAAATTGGCAGATGGTAAATAAAGTCAAGAAATCAAATCAGTGACTCAAAGTTTGGTGTGGGAGGAATGGGTTTCTCTTCATGAAGCCCAGGGATAGAAAGAGTGTTCATGTTGGTCAAGCTCCACTGGTCCTGGTGAACTAAATAACTAGGGCCATAGAGAGGACTCTAAACCAGTTAGAGGGAGGAGGGTTTGGGATTGGCGAAATGTAGGTTTATAAAACCTAAGGGTATGGTGACACTGCAGGTCAAGTATTCTGATTACAATACCTAGAGTGGAGCATGAAGGGACAGGGTATAGAAGCACGAAGAAAACATCAATTAGGGACAAAAGGGAAACATAAGGGAAAAATGCAAACTTAATGGATCTTTAGTTGAATGCATGTAGTATTCGGAACAAAATAGATTTAATTGACCCCACAAATACAGGTTAATGGGCCTGATCTTGTAACCATTACAAAGACTTGGTTATAAGGGTGATCAAAGCTGGGATGTGACCTTCCCAAAGGGCAGGCAGGAAGGAAAGGGTGGTGGAGTGGCATTGTTGATACGGGATGGAATAAATGTTATAGCAAAAATTGATCTTGTATCAGATATGGTCGAACCCATGTGGGTGGAGGTGAGAAATAAAAGACAACAGTGGTGGAGTTGTCTATAGGTCCCCTGTAGAGGCCCTCACTACCTTTCTTTTTTTCCTTTTTTTTGATGGAACTTAGAGTTGAGGTTAGGATTAATTCAACTTTGAACAGCTGCAGGTTTTAAAAGACAGAAAGAAAGTGCAGATGTTCACTGTTGGTGACAAGCCTGAAAGATAACGCAACTTAATTACGGATCTAAAGAATTCTATAAGTGATTTGACACAGAGTGTTGCTGTACTAGGACTGGCAGCTAGTTGGATGTTGAGTCGGTCAATGGAGGACTGTGACTAAGCGGCTAACCCATAGACAATATTGATTAAAAAAAGAGAAAAGAGAAAACCAGTTTTGACTGGTTTTAGCAGGTGCAGAGTAATTCTGGAAGCTTCGGGACTGGCTGTTATATTTCACTCCATTTAGTTTTCCATCCAGTTATTGTGTTGTTGAATGTTCTGAGAAAAGAATCCTACTCCGGAAGAAATAAGTGAATGCTGCTGAAAATAGACTAAAATCATTTGCATTCAGCGGTGACTTTGTAATTAGGTATACAGTTACGTACCTACAAACAATTCATTACCCAATGATTGCATAAAGGTTTGGTAGTCATTGTCCAGAATGTTGTAATTGAACTGGCAAATTATCTTTCTTTCATTCTCTTTTTAATTTATCCTTTAACTGTATCTCTCTGTCTGAGAGAGTGGTGATAATGATCAAAGAAAATTCGGTTTACATGATAGATATTAATTAGATTAACTTGTTGCCCTGCTAAAGTTTCAGTGTTAATAATAAATTGATAATTTCTGTTTAAGTTATAAACTTGGTGCCCAAGATCTGTTGTCAGTAAAGTCTGTTCAAGAACAATAGGGAAATTTTGGTGGGTTATTGTATATATTAATTTCACTGCATTGTGAGGCTGAAGTGGTTTGGCTTGCTAACTTTGTGCCGTAACACCCTGAACAGCAGCTGTTTTGTAAGGCAGAGAATAAATCAGGAAATAATTACACCAAATTAAAAAGGTAATACATTGCTAAATAGGTGACCTAAACTTCATGTAGGTCGGAAAAATCAAATTGGCAGAGGTAACCACAAGAAAGAATTCATAGAGTATATTCAGGATAGTTTCCTAGAACAATGTGATGTGGAGCCAACCAGGGATCAGATTAACATAGTGTGGAGCTGGAGGAACACAGCAGGCCAGGCAGCATAAGAGGAGCAGGCAAGGTGATGTTTTGGGTTGGGACCATTTCTGAAGAAGGGTCCTGACCCGAAACATCAACTTTCCTGCTCCTCTGATGCTGCCTGGCCTGCTGTGTTCCTCCAGCTCCACGCTGTGTTATCCCAGACTCCAGTATCAGCAGGTCATATTATCTCTCAGGGATCAGTTTATATTGGTTCTGGTAATCTGTAATGAGGTACTTTGGAGGAAAAAAAACACACAGTAATTATCGCTAGGGAAACTAATGGGGCTAAAGAGCAATAAGTCCCTTAGACTTGATGGGTTGCATCCTAATATTTTCAAAGAAAGTATCTGCAGAGATAGTGGAGACATTGAGAGTAATCTTCCAGGAATCCTCTGATTCTGAAATAGTCCCAGAGATTTGGAAACCTGCCAACATGACACATTCTTATTCAAAAATAGAGAGAGACAAAATACAGATAATTATAGGCCAATTTGCTTAACTTCTGTCATTGGGAAAATGTTAAGCATCCATTATAAAGAATGTGGTAACACATAAAGTAATCCAGCAGAGTCATGAAGGGGAAGTCTTGCCTGACAAATAAATTACAGTTCTTTGAGGAAGTAATGAGCAAGGTTAATAAAGGGGAAATCAGTAGATGTAATGTATTTAGATTTCCAAAGGTATTCAATAAGGTATCACACAGAGATAGTAGGAACTGCAGATGCTGGAGAACCTGAGATAACACAGTGTAAAGCTGGATGAACACAGCAGGCCAAGCAGCATCATAACGTCAGCCTTCCTGCTCCTATGATGCTGCTTGGCCTGCTGTGTTCATCCAGCTCTACACCGTATTATCCAAGGTATCACACATAGCGCTATTCAATAAGTGCCCATGATGTAGGGGTTTGTATATTATCATGGATTAGGATGGTAAAATAATAGAACTCAGAAGATTGGGATAAAGGGGCATTTTCAAAGATAGCACCTGTAACTTGCACAGTGCGATAGGGATATGTTCTGGGGCCACAACTATTTACATTACATATTAATAACTTCGATGATGGAAGTGAATGAACCATAGCCAAGTTTGTGGATGACACAAAAATTGGTGGAAAGGCAAGTAGTAAGGCTGACACAAGTCGTATAAAGTGGGCTATGGACAGGCGAAGTGAGTTCGCAAAAACTTAGCAGATGGAATATAATGTGGGAAAATTATACACCTTAAAAGGAAGAATACAGCAGCCAAATATTATTTAAATGGGTAAGCGACAGCGGAAAGCTGCAGCACAGAGGATTTTGGGGGCCCTAGCGCATGAATTACAAAAAGCTAACATCCAAATTCAGTGGGTAATAGGGAAGGCAAATGGAATATTGGCCTTTATTCCAAAAGGAATGCAGTATAAAAATAGAGAGGTCTTGCTAAAACGACACAAGGCACTAGTTGGAATACAGCTGTAACACTGTGTACAGGTTTTGTCCCATATCTAGGGATATGGGATTGAAGACAGTCCAGAAAACAGTTCATTAGGTTGATTTCTGAAGAAGGGTCCCGACCCGAAATTTCAACTTTCCTGCTCCTCTGATGCTGCCTGGCCTGGTGTGTTTGTCCAGCTCCACACTGTGCTGTGACTGGGTTGATCCTGGGTATGGAAGGATTTTATGAGAAGAAGTTCAGTATGTTGGGCTTTTACTCATTAGAGCTTAGAAGAACAAAAGGAGATCTGATTGAAGACACATGATTTTTAGGATTTCGAGAGGGTAGATGTGGAGAGGCTGTTTCCCCTTGTGAGGCAGTCTAGGGCCAGAGGAATTAATCTTAGAAAAGGACTCGCCCATTTAAGACAGGAATGAGGAGAAATGTTTTCTCTCAGAGCATGTTGAAACTGTGGAATTGTTTACTGAAGAGTGCTGTCAAGGCTGGGTCGATGCAGATGTTCAAGATTGAGAGATTTCTAATCATTAAGGGAATCAGGATTATCAAAGAGATATGGCAAGAAAGTGGTGTTGAAGATTATCAGATTGGCCACGATCTCATTGAATAAGAGAGCAGACTTGATAGGCTAAATGGCCTACTTTACACTTTATGGTTTTATGCTGGATCTAGACATTTTTGAAGAGCAAAGAGACTTTACATATGCAGAGTATCATCTAGCTCTTTGTATTTAACATTATACATACTCAATTCTCCAAATGCCAACAGTTAAAAATAATACCAAAGTAGGCAAAGTCATAATTAGGAAAGTTAAGATGAAAAACAAAGAAGTGTGCGCTGAGCTGTAGATGCATGTGCATCAATGCCCCCTCGGATTTATATTTGTTATGCACAACTCTTTTGTTACACAGTGCAACATTCCAGATTGCTGCACAATTTCGGGGAAGCAGTGATTGATGTGTGCAGGAAAGATTCTGCATGTGTTTATGTCCTGCTGGTCTGTCCCTTAAGGGTGATTGCTCAGGTACTTTGTGTTGAAAAAAAGTTCTAAATAGGTCTTGGCAATTAATCATTATCCAGGGGGAATGTCACAAGATTGTTAACTACTCAGGACCTCTCATTATCTCAACAAAATAGCAGGAACTACAAGTAACCTTCTCTTTAGATCTTTTTACAAAGACAATTGTTCAACGACAATTTTGTTGTGTTCAACAAAGAATGACAATTTGTGTGTGATAGAAGCTCTGAATTCATTATACAAAATATTCTGAAAATGCTTTCAGATTCATACTTCATATTTTTGATCTCAGTGGCAAGGAGTTAAAATTATGAGCTATGCATTTGTTTATTTCAGGGAATTGTGTTAGCATTAAGCTCATGTTGACATTTAGATATAATCTTTGAAATTGCAGGATTCTGGCCTGATACAGGCCTACACTATGCAACACAGGTCAGAGAGTTGGGCTTGGAGATTACTGCAACTGATTTATAGTTCTGCTCTGTTCAACTCTAGACTGCAAATCGATATCGCCAATGCAGCAAATGCAAATTGCAGCATGCCTGGTGGTCCCTAAAAATCACAGTCAATGACAAGTTGAACAGAAATTAGAAAGAGTAAATCACCAAGTATGTAAATGTGCACTGAGATGTTGTCGTTCGGATTTCTCAGTTACTTACTATAATCACAAGATGGTAACATTGGTGACATTCAAAGAGAGATCTTATCCCATGTCCTGAATATCCACCTGGAGATGGCCGACAAGTCCTGGACATGCTCAAAAAACTGCAGATTCCTGCCCAATTACCACTTTTTTTTGTAGTGGGCAATTCCTTTAAATCAAAGCTAAGTGATCTGGCCAGCTTCATAATTGATTGGAGGACTGGCCAAACAAACAATCAGCCCAGTCTGATCAAAGGGCCAGATGGTTCCAATCAGCTACGCATGCTGAACCCACCGGGGGAGCAAGAATGAACAGGAGAAACTTGAGAAGCCAACTCTGATTTCAACCATAACAATAAACACAGGTCGCATACCAGATGCTCCAGGCTTGCCTTAACTATAGAGAGGCATACAGCACATCATCTAACTGTATTAACATGGTCGGTAGTAACTATAGCAGTGACCCACCTAGATTTCCTGCCACCCACTGCAGCAATCAACATGTGTACCTGTGTGCAGGCAATCAGGTGGGGTGTAGAATGATAGTATGTGCCACCTCCCATTGCGCCTTCAGTCACAACTGATCTCATCAGGATTTTGCTTTCCCTTTGTTTTCAAGCAAACTTACAGGAGAGCTGCTATAAAAGTCTCCTTTCAGTTGGAAAAAATCTTACAAGAGCAGAGCATGGTAACTTTACCCTCGTCTTATTCTCCTTTCATGACAGAGGTCATCATACAAGTACAGTTTAAGGGGCTTCTCCAGCACTCTGGCACCTCACTCAGGTGAACATTCTTCTCTGATAATCTTAAATATTGGATATTGTGAGGCTTTTTGAGAACGGAGGGAGGCGTTCACAACCAAGTCTAATCCCATCCTTGTCCACAAGTTTCCAGCAGGACTTAATGGACAGTGATAAATGTTTTCCCTGCTCAGAGATAGAGATATCAACTGAAGGGTTGCATTATAGGATCAACTAAACAAGAATGATTCAGCAAAGACGAGGGATAGAAACTAGGCCTTTTCTGACCTGGTTGACTTATCCAATACTAATTGCTGCTTTATTTTTACACTAAGTGTATAGTAACCATCCAAAACAGTTTTTTAAAAAAATCAGCAAGATGCAGTTAGCCATTTGGAATCTCCTCCAAACTTTAGTTCTTCATTCTCTGACTTTTCTATTCTATATGAACAGTGAAATCTAGTGCTAGCAGGATAAATGGAAGCATGTTACACAAGGACCAAAAATTTACCTTTACAGTAATCTTCCATTGTGTCATAGACCAGTTGCAGTCAAAGCCAGCCATGAATCTCATCTAGATAGTTGAGAGCCGGTGGCTTCAAAATGATCAAGTTCGTCTCACGTCATAATAAAGTTACCAAAGGCTTTGACAGAGTGTGAACAGAGAGAATGTTTCCCATTGTGGGGAAAAGCAAAACGGGAAAACATCAATGCAACTGGGTCAAGAAATTCAATTGGGAAGTGAGAAGAAAATTCTTCACCCAAAATAATGAGTGACAAAAAAGTGGAATTTGCTGACACAGGAAGCGATGGAAGTGGATAGTATGGATACACTTAAGGGGAAACTAGACAAGTGAAACAGGGAGATGGCAGTAGAGGGTTACAATGATCGACTTAAACGAGTAAAAATGGAAGGGGGCTGGAGCGCAGCATAAACATTGGCATGGACTGTTTGGGCCAAATAACCTACTTGTGCCACGCATCCCATGTAATTGGCTAGGTTACTTTACATCTGGTCAGCACGAGGCCCACTGCCTATGCATTTTGCACCTTCAGACACACGTTTAAGTCCACTTTGGCTGGTTGGCAACTGACTGCAGCATTCAGTGTGCATTCTGGTCAGTTTCTCCAGGTACACAGCAGCTAAATTCTTCTTTCTTTGAGAGATTACTGAAGGTTACCCTTCAAGTCAAAAAGTTAAGAGCAACTGGCTCCACATGAATGACAACTAGATCGCTCCTGACATTATACTGTCACTTATCTCCACAATAGTGAGCCACTTCTGGGGGACAGTAGCCAGCATGAAAATAACAAGTGGGTGACCCTGGCACCACAGCTTGCTTTGGCTCTGCCACAAGTGTCTTCAGGCAATTGCTACACTCCTACCACAACCCAATCCAAGCCCAACGCTATTTCTAGTATTTTTCAAAACGTGAAAGACCGGTTTGAACACAGTTTTCCAGGTGTGAAATCATGAGCTAGTCAAACAAAGCAGGTTTGATGCTTTGCCTTCAACTTATCAGAGAAAGCAACAATAAGGTCACTAACGTTGAACACAATGCCCTTAGAACATATCCTTCTACTCCCTGCACAAGACGATGAGCACTGTTAAGGTTATGATGTCATTGCACTACTTGAACTGAATTTTATACACTTTTAAAAATGCATTGATGGGATGTTGCGTCACTGGCTAGACAGGCAATTTTAACCAGCCATTAACTTATCTCTGAGAAGGTGGTGGTGAGCTGCCTTCTTGAATTTCTGCAGTCGTGGGGATGTAGGTAAACCCACCATGCTGACAGGAAGGAAAGCAGTTCCAGGATTTTGATGCAGTGACGCTGAACAAGCTGTGATTTATTTCCCAGTCAGGATGGCGAGTGGCTTAGAAGGGAATTTGCAGGTGGTGGTGTTTCCAAATATCTGCTTTCCTTCTAGAATGATAGTGGTTACTGGTTTGGAAGATGCTATCAAAAGGAGCTTTGGTGAGTTTTTCAAGTGCATCTTGTAGATGGTGTACACTGTTGCTACTGAGCATTGGTGGTGGAGGGAATGAATGTTGAAGGGAATCCAGTCAAGTGGGTGGCTTTGTCTTGGGTGGAGTTGTGCTTCTTTGGAGTTGTTCCAGCTGTACCCACTCTGGCAAGTAGAGAGTATTCCAACATATTCCAAAGTTGTGCCGTCCCAATGGTGGGCATGCTTTGTGAAGACAGGAGATGAGTTACTCACTGCAAAATGCTTCTGACTTGCTCTTGTAGAAATACTATTAATATGGCTTGGCCAATTCAGATTCTGGTTAATGGGAATAGCCCAGGTTGTTGATCCTGGAGGATTCAGCAGTGGTAATATCATTCAATGTCAAGGAGCCATGGTTAAATTCTCTATTGTTGGAGATGCTTATTCCCTGTCATTTGTAAAGTATACATGTTACTTGCTAACTGTCAGCCCAAATCTGGATATTGTCCAGGTCTTTCTGCATTTCAATTCAGACTGCTTCAGTGTCTGAGGAGTTGTAAATGTTGCTGAATGCTGATTGCACATCTCCACTTCTGACTTTATGGAGGGAAGGCCATTAATGGAGCAGCTGAAGGTGGTTGGGCCTAGGACACTATCCTGAGGAACTCCTGCAGAGATGTCCTAGAGCTGAGATGACTGATCTCCAACAAGCACAACCATCTTCCTGTGTGTCAGGTATGACTCCAATCAACGGACAGTTTTCCCACAATTCCCAATGACTCCAGTTTTGCTGGTCTTCTTCACTGCCACACTCTGTTAAACGCAGCCTTAACGTCAGATGTAGTCGCTCTCACCTCACCAGCTCTTTTGTCCATGTTTGGACCAAGGCTGCAACGAGGTCAGGAGCTGAGTGGCCCTGACAGAACCCAAACTGGGCATCAATGAGCAGGTCATTGATGTGGGCCAGGTGATGGCACTGCCAATGACACCTTCTATTACTTCACTAATGATCGAGAGTAGTATCTAGTGACTAAGTGTGTTCAGTGTTTGCACTATTCACTGTCTTCAGCCATTTTTTGATATCATGTGGAGTGAAGGGAACCTTAATTCAGTAGTAGCATTTCCCCTTCCAAATTACAATGTTATTGGTTCAACGCCAATGCAGACTGAAGCTTTAGCACAGCACTGAGGGCACGGTGACCTGTCAGATATGCAGTCATCAGGTTGAGATGTTAAATGAAGCTGCTGTCTTTGATTAGGGTAATATAATCCAACCCACCATTCAAAAAAATCTATAGAATGTCTCTGTGCTCTGTCCAAAATCTATCCTTTGACCAGCATTATCAAAACAGTTTATAGCATTTAACCACGAGGCATTAGAGATAAACTAATAGAAGCATACAGTATGGAAACAGACCCTTCAGATAGTGCTGCTTCCATTAAAACCCAAGCTCAAAAGCTCTTCTTTGGCAGCAAAGCACTTTGGGATATGTTGGATCCTTGAAAGGCATTAAATAAATGCAAGTTATCTCTATATCAAGGTGCAATCTGAAAACAAAGGATCTGATCCCCTGGTCTTCCATTTCAGATGGTGCTAACTCAATAACATTGAGATTGGAACAGAGTTAAAAATGTTCCAAACATTTTAGAATGTTCTGAATACGTTTCCCCTCAGTCAACACTAATAATTCAACTGATTTGAAGTGGGATGATGGGGGATTGGGGACATCTTGCTGTTAAACAGCAGCCATTTTGTATACAAGAGTAACCCTCCTCCTGAGTGATTCAAAACTACTTGAAGCACTTGACCACATGCAACATCGAGATGAAGCTGTGATTCTACCACGATGTTAAATCAAATGGCAACATGCATTGTCTAGGCTCACGTATACAAAATTCGCACTGAGATAAGGTACCAGAGAACAAACAGTAACCGTGGGACCATAAGTTAGTGGCCTCATGAAGGAAAAGAGAGAACAAAGTTGCAGAGCATAATTTAGAATAATATGCTCAGGTACAAACATTATACATTCTTGGTGTTAATTCCTATTCAGTTCAGACCCTGTTTATTTGATATGCCTTGCACTATTTCTACATCTTATGCTGAATAATCAGTCAAATGGATTTACTATTCGTGGTGCATACCCCTCACCTAACCAACAGCCCGTATCAACTAACAGCTTCAAAGATCCCTGGGGCAAAAAACGGTTATTGGATTAGTCCCATCTCAGAAAGAAAACCCCTTCAAATGGAAAATTCTGCAGGCAGCTGGTTTCACTTCTGAAAATTCATGTTGAGTCTCACAGAAGCTCTACATGCTTTCATGCAGCTGTAGTGCCCCAGTGCATTACAATGGTAATTGGAGCAAAGGTGTTTCCCTGCTTTCTTTACCATCAATACCAGACTGGATCCAGTACTTCCAAAACACCCAAGGACTGTCATTAACTAACCAATTATGTTGTTGTATATCTGGGTTTTACAAGCCCCAATATATTTGTACTAATCATCTTAGACTCACTTGGTATTCATACGAGAGTTAGAAATTCTGGCGTAGACCAATCACAGATAGAAACAGCGCACAGTAGGTAATCCAGCTGAATTATTACATATGGCTGTTGTCTGCTGAATAGACAAATCTGGAGTTATTTAATACATCGGTGCATTCCCAGTTGACTGTCCGCAGGTGTTCATCACCTGTGAATGGTCAGAACTTTGGAATTTTATTGCATTCGTAATGGGGTGCAATGCAGGCTGTGTTCAAAGGAATTTGCAAGTAAACAGCCTCTAGCTTCCAGGTTTAAAAAGTAAAATGACTTACATTTACACATGAGGTTAAGATGCCCCAAAGCACTTTATGCCAACACAGGGTTTTTGAAGTGTAATTGTAATGTTAGAAACGTGGCAGAGAAGTTTTAACACAGCAAAATTCCACAAGCAATGAGATAATGACCAAATATTCTCTGTGCGTTAACTGGGAGATAAGTACTGGCCTGACCACCGGGAACAATTCTTATTTTCCATCTTGGATAGTCTGATGGAATATTTTATATCCATCCATGGGAACAAACGTGGCTTTAGGTTATATTCTCACCGTCAGGCTGGTGCTCAGGTCGCTGTAATGAGATTATGAATCTACAATCTTTTGACTCAGTTGGACTGAGCCACTGCAGCGATAATACTGATAACAATGTCACATGACATAGGTGAATGAAGAAATACCATCAGGCAACCTCCCCACAAGAAATGAGAGCAATACCGACTGACACCTGGGAAATGGTGACCATGTGTCTTGTGTTGTTTTCAGTACGAAGAGAGATAAAGTAACAAAAGAATTATCCCTTAATAGTTTCTGATTTCTAGAATATTATCTAAGTGTGCATGCCATAAAGCATTTTTATCTCTACCTGTCACACATTTATTGCTGTCTCATGCAATGTAATCAGGGCAACTCAGCAATTCTCTGAATGCTCAACATGAATGGACAGCCAAAATCAAAAGACACATTCACACTGCAACCTTCAAAAGAAGTTTCTAGCCTCACTGCAAAACTCCTTCTAAGGAGAAGAAATTAAATGACGCATGTTTGTTTACTTAGATGCTGCTGTACATGTCCTCGACACTTCCACAATATCAAAAGTACTTTAGCACTCACAGGACATGATAGCTTGTAACAGCAGAGGGCTGGTCCACACTGAAGTAGAACCTTGAAACTTCTGACTGTTGGCATTAGTCAAGGAGGTCTTGTAGGCAATAGTCACTGAGATGAAGAACACAGAGTATGTGTGGGAGGGTGAAGTCACGAGCTGAGAACCAGTCATCACCTCTAATCATCCTCACTCATTCAAGTGGATATAGACCCAAACCCACACCATAATACATGGTTTATTGATAAATGGGAAATATACAACATATTCCATTTGTTCCAACAAATTCATTCACCATTTCAGCTGTTTCCTATCATTCCTCCGCTAAGACAAATCAGTGTAACATTCTGTTCCCTTCTCCGTAATGTTTGTCCAATATGTCTTAAATGTATCTACACCATTTACTTCAAACATTTCCTGCGGTAGTGAATTATACTCTTGTCATTCCTTGAGTAATAGGTACATGCCACCGAGTCATAAATAAGATGCAAAACCCTTCCCTGCATTGACATGTCAGTTTTCTCTCAGTTGGGAGTACACTTGCCTCCAAGGGTCACAGGGTCAAGTCCCACTCCAGGGCAATATGGAGAGAGTGCGGCACTGTTCAAGATGCTGCCTTCTAGTTGAAATGTTAAACAAGCTCAACTGGTTTGTTTCAAAAGAGAAGCTCTCCCTGATGTTGCAAATGTAATGGTATTCTCCCAGTCACTGAATAGCCACACATCGATGGAGTGGAATCTCCTCCTATTCAGGAAGGTTGTATACTGTTGACCTGAGGCTAAAAGGGATGGGCAACAAAGAATATCATGCTTGCAAAACCTACCTTCTATGAACTTTAAAAAAGACCCCAATATTTGTGAAAACTTTGGTGCTTGTTATTTGAATGCTAAAATGCTAAAGGGAGCAACCTCTAATTTGAAAGAAAAGTTTAGAGACTTAGATTTGAAAGGTGTAGATGTTCAAGATGCAATGCAGTTAGTTTCCAATTACTGTTGCTAAGTTTCTCTCCAGCCACATATGCTTTACATACATTTTTTGTCTGAAATTCTTGTGGGTCCGACTATTATTTTCATGCTCTTATTCCTTAATTAATTGGTTCGTTGATCTCTGCATCCCATTGTGTCTCCACAAGTCACTTTGTGCCTGTGATAACAAGGTGTAGAGCTGGATGAACACAGCAGGCCAAGCAGCATCAGAGGAGCAGGAAAGCTGACGTTTCGGGTCCAGACCCGAAACGTCAG
>NC_063335.1:105402584-105435466 GCF_021869965.1 Rhincodon typus | reverse complement strand
GGAAAGCTGACGTTTCGGGTCCAGACCCGAAACGTCAGCTTTCCTGCTCCTCTGATGCTGCTTGGCCTGCTGTGTTCATCCAGCTCTACACCTTGTTATCTCAGATTCTCCAGCATCTGCAGTTCCTACTATCTCAGTTTGTGCCTGTGTTTCCCTGACTTTAGACCTGCAGCAGTCTCTTCCCACTCCCTGTAAAACCCACACCAGCAGCCAGCTGATTCTCAACAACTGGAGCTTCACACAAAAGCTTGCAGTACAGGGGAGCTCAGGACAAATCTATCTTCGCTTGTTGCTGAATTCATTGTTCTTAAATCTGCTTTCCAGTGCAATATGATCTGATTTATAATTGAACTTAAGATGAAAGAACAAGTTTATCTTCATTTGGAAGCATATGATATGTTTTGAACTGCATAAACCATACTCAAACTTAATGTAAAGATCAACATAGACAATCTTCTTAGCAACTATTTTCTTGTTAGCAAATAGTAAGACTGATGCAGCACGAGATATCATTGCCAAGTGCTGGATCTAACTTTACGCAATTGGTTTCTGTTGCTACGAAGGAAGTTTTCGAAAAAAATCATTGAGGTTTACTGCTGAAATTCCACTTCCTACAAGAGTATGGTAACACAGATTCCCCCAATGACATCTTATGTAAACATAATTGCCTTCTACAGTATTGAGCAATGCAACCACAAAAATCCCACATTAAATCCCTGGTCTGTGCTGAGCTAGTTGATCACAGCTGTGAAAAGCATTATGACCCTCAGCAACTCTGGGCCAAAGTTGGAAGAATGTCAGAGTACTTCTGGACTGCTTTTCAGCCAAACCTGTGAAACTATGTCTAGGTAGCTATTGGGGCAAGATTATCTGTGATGCCATTCATGTTGGAACTCACCACATAGATTTCCATTTGAAACAATGAATATTTGGCTAAAGTACCAATAGGCAGTGACTTTGAAGCGTTTTATTGGACTAAAAATGCAATATAAATTCGCGTTGTTGTAGAATAACACCCCAGAATGAATCAAGGAACTTCATTTGACAAGGAAAGAAACAGCAGCAGACAGAGTTCCTACTAACTAACCAAACAGGAACTTCATCAAAGATACTCTCTAAGTGTTAGTGGGAGGTTGTATCAGCCCAGTTTATAGGGTCTGGTGGCACAGCGGCAGTGTCGCTACCTCTGGATAACAAGGTCCAGCATGTGACAGCCATGGAGGTGCATCAAAAGATATCTTATCTTAATTTGAAATAAAACCCTGCAGGTTCACCGAGCAGATGCATGGCAATCATGTGGAACTTGAATGAGATTACTTACATTATCCCCATTCAACATCACCAGTTGCTAATGGAACAACGTGATAACGTGACAGCTGGCAAAGGTCAAAAACTAGCCAGGGTTAAAAGGGTCACTGAGGTCCAATACATTTGTTATTCAGTCAACGAACATGAGGTGCTGTCAGAACAAATTTGTCACTGGCCATAATAAGGTTTGTGGAACACACAGAAAGAGAAAACAAAAGTGTAAATCACATTTGTATTGTCTTCAAAAGAAGGTTTTTGCCTCCTTCGTCTGTCAGGAGAATTGATTGAAGCTATGGTATGGTCCCATGAGTGAAGAGACACTCTTGTCCCTAACTAAAGTGACCATTGGCTACGCTTAAACTCAACTCACCACTCCATGTGATTCATTACATTTGTGTTTGATCCTTCTCTCTCTCCCAATGCCTGCCCAATTGTCCCGAACATTAGGATGCCACTGAGTAACAATAAAGATGAGAGACCATAGCTACATCCTCCGCACACTATTCAGAATCATTGAGGCCAACAGTGCTAGCATACTGGCTGTAATCAGTTCACTCCACACCAGATCAGTCCACACATCCACGCACCAAACCTGGAATATTTCCTGAATGTTACCTGAGGAATGGCAAATATTTGTCAAATACTAGTTTCCTAAAAAAAAAGCTTTAAACATCCATTGTGTGTTATTAGGTAATGAGAATGGAATCAATGTCACAAACACAGAAGCAATTGAGTGCATTACCCTCAGGTTGGCTGGGGGTAGGAAACAGATTGTACTGTTTTGGGTTTACGGAGGCCCTATCCCCTACCCCCAATCCAGTGCTTGAACAGAGATTTGGCCCAATGTTGGGTCTTTCAATGGAACCAGCTCGGTGTAAAGAGTTAGTTGCATGGAAAGGAAACCAAGAGCAGACCACTGCAGTCCTTAAATAAATGATATCTGTGGACTGGATGAGGAAAGCAAAACTGGAGGTTAGGAAAGGGAGGCTCAAAGTCAGTCGATTGGATGCTGCAAAGCCATAGGCAAGAGGTCAGGCTCGAGGAGTGACAATGAAGGTGGGGGTTAGCTGCACAGTGTTTCAACAATGGGCCAGGGGGAAGTACTCTTGCACTATAAATGTGGGCTCTGGATATCCCCTTCCTTTCTTTCCCAATATAGCAAGCAACTTGTCTTAGATCAAAATATGCAATGGCTTCATGACTGCCAAACTAGGTGCTTAGTAGACCCAATAAACAGCCACCACATTGAAATATCCACAAGTTTCTTTTTTCAGATAGCTTACAATAAAAACAATATGGTTTTCATCCCTTCCTTTCACACTTTTTCAGAAGTGATTTCTTCTTCTAACACCCAAAGGGTGCCATGAAGTAGAATGATTAGAGCCTTTTGAACTGAAACATTAACCTCTAATTGATGGTCAATGCACAAGGACCTTATTGCACTGGATTTTTGAGATTTTGATAGAGTTATTAGTCCCCAAAGGATTAACCCTCAGATGATTAAAGTTCAAAAAGAGTCGAGAGAAAACCCAAGGTGAGAAAGTACAGCAGGCGCCAGCTGATTTCACAAAACACAGATGTTCTCATAACAGTTTCAGTCTTGATGCAGAAATCTGAAAACAGCAGAGAGAAAGCAGGAACACAAAATTATAAAAGAAAAGACAAGAGAGAGGAAGAAAGGGAAAAAAGTGGGAAAGAGAAAAGAGGGGGGAAAGGAGAGAAAGGGGATAGAGAGAGTTGGGTGACAAAGAAGGAAGAACCCGGAAACAGGAAAGGAAATGGGAGATGGGGAAAAAGAGAGAGAAATAGTGATACAGAAATGTTGAATAACACAAGCTGTATAAAGCAGAATGTGAAACACAAGAACTCTTGAGCCACACAATTGGATTCCTGAAAGATCAAAACAGAAACTCTCAGCTTCTTTTTACTTGTTTTGCTTATAAATTTCATGAAGCAACTCTATTGTTCAGTGCTCAGCATACACAAAAGGCTTCCACCTCCAATACAATCCTTCCCCCACAATAAACAAAACTGCTAATATTACCCACCAGGTAGGAAATCTAATGCAGGTAGTGCATGTCCGGTTTCTTACAAAAGGAAGGTTCTTATGACAGAGATTATCAACTTATCCATACTACATCAATCTCACAACATAATTGAGCGTTTACCTGTGTGTGGGACCAAGACTTGAAGGAAGTTCTGTTACACAGCTTTGATCCATGATTGGTATTCTTGAGGGAGAGTAAGAGTGATAAGCTGTCAAAACCACACTGCCTGAATCATTTAACTCCATTCTCCTAGGCGCATGCTTCCCTGCA
Organism: Rhincodon typus; assembly: GCF_021869965.1. NCBI lineage: Eukaryota > Metazoa > Chordata > Chondrichthyes > Orectolobiformes > Rhincodontidae > Rhincodon > Rhincodon typus. The sequence goes on along the minus strand of NC_063335.1, from coordinate 105,431,840 downwards.
CTCTTGAGTGACAGCTAGCGCTTTAAGTATTCAGTTGTCACGTACTGTAAGCGATGCAGACTGCAAAACGTTCTTAAAGGCGACAGCTCTGCCTCGCTCCCTCTCTCTTTCCTGTGAAGTGTTCAGAACAGCCAGACGCTGAAACATGATTAGCATAGGAACGCCTCCCCAGACACCAGTGACCAGTAACCAGCATCTGAGGAGCTATTTTATACACCAGTCCTCTTCGACATCACAGGCAAACCAGAGCTAAAGCTATCATTAACCACTCAAAACTAATTAAGGGAAGGGATAGACAGCAGATTATTTTATTTTCCACGTTAGCTTGTGAGCCTTCTGCTGAGCTGAATGTTTCTTGTTAGTACAGTGTTTGAAAGTAAAGTTAACTTTTTTTTGTCGAAAAAGAGGGGAGGGGGAAAACGCTGCCGTTCAGTTACATGCAGCCGAGAGATATTCCCGTTGTAAAATGAAACCTTTGCAAGCTGGAGCCAAGAAAAACAGCGCGCTATCAAAGTGTCTCCATGAAAAATTCAGGAAGTGGAATTGCATAGCTGTTTGAATAGGCGAGGTAAGCCCTGCCGATGGCCAGGGCGCTCACACAGTCAAGGTTGCTGGCCGCTAAAATATTTGATGTTTCTCAACTGAACTGGGCAAATGTAACCCTTTGATGCAAATTAATCTCAGTCAGTTCCCTGTCCTCTGGGAGGGCCGGCGATAAATGGTTACTGCAGGCAAGGTAGTAACGCTGCATGTAAACTCCAAAGCACACCAATAGTTGGTTAAAGTTTTGTGTTAAAACACTAGGTGAACGCTGCCTTGTTTAAGTTTGCCAGCCAAATCATTATAATCGCTCGCATGCTGCTCTAATCATCACTTGACTCGAAGTTATTCGGAAAATAGTGGTTTAAGCAGAATCTCAGCCAATGATTAAAATCAGGACCCACTTCTGTGCCAGGCATTGCCAGTCACGTGCGTAGATCCTTGTTATTTTTCACTTCTGCATTTTTTTTGGGCAACATGCAGCTGCATTGGACGGAAAGGTTGACCCACATGTTTATCTGGTCTAAGGTACCTGTAGGAAAAATGTCTAATGATGCCTCGCTGTCATTTGTAAGATGTAAGAAATTCCCTTAATATGTTATAGCTCTCGTTTGGTTTCCAGGCAAGTAAAATCTTTTGCAGGGGAAATGAGCTAATATCTGCTCTCTCAACCATTCCACTGCCCCCAGTGGTTTCCCACCCCAAACAACCTGGTACGTTTTTCGGCCCCTGCAAAACTGCTGCGTCCTAAACTGCCTCATTTCAATCAGAGATGGTAGGAACTGCCGATGCTGGAGAATCTGAGATAACAAGGTGTAGAGCTGGATGAACACAGAAGGTCGAGACTCGACCCGAAACGTCAGCTTTCCGGCTCTTCTGATGCTGCTTGGCCTTCTGTGTTCATCCAGCTCTACACCTTGTTATCTCATTTCAATGCCTGCTTTCACTGGTGAACTTACTCAGTAGATTTCATGTACAGTTCCATACACTTTAAAATAAAACAAAGACTTGCAAGTGTTGGAGATCTGAAACAAAACCAGGAGTTGCTGGCAAAACTCAGCAGCTCTTGCAGCATCTGTGGGAAGAAAGCAAAGTTAACGTTTCAGGTCTGGTGACTCTTCGTCTGAGTTCTGATGAAGAGTCACTGGACCTGAAACATTAACTCTGCTTTCTTCCCTCAGGTGCTGCAAGACCTGCTGAGTTTTTCCAGCAATTTCTCTTTTTGCTTCATTCACTATTAGATTGGCTTTATTAATAATCTTGTAAATAGAGCCTGAGTAATTTTTTCATTGTGGTAGTGTCACTGCCTCTGTGTTTGCAGGTCTGGTTCAAGCCTTATCTGCCCCAGTGGTGTGTAATGATGGCTCTGAACAGGGTGTTTAAAGAATGTGCAATGCACATTAAATCCATATTGTGGGATAATGACTACACAAATCGCTTTGTTGCTTGATACATAGCAAGCAAATTCATGGAAGGGACTGAGGCAACCAGCTTTGGTCCTGAAAAATTTCCAGGAGGTTATCTCCAAGGTTTGAGCTGCTGTTAAGCATTTCCAATTAGCAGGTGCTGCCATCAAACCAGAAAGACATTCTACTTCTCACACAAATTCAGCGTCAGAGTGATGCTAGATATGTAGAATGTAGGTACATCCCAAAATCTGGTGAATTATGTCAAACAACGTATCCCTTCAAGCTACTTGCAACAAGCAAGGTACTGACTGAATCCAAACAACTAAAAATAGATTGTCTAACATTAGATCTGGTTCCTTGATTGGATAGCACTTGTTTAACAGTTGAGTATGCTAAGAATTTTTTTGACAACTTAATTTAAGATTTTTAGTCAAGTTTACAGGATGGTGCAGCTGGATGTATGGAAGCCATGTATATTAATATACGGGATCCCATTCAACAAACTAAACTAACTAACATCCTTCAGGGCAGTTGTCCATTGACGTTGTCTGGTCTAACCTACATACGTCCCTGGTTCCATACCCATGTAGTTGAATCATAATTAGCCCCTGAAGGGTACTGAAAAGTCACTTAGTTGAATCAAAGACTAGTAGAAGATTAATACACAGTAGGTCACAAAGACTCACTGACAGCCAGTACCAGGCAATAGATGACCAGATCATGACATTTAATAAATTGTGGATTTTTCCAAAGAGGTTCGGCCATCCTATGGTAGCCACACATCTCTCAGTCCAATATTCTCTCTCTGACGCTCTCTCTGTATGTCTCTTTCTCTTTCTCATTGGTCTAAAGGTAACCATTGGCAATCACAACTTTTCATTCATTTCAGGAAACCACAGGCTGTAATATCAGTCAGGCCTTCATTAAGTAGCTGTCTTAGCAAAGTTGAAGAGCTCATCACCTTTAGCAGCAGTAGCATTTTGCAACAAGACTGAGTAAGAGGAAGTTTGGCAATAGGGAAGTATGCTAAGTTTTATAATCAGCCCATTCAGTAAAATTTCATTCCTGGGTTCTGGTCACTGCTGGGCCAGTATTTATTGTCCATCCCCAGCTGCCCTTGAGAAGGTAGTGGTGAGCTGCCTTCTTGAATTGCAGCAGTCCATGTGCTGTAGATAGACCTACAATTCCACTAAGGAGGGAGTTCCAGGATTTTGACCCAGTGACACTGAAGAAACGGCAAGTTATTTCATAGTCAGGGTGGTGAGTGACTTGGAGGGGAACGTGGTGTTCCCACATATCTACTGCCCTTTCCCTTCCTGATGGAAGTGGTTGTGGTTCTGGAAGGTGCACTTTGTAGGTGCTACTGAGTATCAGTGGGTTAGGAAAAGGATATTTGTGCATGCCGTACCACTCAAGTGGACTGGTTTGTCCTGGATGCTGTTAAGCTTCTTGAGTGTTGTTGGAGCTGCATCCATTCAGACAAGTGGGGAGTATTCCGTCACATTACTGACTTGTGTCTTGTAGATGGTGGACAGGCTTTGGACAGTCAGAAGATGAGTTATTTGCTACAAGATTCCTAGCCTCTGACCTGCTGTTGTAGCCACAGTATTTATATGGTTAGTCCTGTTCGGTTTCTTGGTAACCCCAATTTAATGTGGAGGAAAGTGAAACTACCACTAGTTGTCTCTCTCTAATGAGAAAGCAGCTCTCTGGCCTGGTAAGACGATGGTGACTTCACCTTTCTTACTTTACAGTGTGGCCTATGGAAGTTGTATCTTATTCTGGGACAATGTCTTAAAGAGTCAAAGAAGATTCCATGTAACTACTAATCCTATCCCAAATAATTCTGTCTCAAAGCTTCCCCACTATTGAGCTAAAATGTCTAATCTGTAATTGTTGGGTTTATCCTTATAACTTTTCTTGAGCAAGGCCATAATGTTTGCGATTGTCCAGTCTTCTGGCACCTCTCCCTGAGTCTAGAGAAGACTGAGAGATTGTGGCCAATGTCCCTGCAAATTCCACTTTCACTTCCTTCAGAATCCTTGATGCATCTCATCCAGTCTTTGGTGCCTTGTTAACTTTAAATATCAACAGTCCATCCAACACTTCTGCCCATCTGTCTAGTGACTGAGTTCTCTCTTCTGTCACTATGACCTGGGTTGCATCTCTGTTTGGCAAAGAGACCTCAGCTATGCCCCCTAATCCCCCTCAGATATAAATCCTCTTTTTGGTCCCTAATTGGCCCTACTCCTCCTATTCCCTCTGTTTTACAGTTTTTATGCCTGTAGAAGGCTTTGGGACACCCTTTTGTGTTGGTTGTTAGCCTTTTCTCATAATTCTTCCTTGCCTCTCTGACTTGTTTTTTCATCTCCCCACTGCGCCCTCAGTATTCCTCAGTCTCGGCCCCTTTTATTTAACAAAAGATGTCCTAGTATTAGAGGTAACCCAGCGAAGGTTCCAAGGTTGATTCCAAGTATGGAGGGATTTTCCTATAAGGAGAGGTTGAGTAGATTGGCCTTGTACTCATTGGAGTTTACAAGAATGGCAGGCGGCCTCATTGAAATATATAAGATCCTTCGGGAACTTAACAGGGTAGTTGTGGAAAGGATGCTTCTCCTTGTGGGACAGTCTGGGAGCAGAGGGCATGATCCAAGAGTAAGGGCTCACCCATTTATGGCAGAGATGAGGATGAATTTATTTTCTCAGAGGATGGTGGATCTGTGGATTCTTTACTACAGAGGGCTGCAGAGGTTGGGTCATCAGGTAAATTCAAGTTTGAGATAGATTTTTAAATCAGTAAGGGGATCAAAGGTTAAGGTGATAAAGCAGGAAAGTGGAGTTAAGGATTAGCAGATCAGCTGTGATCTCGTTGAATGGCAGAGCAGACCTGATGGACTGAATGGCCTACTTCTGCTCCTACATCTTGAATTGTAATGGACAGCTCCAGGAACATAGGCCACCTGAACATATCTTAATGCTGTACCCCTTTAGCAGCCGTTAGCAGTTATGTTACTCCAGGGCAATACTGGAAATTTGCATTCAGATGTGGTAGACCAGGCTATTGTCGCCTTTCTTGAATTAAAATTTTCATTCAACTTCCTCTATTGAGGTTGTCAAAGGCATTATAGAAAGACAAGTCTTTCTTTCTTCCACATTCAGCACAGAGGAAGTACAGTGAAAGCATATAGCTGCTGTGGATGTGCAAGAGCGCACAAGTGTTAACTTGGATATAAAGGCTTTGCAAGAGTAAAATTTCCTCAAGCTTGCTTGCTGGCTTCACAGCATTGCAATATAAGCAGCATCAGATGACAAGTCATTATATTAACCATTGTCTGGACTGTATTGATTCACAAACATATTAAACTCATAGGTGTAAAAGACCAGCTCGTCCATAAAGACACTGTCCCATTGTCCCCATTGCTGAGTCACCTCCTGGGAGAGAGGCAGAGAAACTGATAATGATTCGGAATGATTCAGAATGTGGAATTCACTACCACAGGGTGTGCTTGATGTAATAGCATGGGTCAGAAGAATCCAAAAAAAGTATATAAGGGAAAAGGAATGAGAGTGTTAAGTTAATAGATTTAGATGAGGAAGAATGGAAGAGGCTTGAGCGAGTGTAAATGCGTGGAATGTTTTAGCCAACTGACTAGCTTCTGAGCCATGCACCTGATGTAAAGGAACCTTATGTACTGTTTTTTGATAACAAGGTTTTACAATAATTGGCCTCACTTTAACGATGATACACTTTTTATGCCCTTTTAAAAAGACAGGAAGTGAAGGAATCCTGTGCATAATAATGTATTCTAGCCAAAAATACAAAGCATTTTCATTTTCAGAGAAATACTCATGTTTGCATAGGGTTTTAGATAAATAAAGTAATGTGCAAATGAATACACACAGACACACACACCCACATATCACGATACCCAGCTCAGCCTTTAAAACTGCTTCAAAACCATTCTATTTCCTAGGTCTACAGACAACTCAGATTAGTCCTCTACTGTTTATTCCACGTCTATCCAATATGAAACACTTTGTAATGTAATATTAAAATAGAACAGAGGTGCGAGTTATTGCTAGACATTTCATTCATCCATGGGATGTCGGTGTCACTGGCTGGGTCAGCATTTATTGCCGGTCCCTAGTTACCCTTGAGAAGATATGGTGAGCTGTCTGCATTGGTGAACTGCTGAAGTGCATGTGTTGTCGGTAGACCCACATTAGGGAGAGAGTTCCAGGATGGTGAGTGATGTGTACGCACAAATACAGACAGTCATGTGTAAATATACACAACCACATAAAAACACTCGGGTAAACATCAGCATCACAAACAAAACTGTATAAATGCTGTTGCCTGCCTCTTGCCTGTAAGTATTAGATAGATAGTTTCCTGTTCAGAGATGTCATTGCACACTGCTGGAGCAGGTGGGATTTGAACTTGGGCCTCCTGGCTCAGAGGGAGGGACACTACCACTGCACCACAGGAAACCTTGTAGGGACTTGACATGGTGAGCTTGATCATAGACTTAGTCTTTATATTTTCTGCTGTTCATTGACCCAATATTGATTCCAATGTGTACTTGGGCTTACACTCACATGCACAAAATAAAATACCAAAATGTCTCAGTCTTTACCTTCAATTGTCCCACATTTTTTCCATCTCTGCTGCTAGCTCCAATATCTGTGTTCTGTCCCCTCTCTTTCTCTGGATATAACAATGCTATAGCAGGCCTTTAAATGCAGATTTGCAGCATCATAATTCGATCTTCTCTATTGGTTAGTTGGGCTGTGTTATTTCAGTGCGATTTCATTGACCCCTCACCCACGAATCTGGCGGCAACAGCCAATTAGGCAAAATAGCTGACTTTGTTCTTTAATGCCTCCGTAGGCAAATAGAATGTCCCCGATTTGATTCAAGTTTGCAATAGATTGAAGTTTGTAGGGGAATTGGGGATCAGGTTGGAAAGCAAAACTGTGAGAGAGGTTCAGCCATGATTGCAGAAAAAAGTCAAGAAACTAATGGAATGCTGGCCTTTATGTCCAGGGGACAGCTGTACAAGGATGCAGAGGTTATGCTGCAGGAACACAAAACCCTGGTTAGATCCCACTTGGAATACTCTTAGCAGATCTGGGCACCACACCTTAGGAAGGATAAATTGGAGAGAGTACAATGTGTCTACATTGATACCTGAACTCCAGGGGTTAAGTTATGACGAGAGATTATATGCATTAAACCTGTTTTTTTCTAGGATTTAGCAAGTTAAGGGGTAGCCTGATGAAAATCTTCACGGTATTAACAGGAAAAGACAGGGTAGATAAAAACATCAGAATTTTGAAAGGTTCATGCTATCAGACTCAAAAAGCAATGACAGAAAACAGCCTCAACAGTCCAAGGAAAAGAAACTGGCAAGTCTGTTCAGATTTAAGAGGCTGAAATAGGAGTGATATTTCTGCGATTGAGTCTTTATAACAGATAACCTTGGGATACAAATGGAAACTTCTTTTTGTTGTTTCTGTTCAGTGCTTTCCAATTGCCTCCTATCCAGCGCTTTTTTTTTGTTTTTTTTTCTTTTGTACAATGAACTCATTTCCTCTTGTTAAAGAACATCTGCAGCTTGATGTGACGATGTTGCAGTTACTAACCACCATGTTAACCAACTACAAAGTTAAACATATCAAACGAGGTTTAATTCTGGGATCTGGCTAATGCAGTATTACCATCATCTGTTATCATGAAAAGGTTGACATGTAAAATCAAGTGAGGTGCCAAAAGGCAGTCAATTCCTACTGAAATAGATAAGGAGAACTAGTGGATGTGATATACTTGGATTTTTGGAAAGTGTTTGATACAATGCCACATAGCGGGTGAAAAACACACGATTAGGAGTTACATATTGGCAAGGATTGAGAATTGGTTGGCCTACATAAACAGACGCTAGCATGATGATGCTGTCGCTTTAAAAAGGTTATTTTGTTCTGGGATTTTTTGAGGAGAGGTTATAAAGGCAGAGGTGCTGAAGAAAGCCAGACTGAATCAAGTTTTTTTTTAAATCAGTTTACCAATGGAAGAGGGATAACAAGGTGTAGAGCTGGATGAACACAGCAGGCCAAGCAGTATCAGAGGAGCAGGAAGGTTGATGTTTCGGGACTAGACCCTTCTTCAGAAATGGGGGACGGGAAGGGGGTTCTGAAATAAATAGGGAGAGAGGGGGAGGTGGATAGAAGATGGATAGAGGAGAAGATAGGTGGAGAGGAGACAGACAGGTCAAAGAGACGGGGATGGAGCCAGTAAAGGTGAGTGTTGGTGGGGAGTTAGGGAGGAGATAGGTCAGTCCAGGGAGGACGGACAGGTCAAGGGGGCGGGATGAGGTTAGTAGGTAGGAGATGGGGGTGGGGCTTGAGGTGGGAGGAGGGGATAGGTGGGAGGAAGAACAGGTTAGGGAGGCCAGGACGAGCTGGGCTGGTTTTGGGATGCGGTAGGAGGAGGGGAGATTTTGAAGCATGTGAAGTCCACATTGATACCATTGGGCTGCAGGGTTCCCAAGCAGAATATGAGTTGCTGTTCCTACAACCTTCGGGTGGCATTGTTGTGGCACTGCAGGAGGCCCAGGATGGACATGTCGTCTGAGGAATGGGAGGGGGAGTTGAAATGGTTCGCGACTGGGAGGTGCAGTTGTTTAGTGCGAACCAAGTGTAGGTGTTCTGCAAAGCGGTCCCCAAGCCTCTGCTTGGTTTCCCCGATGTAGAGGAGGCCACAACGGAAACAGCGGATGCAGTATACCACATTAGCAGATGTGCAGGTGAACATCTGCTTGATGTGGTAAGTCTTCTTGGGGCCTGGGATGGGGGTGAAGGGTGAGGTGTGGGGGCAGGTGTAGCACTTCCTGCAGTTGCAGGGAAAAGTGCCGGGTGTGGTGGGGCTGGAGGGGAGTGTGGAGTGGACAAGGGAGTCACGGAGAGAGTGGTTCCTCTGGAAAGCAGATAAGCGTGGGGAGGGAAAAATGTCTTTGGTGGTGGGGTTGGATTGCAGATGGCGGAGGATGATGCGTTGGATCCGGAGGTTGGTGGGGTGGTACGTGAGGACGAGGGGGATTCTGTTTTGGTTGTTATTGTGGGGAGGGGCTGTGAGGGATGAGTTGCAGGAAATGCGGGAGACACGGTTGAGGGTGTTCTTGACCACTGAGAGGGAGAAGTTGCGGTCCTTGAAAAACGAGGACATCTGAGATGTACGGGAGTGGAATGCCTCATCCTGGGAGCAGATGCGGCAGAGGCAAAGGAATTGGGAATAGTGGATGGCATTTTTGCAGGAAGGTGGGTGGGAGGAGGTGTATTCTAGGTAGCTGTGGGAGTCGGTGGGCTTGAAATGGATATCGGTTTCTAGGTGGTTGCCAGAGATGGAAACAGAGAGGTCCAGGAAGGAGAGAGAGGTATTAGAGATGGTCCAGGTGAACTTAAGGTTGGGGTGGAAGGTGTTGGTGAAGTGGATGAACTGTTCAAGCTCCTCGTGGGAGCATGAGGCGGCGCCAATACAGTCATCAATGTAACGGAGGAAGAGGTGGGTTTAGGGCCAGTGCAGCTACAGAAGAGGGATTGTTCTATGTAACCTACAAAGAGGCAGGCATAGCTTGGGCCCATGCGGGTACCCCCATGGGCACCTCCTTTGTCTGTAGGAAGTGGGAGGAATTGAAAGAGAAGTTGTTGCGGGTGAGGACGAGTTCGGCTAAGGGGATGAAGGTGTCACTGGAGGAGGACTGGTCGGGCCTGCGGGACAGGAAGAAGCGGAGGGCCTTTAGGCCATCTGTATGGGGAATGCAGGTGTATAGGGACTGGACATTCATGGTGCAGATGAGGTGGTGGGGACCGGGGAATTAGAAGTTTTGGAGTAGGTGGAGGGCGTGGGTGGTGTCACAGATGTAGGTAGGGAGTTCTTGGACCAAGGGGGAGAAAATGGAGTCGAGATAAGGGGAGATAAGTTCAGTGGGGCAGGAGCAGGCGGAGACAATGGGTCGACCAGGGCAGTCAGGTTTGTGGATTTTGGGAAGGAGATAGAAGCGGGCGGTGCGGGGTTGGGGAACGATGAGGTTGGAGGCTGTGGTTGGGAGGTCACCTGAGGTGATGAGGTTGTGGATGGTTTGGGAGATGGTGGGTGAGTGGGCTCGGGGGTGGGGTCATGATCAAGGGGGCGGTAGGAGGAGGTGTTGGAGAGCTGGCGTCTGTCCTCGGCGATGTAGAGGTCAGTGCACTCCCTTGTCCGTGAGTTTTATGGTGAGGTTGGGATTGGAGCGGAGGGAGCGGAGGGCTGCACGTTCTGTCGGGGGGAGGTTGGAAGGGGTGAGAGGGGTGGAGAGGTTGAGGCGATTGATGTCTTGATGGCAGTTGAAGATGAAGAGTTCGAGGGAGGGTAGGAGGCCTTGGGGTGGTGTCCAGGAGGAGGGGGTGTGTTGGAGGCGGGAGAAGGGGTCAGTAGAGTGGGGGTTAGACTCGTGGTTAAAGAAGTAAGTGCGGAGGTGGAGACGGCGGAAAAACTACTCTATGTCCAAACGTGACCAGTATTAGTTGATGTGTGGGTGGAGGGGGACAAAGGTGAGTCCTTTACTGAGGACTGACCGTTCCTCCTCAGTAAGGGGGAGGTCTGGGGGAATGGTGAAGACCCGGCAGGGCTGGGTGCTACTGTCTCGTCTGGAGCTGCTGGCTGTGGGGGTGGTGGGTGGAGCGATGTCGGCGTCGGTGGTGGCCGTGCGGCATCGGCTGTGGGCGGAGTTGCGTCGGCGTTGGGGAGTGGCCAGTTCTCCCAGTTTGGAGTCTGTTTTGTTTAGCTGTAGCAGTCACAAGATATGCGCGTACCAGAAGAGTTACCAAGCTTCAGGAAGGGATTCCTAACTGACTTTCTCCAAAATCAGTCTGGATGGTGTTCCCTCCTGCCTGTAAGAATCAGTGTTTGAATTTATCTTTTTTGCCAAGGGATGTGTTTATGGGATGTTACTGTATTGGAACAGTTAATTAGCTACATCGCTGTATTGGGTCGGTTAAGTTTTCCAATAGTTAAGTTATTCTAAGTTCCACTTTCTTTTGTTCGTGTTTCAACTGTAGTGTTTTGCTTAAAGTTCAGTGGTTTGACCAGTTGCATCATACCCAGAACATCCACTTCACATGTACCTTTAAAATAAGAAAAAGTTTGGGTTTAGGCTACCTTCTGAAGTTATTCCATCCCTAACGACATTATGGGTGGACCTACAGCGCTTGGATTGCAGCGGTTCAAGAAGCAGCTCACCACCGCCTTCTCAAAGGCAACTGTGGATGGGTAATAAATGCTGACCAGCCAGCAATGCCAACATCTAATGAATGAATTAGAAAATGAACTCCAACCAAATTATACATTCACTTGATAGTTATGAGGCGCACAAGTTGTGTTTTGGACATCCCATTGATGAAAATTGGGTTTGATTGAAGGCAGCAGCACTTTAAAATTGTGCAGTGGTTTCTTATAACACAGATGTACAAATTACAACCTGCATCTATTCACTACTCCTGCAGAAATGGTCGATGCTGAATTCAGAGGTTAGATCTTCAGTTTGGGTCACCACTGCTATTTTGGCTAAGCCAGGTACCCTCTCTATCTGAACAAAAATTCAAACCTTTGAACTCATCTGGGTAAACACAACTTAAGTTTGTCAAGGAGAGCTTACAACAGTAAATTCAGATATGCTTCAATTACCTGCCAGATCTTTTGTTTTGTACATTTTCTTGTGTTTTGTAAGATAAAATGTGAACTCAGGTTTCCCTTGATCTCATCAACTTCAAACACTGGCCTTTGCCCTGGAGTTCAGAGAGCACAGTAACTTTATTTCCTGAATATTACTTTATAGAGAGAGTAACAAGATGATTTGAATGTTGAGGCTGTGTGAATGCGAGCTGTTAGTTTTCAATTCTTGAGAAAAGCTAAAATGGGCAATCGTTCAAAAACAAAATCTGATCTTTGATAAAATAGGTCAGCAAAAGTTGATAAAATGATACATTCCCATCAGTTGCTTTTTTTCATAACGTTCAATTTGGATTTGAATAGTCTAAAGGTGTGATGGCCACAATCAGATCAAGGTAATAAATCAATATGATTGAAAACTTTCAAAAAGAGTATATCAGCCATTGCTGTTCATAAATATTTTCCTATCTAAATTAATCAAAGTATACCTCCAAATCCTTTCATCTAATCCTTGTTTTATTTTTACAGGTAATCGTGTCCTATCTATGATTGCTTGCCCACAATGTACTCAGTGCCCTTTACAACCATCGTATTCTGTGCAGCACATTCTTAGTTCTGCTGAGAAACTGTGATCTGTCCTTCATTAGAGGTATGAGCTTATTAGAGGTCTGTGCTGTTCAACAAGGGATTCACATTAAGAACCTGTAAGTTTTAAAAACTAAACTGACAAGTGTTCGCCACATTTTTTATTTATTCACAGAATCAGCATTTATTACCCATCCCTAATTGCCCTTTAGAAGGTGGTGGCAAGCTGCCTTCTTAAAGTCCATGGTGAGTAGGTGTACCCACAAGTCCTATTAGAAAGGAACCTCCAGGAATTTGACCCTGGGCCATCAGCAGCAAAATTGTGTGAAACCACAATCTGTAACCTCACTGAGTATTTTCAGAGATGATCAATCCTGGTATTCTTATGGTATTTGCCACCTTTATCAGTATGTTGCGCAGATTTAGGGTTACTTGAAGTAGTTCATTGCTCCCAATGCTCCTTTGTGTTTGACTTGTCTTGAGCAGAGTAGTGATTAGTGATAGAGGTTACACCTCCATAGAGTATCAATGAAAGAGGCACTATTCTTAGAAAACAGGAAGGAAAGTAATAAGTGCAACATTTTGATGAGGTATAATTACTAGGACCTTAGAGAGCTGGTGCAGGTACATCTGCTCCCTCTGAAAGCTTTGATTCCACTGGCAGGCTGTGTGTGACATTAATAGAATGGGTGGAGCCAATGTAACATGAACATTAACCCCTTCAGAACCATTACTTCATGCAACACCCACAGACCCCATATTCCCCACTCTAGAATTACTTTCATGCTATAGGGGCTCATCCCTGTTTAAAGGATGATTTGAGGACGACATAACCAGGAACAATCTCAGGCATATCTAAAAATGAAATATCAACCCAGAGAAGCTACAACACAAGACTGTTTGCATGGCAAACAGTGGAAGCTGCAATGGACAGAACCAAATAATCCCTGAACCAATTAATCTACTCTAAGGTCTGCAGTCCAGTGATGAATGGTGGTGGACAATTAAACAACTAACAAGTGAAGGAGATTCCACAAATATCCTGATCCTCATGGGGAAGCCCAGCACATCAATGCAAAAGAAAAGGCTTAAGTATTCGCAGCAATCTTCAGTCAAAAGTGCAGAATGGATGATCCATATCTACCTCTTTGAGAGGCCCCCACTATCACAGATGCTAATTCAGTTCACTCCACGCAATGTCAAAATATGCCTGAAGGCACTGGATACTGCAAAGGTTGTGGACCTTCAAAACATTCCAGCAAAAGTGCACAAGTCTTGTGCTCCAGAACTTGCCACTCCCCTAGCCAAGCTGTTCCAGTACAACTACTACCTTGGCATCCACCTGACAAAGTGGCATTCAATTGCATGACTTTCAAATGCTTCAAGTATAAGAGAATGGCTTTAGAGGGGAAAAGGGTTATGTTTTTTTCCTGAAAACCATGGAAGTATCATATCGATGTACAATATACAGAAGCAGTAATGTTGACAGTCGAAATTCCATTGCTCCAGTGAGCTACATCCAGATAACATGTTGACTTAAAAGGATCATGATTAGGGAAAAACTCAGAGGGAGAACTTGAAAGAAAAGTAGAGAAAAAATAAGCAAATGTAATATGATGCATAACACTACTCATGCCCAAAGTAGGTCAAAGAATGTTACTTCCTACAGCTTGTCATTAATGACAGACCAGGTTCCAACTGAGCAGTTAACTAACCTACTTTGAACGAGGAATCAGTAAATCTCTGAATCACAATTGTGATCAAATGTGCACAGTTGTTATTCATTGCATTCTTAATACTAAGTACCTGTTGTTTTTTTCACTGGAGTAGATAAGGTGACCTCAACATAGGTGGTTAAACATATGTAGCATTCATAAGAAGCCAAAATAAATCATTTATGATACGGTTATGCCATTATCTCAGACAATGTTTTTGGCAATGGTACAAGCATCTGTAACCACAAATCTCGTACAGTGAAACAATTACTTCAATGAACCAATACAAGATGAATGGCTAGAAAATGCTTCTGCTGTATATGTGAGTAATTGCTTCTGTGATTTGTTTCAGATTCATGGGGTCTTTATTTCCCAGGTTGCAAATTACTTTCATATGTCTCCCAGATATTGGCAACCAGGACTTTTCATTTTTCAATTTTGTTCATATTCAAACCTACTGAATTCCAGCTAATGGACTTTTAGCTGTTCTGTTATTTATTCATTCCAACATTTTTATTTGGGGACTCGGAGCTTTGTAACCTCCTTCCCATCTGCTACTTCCACAATCACCCACTGTACTGGAGTGTAAGACTTTTCTTCTTCCTAATTACATGAATTACACTGCATCCACTGTATGTCCACAAAATAATTAATAAAACTCCATTCTCTGAAAGGTTAGCTGTGTAAATAGAGGAGGAAGAGAGCGGCAAGGGGATATGCTGATAGGGTGAGATGAACTTAAGTGGGACAAGGCTCATGTGTAATGTGAACAGCCTCATACACCATTTAGGCTAAATGGCCTGTTCCTTGTCGTGAATTCTATGTTATCTGTATTTTGTATTTACAATCTTAGTGCCAAACTCCTCATCACAACTAATATAAATGTGCAACAATAGCCTGAGTGTAGAAAGGGCGTTCAGCTGAGCGTTTTCTACACATTGTGGGCCCACAGTAATTTAAATGTGACTATCCAAAGTACAAGTTATCTTGTTATATCATTCCAAATGGTTTAGGAACTATATTGCAATCTAGAAGAATGCAGCCACAGGGCCACATCATTTACTGCTGCAGTATGGTTAATGTAGCAAAACGACAGAGTATCATTTTGTAGTACATTGCAAGGACAATAGAAATATATTTGATGTAAGCACCAGCCTTTGTGTCTAAATTTGTGATTATTCCGAACTTGAACTAGAAGTTAGGTTAGGATGACTTGATCAGGTGAGAAATGTCTGGACATCAATGCGATGAAATCCTTTGTGCTCCTGCAAGCTTTTACTCATGTACTGCTGGACAAGAACACAAAATAGAACCAAGAGAGCTGCATTCAAACGAAGCATAAATCCATTTCCTGATCTCACCATTTCCTGAGATGCTGATCTGCTGCATATGCTATCCTGCAGGATAAAGGATATACAGTTGATTGTCAGCCATTGCCTCTTGATGATCTGATTAACTCTCATCATGGTTATTCGGCGGGCAGCCAAGATACATCAACAAATTCCTT
The DNA here is from genome assembly GCF_021869965.1 of Rhincodon typus. Lineage (NCBI taxonomy): Eukaryota > Metazoa > Chordata > Chondrichthyes > Orectolobiformes > Rhincodontidae > Rhincodon > Rhincodon typus. The sequence continues at coordinate 105,416,381 of NC_063335.1, read as the reverse complement.
TTGTATCTTGATGGTCATATTGAGACAACCACTTCATATTTGGACAAGATAGATTGTCATCTCTTTTTACAGTAAGATCCAACAATTTCAAACCACAGTCTGCTCTTAAGTCCACTTGTAAAGGCATCATTACGTCGGAAAAATGACTCCTTCAACAAAGTTACATTCTTGCCCCACTGAAGTAGGTTGTGTGATTGAGCCTCTAGGTTAGTACCTGATCTGTTCCAACCTCCACTGTCAGGCAGAAGATACAAAAGCTTAAACACACATACCAACAGGTTCAAGAACAGCTTCTTCTCCACTGTTATTAGACTTCTGAATGGACCCCACAACTTTCAACTCTAATGTCGATCTTGCTCTTTCTGCACCTTCTCTGCAGCTGTAACTTTGTATTCCTCGCTCTGTTCGATCACCCCAAAAACTTAGTATGGTATGATCTGCATGCAAGACAAAACTTTTCACTGTACCTAGGTACATGTCACAATAATAAATAATAAATAAATCAAATTGAATCAACCCATGATTTTCTGACACAGCTACAAGAATGCTATCTTTGAATTATGATTGATGCCTAGTCTTGCTTTGCAGGTTACTCATCCTTAAAGGCAAAAACTTCATTCTACATGTGACCACCTATTTTATATTTAAAGTAATTTCCTCTCTCCAAATCTTTTTGAGCAATAGAGCATATCAAAAATGCGCAAAAAGGGGCCAAAAGGCCTTTTGATCTGATCCTATCCAGCGATTTCTCGGTCTGAGGTCCACAGCCTTGTTTCATTCTTTATCTTTGACAATGAATGCATGGCAGAAATCTCATAAAGAAGCTCATTTCCTCTGTTTGTAACACTGACCTTTTGTCACCACTCAGCGTTGTCATAACAGTTGTAATGAGAACTTTGGGACCTCAGTTACATAAATAGATTTAAGAATTGGGATTGTTTCCCATCGAGAATAGGAGGTTGAGAGGTAATGGAGGTATAGACAACCATGAAAGTCTGGACAGAGCAGATAGAGCAAAGCTGTTTCAATTAGTGGAAAGATCAGGAACAAGGGACCAAGGATTTAAAATAATTGGTTGAAGAAGCAAGGCTGACGAGAGGAAAAATGTTTCCAAGCCTGAGAGTGAGGCTGAGGCAGGTTCAGTTGAAGCCTTCAAATGAGAATCTAAAAGGGCTCCAGGGAGAAGGGAGGGGGCAGCCAGACACGAAGGGCCAAATGGACTGTTTTTTTTTGTGTAACCATTCTGTGACTCTGTGATAATGACAATGTTTGAAGAAAACATGAAAATGAAATTCTCCTGGCATGGGGGAGCTAGGATGACAGAACATGGGAGAGAAAAGGATAATGTAGGAGGGGGTCATTGACAGTCAGCAGCACCCTGCTTCAATGAGAGTTTTCATGTCTGGGACTGCTTTTTGTTTGGATAAGAATATCATGGAATTTGAAGCAAAGGCAGAAAAATTGGAATTGAGATGCTGATCAGCCTTAACCTGGCTAGATGACAGACCAGCTCCACGGGTTGAATGGCTTATTTCTGTCCCTAAATTCCACCCCAAGTCACTACATTTAGGACTTGCCTGTCAGGACTAATCTGTAAGAACTGCCTGGAAAAACAACTTCCAGTAGCTTCATACATGGTGAGTGTCACTTAAATTTCTGCTGGAGCAGACACAATTCCGAATTTAGTGTGTCTGTTTAATATGGGGCTTCAGTTTACTGTTTTCCCACTGTATAAAATGACAAACTCCCAAGTTTCTTTCTCCATTAGCTGGTCTCAGCCTGACTGTTACAATTGGCCATCATTTCCCTCAGCCAATGAGGAGAGAAATCAACCAGGTTTCCCATTGTTTGTTGTGCAGTGACCTTGTTGGGAAGCGTTCAGACCTGGACATGGACTGAGAACAAAACAGCTTTGTTCCATATATTGTCGGATAGTTAGCCGTCTGGACAGACATTCAAAAAGTGCTCGCCTTCTCCATGTGTGTGTTGCAAGTAAAACTGATTTAGGTGGGGGGAGAAAAGATGCCTTTTTTTTGGTAGTTGAAGAAGGAGACAAAATGAGAGAGGTTGAAAGCCCAATTTAACTCTCTCCCTGCTGGTAGCAGAATTCCAACAGTTAAACATAAGTTTTTCTTACTCTTCTCATCTCATTACCTCCTTTCTCCTCTGACCCTTAATCTGCTCTTTGCATCAGCTAAGTGGAACACATCTTAGGGGCCTGATCTTCAATGTTAGTGAGGCTTTGAGTGGGATAGTCAAGTAAAAGATTCATTTTTTAAGTTTCTGTATTGGCCAGCGGGATCTCCCAGAGCCACCTATTCCCAACTCCCAAGCTTCCATCTGACTACCGGGAGAAATTCCCATAGATCTCTTGCTTTGGCCTCCAAATGCCTCCCACATGTCACTCGGGTCCTAGCCAGGGCTCCAGAAAATCAAGGAAAGTGAGAGGCTGGTGTTAAGGCTGTCCTGCTGCAGGAAGGAGGTTTTCTCTGGTGGGGGTCAGGAAGCAGGCGCACAATCAGAGAAAGGTCACTTTGGGGTGAGATAAGGAGGACTGTCTTCACTCAGACGGTGCTGCATTCTTTGAATTGTCTGTCCCTGTGGGCTGTGGAAGCCCAATCCTTGAGCATGTTCGAAACAGAGATTAATGGATTTCTAGATAATAAAGATACGGAGGGATGTGGGAACAGCGTAGGAAAGTGAAACTGAGGGTGAAGGTCAGCCATAGTCCAGTAGAATGGGGGAGAAAGCTCAAGAGTGATGGGATGCAGTCTAAGGTTAAGAGGTCGGCCATTTTGGACTGAGGTGAGGAGAAATATCTTCCCTCAGAGGGCTGTGTTGCTTGTAATTTGGTACCTACGTCAGCTGAGGCTGCTCATTCAGTAAGACTGAGGTTAATGGATGGTTGGGCACTAACAGATATAGAGATAAAGCAAGAAAATGGGGCTAATATGAAAGTTCAAGTATGATGTTGAATATCAAAGGCAAATCAAGGAGGCATGGGGCTTACTGCTGCTCTTAAACCTTGTATCCTTATCTACTGAGACCTGCACACTCCTTCCCCCTCCCCCTGCTCATCCATTTAAAATGGGATCAGAGAATATATGAATAGGTAAAGCGGGATTGGTGGAAAGCAACGTATGAACAACTGGTCATTCTATGCATTTTTCAGTGTCTGGCAATTTTCCTCATCTTCCTTTTCCTTGTTTCTATTGTAATTTAAGTGTGGTCATATCTGTAATATTTTGCAGTCTTAAGGAAAGGACTCAGACTTGAAACATCAATTTCTGAGGCTTGGTTTTCATTTCTGGGTAAAGAACTCAATGTCGATAATATTGGAAGGCTTACCCTATTGTTGCGTATGCCATTTTGGAATGTAATTACTGGATAATTTTGTCAGAAGCAATCTTGGTATCCAATCAGTGATGCTCAGCATCTCCAGGAGGTGAGAGCTGCCTGCACAGCCCAATTGGCAAATATAGATGGCAGCCATGATGAGGCCTATCGTTACTTTGCCAAAGAGTGTTAGCAGCACAATGGAGAACTAGCAGCCACACCAAGCACAAATATGACCAATGAAAGGTAGTGCAACTGATTTGGCGCAGAATCCCCAGGACCTAGAACTTTTGCAACTGCTAGGTGGGAACTGAACCCCCTGTTCCCTGTCCCCAAAGCATTAGCATGAATATTTGGCTTATTAATTTAGGATGGCAGGACTGATGTATGAGGAGAAGTTGAATCAGTTAACATTATATTCACTGGGATTCAGAAGAATGAGGGGTGATCTCATAGACACCTATAAAATTCCAACAGCTCTAGATAGGGTAAATGCAGGGAAGATATTCCCAATGACATGCAAGTCCAGAATCAAGAGCTGCATACAAGGATTTGGGACAAACCTTCATTAATTTCTGCAGTACATCTTGTAGATGATACTGCTGCTACTGAGCGTCAGCGGTTGAGGGAGTGAATGTTGTGGATGTGGTGCCAGTCAAACGAGCTGTTTTGTCCTGGATGGTGTCAGGCTTCTTGAGTGTTGTTGGGGCTGCACACATCCAGGCAAGTGGGGAGCATTCCATCACACTCCTGACTTGTGCCTTGTAGATGGTGGACAGGCTTTAGGGAGTCAGGACGTACATTACTCACAGCAAGATCCTAGCCTCCTGTAGCCACAGTATTTATATGTCCAGTCCAGTTCAGGTTCTGGTCAATGGTAACCCCCAGGATGTTAGTAATTAGAGATTATAAATAGGCAGCAGCAGCCATACCCTAGCCCTACCCAGAAGGGGTGGCTAATTAGATGCCAGTAGCTCTCTTGAATGGCAGCCCAACTGGGAGATGGCAGCAGTTATCAGCACAGCACCGAGCCAAAGCCTAGTATTGCTGCTGCATCCCAAACTACAGGTAAGTGATGGCAGGAATGGGTTAATGAGCAAGACAGACATTTGAACTGTAGGAATATCACAGGTTATGGTGAGCAGACAGGAAATTGGAATTGAGGACAAGATCGAATCAGCTGTGATCTCATTGAATGGTGGACAATTCAGGAGGAAGGTGTACCTTTAATACAAAAGAGCCTGTACACTTCTATTCAACAGGTTTAAACCAAACTGCCTCACACTTGGCTTCTTCTTGGATTCAGTGGTCAGGAATGCAGTACTCAGTCTTTGAACTCATTCCCATCTCCCATCACATTGTTCTGATGTAATTACACAGCATTTTCCTTCTTCCCATTTCTTCCATAACTAGTGCCACATGTGGTGAAAAGCAGACTGATTTGCAGACATTCAGATGTCTTTCTTTTTCTGCCCCTAAGGTTAAACATTAGCTTGTGAGGAAGGTCAACCAGATTTTGTACATTCCTGTGTTGCAACTAGACTGATAGATTGAGAGGCCGCTACCTTATTACCTGATTAAATGCCCCGTCGCGTGGAGTCCCATTACATTCCATGCTAGCTGCGGTCTCATTAATGCCTTGCACGGTCCAGGCCTGATATTAAAAATCTTGGAAACATCCATTCCCAAGCTAGGTATGTTTAGGTTGCTTTTTCAGAGTGCTTTATGACTTTGGCAGTGATAGCTCGCAGCAACTCGGGCCGACAGATCATTAAAATGTTCTGCAATGACTCGAGTCAGGGCAATAATATTTTTAATTTGCAATTTCAGCAGCAAGTTGTACAGAAAGGAACTTGACCTCGCATTCCAGCACACATTGAAAAATGTTTACACTTTCTCTTTCCTGGTGTGGTTATTGTAGCAGTGGAGCAACATTACACTGCGGAGTGGTGATCTATTTGCGCTAATGTCTCAAAATTAACTCCTTTCATTTCATGGCATTTGCTTCATGCGTTCTTATCCTTACATCATTCTTCTATCTGCTGGTTCAACTGCAACAGTATGTATTAATTGGTCAAAAGAAAGGTAAAGTCACCATAGTCCTACTGGCTACTGTCTCATTAGAGAGAGAGGGCTGATGGAGGTTTGATCTGAGGGTCACCCTGCCTCACGCGAGGGGAGAGGTTGAGAAGGAAACTCCTTCATGGTAACCCTCAGCCAGTGCAGGAATTGAACCCATGCTGTTGGTGTCACTCTGTGCAAACCAGCCATCCAGCCAGCTGAGTCTATAGGTGTGAGGCTGGAAAAGCACAGCAGGACAGACAGCATCAGAGGAGTGGAAAAATCAACACTGACAAAGGGGTTTCAGCCCAAAACATTGGCCCTCCTGCTCCTCTGATGCTGTCTGACCTGCTGTGCTTTCCCAGACTCATACCTATCGACTCTGGCTTCCAGCATCTGCAGTCCTTATTGCATTCAGCCAGCTGAGCTAACTAACTCTCTAGTTGGTCAGCATTAAGGTAGGGTTGCTACAGTCCCATTCTGTCACTAACGATAGTGAGTTTAACCTGAGGGTCACCACACTTCAGACAAGAGGTGAGTTGGAGAAGGCAGAACCTTCATGGTAACCTCATGGAACCCGCACTTTAATGTCACCTGATTAAATGCCCCGTCGCATTGTAAACCAGTCGTCCAGCTAATGCATCTCACCAAGGCTAATGAAGTACAACCCCCAGGATTGCATGCCATGCCTATTCAAGGGCTCTCAAACCTCTCATCCCGCAAACTGCTAACCGTACCTTCCATCTGTGGTTCCTACTCTAACCCTGGAGGACTTCACTACCTCTGTCACTTACATATCATCACTAACTGCTCTCCCATCCATTATCATCACTCTCTATCCTTGCCTTTGTCTGAAATACAGCCCCATCCCCAGACTGACATCTAAACAGCCCCCTGACTGACTTACCTGTAATCCTCAGACTGCTTGTATTGAGTCCCTACAGGGACTGACTATGGTCAAAATCCTGAACTGGAACAGGGTAAGTCCCTCAACTGACTGCAGCAGTACCCTTGACTGTACAGCTTAGATCTAATTCATTGGTTGTGGGATCACTAAACCCAGTTCAAGTCCATGCTGTTTCCACAGTTTGGTACACAAATAGCCCTGTTTTGTAGCTTCACCAGGTTAATACCTCATTTGTAGGTATGCCTGGTGCCACTCCTGGCATGCCCTCCTGCACTCCCCATTGAACCAGAATTGATCTCCTGGCGAAATGGTAATGGTTCAGTGGGGGATATGTTGGGCCATGAGATTACAGATTTTTTAAAACTTAGTTCTGATACTGCTGATGGTGGCCTACAGCACCTCATGGATGCCCAGTCTTGAGTTGCTGGATCTGTTCAAAGCCTATCGCATTTAGCATGGTGATGGACGGTACAATATGATGGACGGTATCTTCAATGTGAAGTCAGGACTTACCTCCAAAAGGACTGTGCGATAATCACTTTGACTAATCCTATCACGGACAATGCATCGGCAACACATAGATTGGTGAGGGTCAGGTAAATTTCTCCCTCTGGGTATTTCCCTCATCACCTGCCCTCAACTCTGTCTAGTAGATATTATCTTTCAGGACTCAACCAGCTCAATCAGTAATAACGCTACCAAGCCACTCTTGTCAGTGGACATTGAAATCCCCCACCCAGAGTACATTCTGTGTCCTTCCTATCCTCAATGCTTCCTGTAAGTGTTTTGCAACATGGAGGAGTACTGATTCATCAGCTCAGGGAGGATGATGCATGGTAATCAGCAGGAGGTTTCTTCATCCATGTTTGACCTGATACCATGAGACCTTATGAGGTCCGCACTCAATGTTGAGGACTCCCAGGGCAACTCCTTCCTGACTGTATGCCACACTGCAGCTACCTCTGCTAGGTCTGGTCTGCCAGCAGAACAGAATATATCCAGGGATGGCGATGGTGGTATCTGGGACATTGTCTGTAAGGTATGATTCCATGAGTATGACTATGTCAAGCTATTGACTAGTCTGTAATACAGCTCTCTTGTTTTTGGCATGAGGCCCAAAATTGTTTGAGAGGAATTTGCAGGGTCAACAGGGCTGTGTTTGCCATCATCTCTTTCTTGTGCTAGGTGGTTTGATAGACCCAGAATGATAGAATCCCTACAGTGTGGAGCAAGCCATTTGGTCCATTGAGTCCTCACTGGCCCTCCAAAGGCCATCTCACTCAGTCTCACTCTCTCTGAGTAAAGATGTTTCTCTTGAATTCCTTACTGAATTTATTACCAACTATCTTATACTTACGGCCCCCAGTTTTTAAGTCACCCAAAAGTATAAATTTTAGGGTGGGGGAGCACAGGGTGGTGGGGGGAGTTTTAACACACTCAAAACTCACTCACGTGCTTAGAGGTAAAATTATCAGGTCCCTATTTTCTGTGCTTACCCATTGTAAATGCTCCATAATTTTGACAATCACTGTCAGGTCAACTTGTAGTCTTCTCTTTTCTCAGTCAAAAACTGTGTTCTATCCTGTTCATACATGTATCATTCCTTCTTTTTACATCTTTCCATTGTTTTGACATCCTTTGAATCATATAAAGAAGTAAACTGGGCTTAACACTCTAAATATGCACTAACCAAAATTATGTTTACCTTTATCAAACCTTATCTGCTCTTGAATTCTTTGCTCTTGAGACATCCTGTGGTCATAAACAGTCATAAATATCAATGCAACTCTTTCTTCTTTCTTTCTTTCACTCTAGAAACGAACCCATGTGCCTGGTTTGCAATTGTTATCCTAATTTTAAATAGAGGTAAATTAAAAATTAATATTGCGTTGTACATTTCATTCTAAGACAGCTCCATTGGATAACATACCAGACTGGCAAAACAGTTAGCAAAATTAACTTGGCCTCTGAGCCCATGAACCCTCACAGCAAAATAAGGTTTGAATTAGTTTCTCCAGTTCAGCGCCTGAGTTGGTGGTTGGTACAGACACACTTGTGCTGTTCATTTCAATAATACACTTCTCCATTCTCTCACTTCCCAAGGAAAAGTCCTATGAAGGGGGAGAGAAAGAGAAGATATTGTTAGACAGATGCTAACTCAACTGAAAGACAAATGAAAGAGTTATCAAAAATAAGTCAGAATCAGCACTAAACTAACAACTGACCTAACTCTCAAAGAAAAGAGCAATTAGACAAGAATAATTAACTCCCAATGTCACAAAGGCTATCTTCCTGTCACTTACAATACATCTTTATGAATGTGGTTGGTGATCATCAGGGTTTAAAGTGCACCTCCTTCATAAGGCACCTACTAATGACATTGCCCAACTAAATGATATGTTTTGAAAGATAAGGCAGAGAGCCCCCATTCTCATTATCATGCTTTGTGTATTTTGCAATGGCACTTGTGTGAAGGAACAGCATAGGCTTCCTGCTGTCCTAACACAGCTTGGTGCATTTCCACCAAATTTTTGTATCCCATCCTCAATCCCAGCACCCGCCTGTCCTCCCCCCTCCCCCTTCCCCCCATCCCTGACCAATGCACCACCATGAGTGTAGAAAATCCTCCTTAGACTATCACTAATATTCAATGTTGACATTTTACACTGAGAAGGTTTTTTGCAAGGGCATGGTCAGTTATCTCAGATGGCTAGAGTGTGATGCAGAACATCAACAACATTGGTTCAATACTAGCTAAGGGCTAGCCTCCTTGCTTTGTCGACATCCCATGAATAAAGAATAATGAAAAAACCAATATTGATATCATGGCATAAGTCATGATTAGCAGCCTTTGGACAGCAAGAGTGCTATTGGAAGAGACAGCAGAATTATTGCAGTGCAGTTCTTATGTTTTCATAGTGTAAACATGCAGGTTTGGCTTAAGCACTATCACTATCATGATAGCCTGCAGTTATAATATCGTGGAACACTGACATCTTGACTCCAATGCTCAGTGTAGAAGTCAGTAAGTTATATATTGCATCACAATTTCCACCAGCATTAAAGCAATTTGGTCACTAATTGTTGAAAGGGTGCAATAGCTAAATTAGACTCTAACAACCCTTGTTACAGTTAAACGTGATGATATAGAAACAGAAATTACACAATTAGAGCATCAATTGCACATGATAGGCTGCAATATTCTATTGCTGTCAATAATGATTGTTCTGCAATTACTGTACTAATGTTAACAAAGCTCACTCATTCAAGGCAGAGAGGTATTTCAATAATTCAACCTGGACTATTTGTTCATATTGCTAGGCACTTTTTGAAATCTGTCTGAAGAAAGTTGCTTTGTAGTGTCAAAGGGTAGAGAATTAAAGCCGGAGATTTAAACAGCATGGCCCTTTCTTGCAAGCAGCCTAGTAATGGAATTTGATAAAACATGATCCTGACAGAGTTTTCCTGTGCAGTCATTCAGCCCTAAACTGACCTAAAGAAAACAGTTTTACTGTGCTATTGGATATGCCAGTGGCACACTGGAATTAATAAACGTCAAATAGATTGTAATAGTTATACAAAAATATTTACCTGAGCAACCGAACTCGAGCAGAATGTTTTCATTAAGTGCTTATCTCACTTAGACATTGATCCAATGCAGATAAAAAAGGATTGAACTTCAAAACTAAAATACTTGTAGCAAAGATTGCAGATTCCCACTCAGACTTTGTAAAGTTTAACCATTCCACATTCAACTGTACAAAGGCATAACCACTTCAAATCACATTCTCATCCACCATCTCCAGCAAAGGTAATGGTATAACAATGAAGGTCAGAAAAAACTAGATGATTTATCACTTTTCCAGCCCAAGGACATTGAACCAGATTGTATGCCACACTACGTATTCTATTTGCTTCCTGGCTAAGCTCAGCTAACTCATCATAGATCAGCGATCAAACCTGGACTTTCTTATAGATTTGTAGAATTTTACAATATGCAAAGAAGCCCTTTGGCCCATTGTGTCTGCACAGGTTCTCAAGCACCTATCTACTCTAATCCCAATTTGCAGCACTTGGCCTGTAACTTTGTATGCTATGGTGTTTTAAGGAGTCATCTAAATACTTTTTAAAAGGTGTGACGCTTACAATCCCTCTAGAGACCAAGGACATTTAAAAAGAGATATGAATTTTGCAGTGGCATTGGAAAGTATTGCATAGCAAGAGTTTGTGTCTTAAGACTTTTATTGTAAGAAACACACTGAAATCAACATGATTTCAACAATAAGAATTAATAGGCAAAAAATGTACTAAACTACATAAAATGTTTATCCTTATTAAATAATTAACACAACCAAAACTATTTCACAACCCAACACATGATGTCATGTTTTCAACAGATTTGTAGCCTTGTATTTTCAAGTCCAAATCCCTTCCAACTTCTGTAGCAGGCTCCTGCTCCCTGTAATGTGTAGAAGAGTCCTTTCAAAAGTAACTTTACTCTGTCTTCCAGCACTTGTAAGCTGCAAGACACCCTCTGACAGCTCTTGGTTCTTAAATCTCCGCAAGATGCATCTCTGCGAACTGAGAACCATTTCCCACCTGCTTGAGACTAACACAACAACCTTTTCCCCTTTAATTCTCACAATGCCTCTCTCATTCTCTCTCGATCTTCAGGATCTCTGACTGAGAATCCATGCCCAGCAAGACCTACTTTGGTTATGAAAACTTGTACTTAAGATTCTGTGGGTTTCAACCTCAGGCCCAATAGCAACCAAATCAATTTAACTTAAATTGAAAGAGACGTTTAATACATTACTGCCTTATAAAGTCTCAAATTCGCAACACTCACCAGTGCCACAGCATCTTGAAAACTGAGGCATGAATTAACAGAACCGAGGTTTGGAGTCTGTGCAGCAGTATGGACACAGTTTAACCAGCTAAAGGTACACTGGTAACCAGAACAGAAGATGTTTACACTTTCCAGTGTCTGTCCTGCCAGTACAATAGAATAGGAAATGACCTACTGGAATGGGACAACTAGCAATCTCAATTGACAGGTTCCATTAGGTGATCAGATGATTCCTGCAGTGTTGCAGACCCATTCCAAGTATTTGGTTCATGAGCCTGGCATGAAGGTTTGGCTTCCTTTTAAACTTCTATTTACAGACGTTTCAATCTTGGAGACAGTACCAAACAGACAATTTACCTTCCTCAAAAAGGAGGATAATCGCTCGAGGATAATTAGAATAGTTAAAGTTCTCAAACATAAGACTACAAGATATTCAGAGCAGAAACAGGCCATCAAAGTCTTTTCTGCTGATCTGATAATCCTCAACTCCATTTGTCCCCATAATCCTTGATTCCCTAAATAATTAAAAATCTGTCTATTTGGGCCTTGAATATAATTAATGGCCCAGACTTGACAGTCTTCTGTGGTGAAGGATTCCACAAATTCACTACCCTCTGAGAGACGGAAGTCATCTTCATCCCTGTATTATATGTGCAACCTCTTATTCTGACTCTCCCTCCTAATGACAGGAATATAAAAGCCCATGGTTTGGAAGTAAACAAAGTTCAGTCATGCAGTTACCAAAACCTTTACTGGACACCAAGAGACAGTTAATGTGCTTAATTGGGTAAGTGAGCGTAATTCATATAAAGAGAAAACTCTTTGATTAGTCAACAATAAACCATTACTCTCACAGTCTAATGGATATACGGAATAGACTCTGAAGGTCAAATGGTTTATGACACCTTCTATAAAAGAACTGGATGGATTTGTTTAAGACAACAACTGAAGTTCATAAGGTTAGTTAAAGAATGAAACAATCAAATACTGTGTGGATCCTAGTTCTGAGGACTGTTAGAAATGTCACACCGAGGTGATTACACAGCATAAGATGCTGTGTGATATAATGGATCAGTCACATTTTGTGGGAGAAATGCCTCTCAGTTGGACTGAATTGGCAATTAATGACACCACCAAGTCACCAATTCTGTCCAAGCAGGAAGAGGGAGCCCTCTCAGACTGGTCATTCAATCAGCTCTTGGCAGCAGTGAGGGTCACAAAGAGGAAATGTAACCTGCCCCAAGGATTGCTGGACTCAGCACAAGTGCTGTAGCTCCATCTGGAATGTCATAACTTCCACGTTTGTTTCACTAACAGACACCTCCTTTTGAGCATAATTGTAAAGTGCCTGCAATCAATCCAATGCTCAGCCTTCAGACAAAAGGAAGAGCTACCACATCAAGGTTCACAGAACTGTAACCCAAGTCAGATATCTGCTGACTCTACTTTATCATTCTGCTCAATGATCCACAATATAGTTCCAACATTTGTGGCTTTGCTGTTTCAGATTTACAACTGACATACACATTAATTGGGGCAAATGCAGGAAATTGGGATAAGCATGCTTTTAGTGGTATGTGGAGTTTGCACATTCTCCCCGTGTCTGCATGGGTTTCCTCCAGATGCTCCGGTTTCCTCCCACAGCCCAAAGATGTGTAGGTTAGGTAGATTGGCCATGCTAAATTGTCCATAATACCCAGGGATGTGCAGGTTGGGTAGATTAACCATGGTAAATGTAGGATAACGGGGATAGAGTGAAGAGGGTGGCTAGATCTGAGTAGAATGCTCTTCGGAGGGTTGTTGTGGACTCGGTGGGCCGAATGGCCTTTTTCTACACTGTCGGGATTCTGTGATTCTATTCAATGATTCTCCATGCCCATGATGGAGATCTGAAGTCACCAGTTACCTGTTCTGACTTAGCTGACAGCATCTAGTTTCTATCCGACAAATGATAGAATAGGAGAGTCTGAATTAATGAGGCGAAATTGATTGCTGATGGTAATAATGAGTGATAACCTCTGTTAATAGACATCCTTTTGCTCATTAGCAAGAATCTGGTCTTGACATCTGAGACCTGGTTGGAAAATGTGACTGTTGATCCCAATGTTAGGAAAGACCTTATACAACTTCTCACCCCATAGTCCCGAATTTCTTGTCATAGCCCCCATTGTTTTTTTCAAAATGCATTCAGGGGATGTGGGTGTCACTAGCTGGGCCAGCATGTATTCCCCATCCATAGATGCCTTTGAAGGTGATGGAGAGCTGTCTGTTATTGGACGTAGTGTATCTGCACTGCCACTTGGGAGGGCTGCTTCCATGATTTTGACCCTGTAACACTGAAGAAACATTGAGAGACTGAAAGAGAATGTAGAAGAATTGGCTGGAATTTTCACTGATCCATGAACAATGGAGAAATCTCCCCTCACGTTTGGACAGACAATAGGGGCTACATTGGGAATTTTTCTTTGTTTTGATGGTATTCAGTCATTATTGTATGAATCAATTGTAAGTGAGAAAGCAAAGCTACAAGTGCTGGAAATACATTGAGGATCAGTGAGTAGAAAACAAAAATAAATTTCTCAAAACTGTAATGAGCTATTGTGCCTGTTTGTGTGTGTGTGTGTGTGTGTGTGTGTGTGTGTGT